>NC_060121.1:739213923-739533757 GCF_021461395.2 Schistocerca americana | reverse complement strand
GTCCCTTCATTTATTCATTTCCACATTGACATATGATTATTTGAAATGCAAAATTAAGTCAGCAGGTGAAGTTGTATATGAACAAATCCAGTTAGTATCTTTTAAATCTTTTAAATCCGTCCTAATAACAACAATCATAGCAATCAGTTTCCCAGGTTTATTCATCTAGCAAATGACGCACAATTCCGCACACATAATGCGCTTTAATTCAGTAAAAATCTGCTACCAGAATCGTTCTGATAAATACTCCTGCTGCTGCATCACAGTAGTCACCATTTCCAGTCTTATCGGTTCTTGCTTTAATTTAAAAGATGGCTCTTCACTGAAAATATATCTTTGAATTGGCGTACTACCTGTTATTGTTACTATAAGTACTTTAATACTGTGAACTTTTCAAGTGAGATTTATAAAACATGAATCACTGAGATGGCCATAGCATTCAGAGTATTCACTGCAGATTTTCTGTAGCTTCATTGGCTCAAGAGAAGGTTGAATCACACTGCGAACCCGAACATGTGGCGAGTTTTTCGTCCTGAGTGCGCCATTTCCCGACCGTACAATCTTAGCAAAACTATCAAAATGCTTTAATAGTATCCACGACTGAAGCTAGATGTCATTTACAAAGCGTGTTAGCGTTGACATCGTATGTTGTCACCTGATAAACAACACCAAAAAGAAAAAGAAAGGAAAAACGACACCGAGTCATATGGATTCGATAGGTATTTATTTTACACCTCGTGCCAGTCAGTGCCTTATTTCACTACTCCTTAGAAAACATGAAATAGACTCATAGTCCACGAGATCAGTTCGTGCTCTGGAGAAGTAAATGTGATTGATAGTCAAACTATAGACTCTCTCAGACGCTCTACAGTACTGCCCGATTCCAATGAGTTACTACAGAGAGCTCTGATTCGCAAGCAGGCAGAATGAACCACAGTATTGGCAGTAGTCAGCGATGCACATCACGGTCTGAAATGAGTGTTCCTTGATGGTATATCGCCAGTGTGACGTCAGCTTTCCACGCCGTCACGCGGCGATCAGTGAAGTCAGTGCCGGTGATGACCTTAGCCTATCTGTCTTACTGGCTGAAGATAGAGGTATAGTAATTAAAGTAAGTTCGGCTAGAAAGTTTTTTCTGGGAATGACAAGAAAATATAAAACTGATCCTGTTCATTCTGACCCCTTGTCATCAATGTCAACAGATATTTGTTCAACAAGTTGAAACGTAGTAGAACATCCGTCTTCGATGGGTATCACTCTGGCGCCCAGTAGATGTGATTAAATCATTACACTTTGGGTTTTGCGACTGTTGGTGGTGGCCCGCAAGAGGGTGCAGCTCTCAGTTTTAAAGCTTTATTTGGAGCAATTACACCTTTTACGACGGATATTCTTCCTCACATTGTCACCGTCGACGGAGACCTGACACCTTTGAGAGTGGGCAACATTCGGTACTTCGAGTTGAATCAGGTGAAACTACAAAGCAAGTTCTATCAACTGGAAAAGCTGAGAGAGAGGGAAGCAGGGAGGAAGGAATAAGGCTTGGGGGGTGGGGAGGGGAGGGAGGGTATGAAGGCCCTCAAACTCATAGACTTCTTGAAAAATGTGAAAACAATCAGTGGAGTGTACAACAGAGTGAGACTGGACTGCTTCACAATGAAACTGGAGGAGACATGCCCCCGTGTAATGAAGCAAATTACTGTTTCATCACAACAATGTGACAGCACAGTGTCCTGGCGTTATCGCTGCCAAACCGCATGAAGTGGTTATGAGTTCCTGCCGCATTCCTCAAATTCGTCCGATCTGCTGTCTCGCAACAAGAAATAAATTGATCGCAAGCTAAGGATGATGTTTATCTTCTAGACTGAGATGCAGTTTAAAGAGTTTGACAATTTCTATTTTTTGGAGTGAGTTAAAGGAACGGTCAGGACAATGGAAAAGTAGTTACTCCTAACAGTTGAAGAATACAGTCCCTTATTTTTACTCAAAAGGGCTTCTTTCCTAACGTGCGTAACGGCTGCACTATCCATTAACTGCACTATCCTCGACTAAGCTGATCCAAGAAGAACAGTGGAGATCTAATCAATCGCGCACAGAAAGAAAGAGAACGACTCAGCCTTGTCTGTACTCGCACTGACACCGACGACACTACCAATGGCATGTTTCATCTGCGTGGTAGAACAGGTTGCCATTGCTCTCCACGAGACGTAGTGGACAATATACAGCTGAGACATGTCACAAACACACAAGGGTTATTTCACTGAAGCCAGACCGTTCCAAGGTGGAGAGCAACGACCTTAAACACCTCCAAGAATACTAAGACAGTCATCCTCCCAGCAGACAATGGAAATTTTATAGTTGTACTACAGAATCAAGTATTCAAAGAGAAAATGTGCAACCTATTATAGGATGACATCTACAGAAGAGTAAAAAATAGTCCGACGAACCTTGTGAAGAGAAAGGTTCGGTGGTTGATTGATTTGGGGGAGGGGACCAAACAGCGATGTCATCAGTTCCATCGGATTAGGGAAGGATGGGGAAAGAAACGGCCATACCCTTTCAAGGGATTCATCCCGGCAGTTGGCTGAAGCGAGTTATGGAAATCACGGTAAATCTAAATCAGTACTGCCGGACGCGGGTTTGAACAGTCGTCCTCCCGAATGCGAGTCCAGTGTGCTAACCACTGTACCACCCCGCTCGGTGAAGAGAAAGATCATTAACTCACTCCAGAACACTTTAAAAGAAAAGACAGTGAAAAGAATTCGTCCACTAGCAGATGGACATACAAGACTTTATAGATTGGCTAAAATTCATAAGGGCTTCCACTCAATCAAATCGTAACAGACATGGGTGCACCATCGTATGAGAAAGCAAAACACATGACAGGAATACTCCACCCTCTAATTGGTAAATGCCAACACCAATACATAATTCGGCGCGTTTCGTCCTTCAACTTCAAAACTTCCGGCTAGACCAAGAGCACTTCATGGAAAGTTTCGGTGTGGTTTCCCTATTTACTAGGGTACCTTTCTAAGGCACTCTCTTAACCTCTTGAAGCACCTCTTGAGACAGCGGTCCGCGAATTCTCACCACATAGACGACAGCATTTACAAGATCTTTTGCAACATTTGAAATCGATACACCGGCACATCACGTTCACGGTTGGGATAGAAGAGGACGGATAAATTTCCATTTCTGGACGTGCTAGTCAAACGAACCAAATGGTATACCACGATATTTAGTGTAAACCATCGCATACAGATACTTATGTAGATCCGTAGGCTTTCGTGGTCATTGTCACTGAAGGTAAAATTTTCTACGTCGTTAGACCATGTCATGTTACACATCAATTACTTCTACAAGAACGACGTTTCGAATCAATGTCTAGTGTCACGTTCCTTTGTAAAAAGGACTTTTCCTGGGCCTTTGTTGACGAAGTGGGGTTACTGGGCAAAACTTTTCCAGGTGCTATGAGTGGACCGTCGTATTTGAATAAGCGGAGCAAGCAGAGCGAAAGAGGTGAAATAGATATATTCATAAATATATTATTGTCGTGTTTCAGAGGTTGCTTGTTTGTATTCCTCACTACCATGGTTGTGTATTCACTTCGTCTATGGCGGGAAGCCACGAAGCTGGAACGCTATAGCTCCCTTTCCTACTGAAGGTACATTCATTCTTGGAAATCTTAATCGCGTATCGGACAATCCTTCGGTAAACGTTGATTTTCCTGACCAGAACACGTACGTTGTTGGAATCAATGTCTTGGGCTCAGTTCTCCTGATGTTCCGGTTCTGCAGGTTTCGGGATAATGACTTTCTTCCCTAGTTTCATCAGAATTAGTCAACATGTTTAGACAACGAAAGCTATGAGGATCTCTAAAATGGCAAGCCGGGCACTTCTTCATGAAAGAATCCAGCGCATACCCAAGGAGTTAAGTTTTGTTTGGTTCATTTTAGTTGCTTCGCATTTTTCACCTCGAGACTGGGTTAAAGTGGATAGAAATACGTTCAGTCCTGCAAATAGGACACCATATTTCAGTGCAGTGATGCAAAAAGAGAAGTTTGAGAAAAAAATGAATAAAAAGGTCGCCCCTTCTGGAGGCAAAACGAGTAGCGGTGAACGTTTTGTCAGAGGAACGCGACGAAGGAGCCATCTCAGCTCTGGGTACAGGTGTGAATTTCGTAACTACACCTAGTAGAATTCCCTTTGACGAAACCGTCAGTGCCGTCAAAGCATAGAAGTTTTCCTTTCTGAAAGGTCTGACCGAAGAGATAAGGCAGAACGTATTGAGAATCGTTGCATACAGAAAAAACAACATATCAAGACAGGAAAGGAAAATTATCAATAACCTCAGGAGAAACGGAACATCAAAGTGTCCCAATCGAATAAGGGAAATGCTAGAGTTGGACGCTGTGGCACACCATAGGAAGATGGAACGACTATTGACTTATCCTGTACACCCCTAGTTAAAAAGCGAGCTGACAAACAGTATCTTTCGAAAAGTGAAAAATCTGTTATCAGACTCTAGAATGGATAACTCTATCCATCTAACGCCTCAAATAGCTGTGTCCCTCATAACGTGCGTTCTACCAAATACAGGGTGATTCACGTAACGCCACTTTCATTTAATGTACGGTTACATATATCGAAACACGGCTTTCAGAAAATTTTATAGCGTCAAGGGGCGTGTCTCTTTTTGTTTGATTAATGTTTTTAGCGCTGGTATCGACGGAAATACTTTTTTATAACTTCATTCGATAGCTCTTAAGAAGACAATTACGGTGGTATAGCGTTTGTTAACGTTGATATTGAAACCTGACGTAAAAAACTCGGGAAAGTTTCTAGAAAGTAAATGTACGGTGACCGGAATCGGCGTTAGTGATGCAAACACCGCCAAGCAGAGCTCTCGTGCTACTCTGTGTCAGAATGTCAACACGTTTACCTGTTTACTTGTCTAGACTGCAGGCCGCTCATTTCTGCTTCAAGATTCGTTGCGTACAGACATGTACACCAACGAGGAGATGTTGGATATACTACTATTATATGGTGAATCTAAAGGTAATTCCGCGAAATTAGTACAGCGGTCTGATGCGCCAGGAACTTCCACGAATTATTAAGCCGCTAGTGCAGACAGATTGCTTGAGCGTCAAACTGAGAACAAGGATGAAGACTGCAACTGACAGAACGTAAAGTAGGTGTACTGGCTACGACGCTAATGAATCCGCGCAGTAGTAATAGAGATATTACCAAGGAATGTAGAATCAGCCAGACGAGTGTCATTCGGATCCTGCATCGACAGAATTTCCATTCCTGTTGTAAGTAGGCTGTTTAGGTTGTTATGTTGGTAACGCCATTTAAAGCTCTATATGAAAATCACTGACTGTGCTGTGTGCAGTTTGTGGCCGGTTTGCGTTGTTGGAATTTGCTATTGTAGTGTTGGGCAGTTGGATGTGAACTGCGCGTAGCGTTGCACAGTTGGATGTGAGCCGCCAGCAGTGGTGGATGTGGGGAGAGAGATGGAGGAGTTTTGAGAGAGTAAATTTGTGAGACTGGATGTCATGAACTTATATATATATATATATATATATATATATATATATATATATATATGTGAGTTCATGACATCCAGTCTCACAAATTTACTCTCTCAAAACTCCTCCATCTCTCATATATATATATATATATATATGTGAGTTCATGACATCCAGTCTCACAAATTTACTCTCTCAAAACTCCTCCATCTCTCATATATATATATATATATATATGTGAGTTCATGACATCCAGTCTCACAAATTTACTCTCTCAAAACTCCTCCATCTCTCTCCCCATGACTGGATGTCATGAACTCATATATATATATATATATATATATATATATATATATATATATATATATATATATATATATAATCGCGATGTGATTGACATGCGTAATCACACTTCCATACTTATCAAGAGCTGCGAAACGAATAATATGGTCTGCTGCGCGATTACGGGCAGCATGGGGTTCAAGCCTGAGCCTCAGGACGTGCGCTAGCAGCGCGTGTCGGGTGTTTCAAGCGTCAACTTCGCGTCTCAATATCTCGGGATGTAATGGGAATATTGCGATGCAATCAACGCATTCTGTATGAGCTTTGTCATGCTATGGATTGCTGTAGAAAAAATATAGAAGGTTCATTTAAAAAACGTAAGTTTGTATTAAAACACATATGCTTTCCTTTTAGAATGTTTCGAAATATGTACATTCATGGGCCTCAGCCCTACATTGATACCAGTGAAAGTCGTTTTCCAACAGCAGATATTTTGGGTGGATGATATATATATGAGTTCATGACATCCAATCTCACAAATTTACTCTCTCAAAACTCCGTCATATCTCTCCCCACATCCACCACTGCTGGCGGCTCACATCCAACTGTGCAACGCTACGCGCTGTTCACATCCGACTGCCCAACACTACAATAGCAAATTCCAACAATGCAAACCAGCCACAGACTGCACACAGCACAGTCAGTGATTTTCATATAGAGCGCTACATGGCATTACCAACATAACAACCTAAACAGCCTACTTACAGAGGGTATAATTACATTAATCCTCAGGGGGGACACACTTATTTTGTGTACCATGTGTTTGGCAAGCACAAGGAGCCCTAGCTAATATGATATTTGCTTATACAACTTTACACATCGGTACCATATTTCTCTAACACATAATTACACAGCTATCTGATTACTTAACTGGGAGAGACAAACATTTTGTTTTATTACATCAGTGACAGATGTTTATGTAATTACACAGTGGATAACTTCACACTTATAAAATTGTATTTCGTCTGTGCTTTGTGAACTGTTCATATTTTTTTGGAACCATTGTGATACTATGAGTGCTTTGAATGATGTACTTGGTATGGGATCACGATTTTTAAAGTTCGTTTGAGGTAGATGACACTATTGAAACGAGCAGAGAATTTTTTTTAGGTTTTGGCATTATTGCAGAAATCTATGACGTTTTTGAGATTTGACTGAGGTGTTATGATATTATTACGACAACGATGTGTATTATGCTACTGAGGTATGTTTATGATCAATGAGATGATGCTATATGAGGAATCTGATTATGCTATGTATTTATTATGATGAAATATTGAAGACGTTTTGATGAATATGTATATGTGTAACAAGGTAAAGAATAAGGAGTAGTGGTTAGGGACTCTGATTTATGAAAAGGATGTTAGAAACCAAGAATCGTACTTTAAGAGTTATGAAATATTTGTACATACGTGAATGTTAGTTACCACAATGCTGACAAAACTTTTTGGACACTGTTATATATGAGATTTTGTTTCTACACACTTCTAATGTAAATTTCTAAACTTTGAATGTTTTTATTTTATATGAGACTGTCACTATAGTGGAAACTGCTGCTGTAAATATTTCAGTAAAGAAGGTAGATAAACTTGACATATTGTGCTGTGGAGGCCCATCTGAATGACAGTCACCTGGAAAAAAGCCATTAGTGTGTGCCTTTCAGAGGCACAGGTGGAGAAAAAAAGGAGGCCATTATCCTCGTTATTGACATTTCTTTGTAGAAAGTATCGCAAATATGACACGCTCAAACTTGAAAACATATGATTACACTGTGGAGCTCTCAATTTATGATATTTACTAAAATGCCTAATGAAATGATGAGAAACATTTTACATCTATTGTCTTTCTAGTTGAGAGATTTTTTTACTGCCTTTGGAGACGCCATTTGCCAAGTGAATGACGTTCACGCCTTGCTTTATGTATTTATTTGCTCATTTTGTTTAATATCTAGTTTCTAGCTGCACAGCAGAATTGGTTAAAATAAAATTTAATAGATGTACTAATGTAAATATTTTCTGTCTACAGTCCATTAAACAATAATTTTATGATCTACTTTCTTAAAAAAGGGAACACAAATAGACATTTCCCTTCACAGGAATTGCATAAATAATTTTTTAACGATTTGGTAACTTGTCTGCTAGGGTAAGTTATCGTGATGCATCACTTGTTAAGATGTGACATAGGTATTAGACATGGCCATCTTTACTGTGATATTGTTTCTGCATGAGCTATGTCATATTTAGGTATAAGTTATTGCATTTGCTGCTGTTGTTTGCCAGGCATAGTGATACTGAATTTCACTTTGTATTACTCTGTTAAGCCAGTTTTACTACTAGTTTATTTTTCTTGTTGCTGCACATTGGCTCATATTAGTTGTAATGTTGCATTTGCTTTGCTAATTTAGATATACTGCTGCTTGCTTTGCCAATTTGCATTTTTTTGTCATTGCTGTTTGTGTTAAGTTATTGTGTGTTGCTGTATTGCCTCGACCCTTAGTATATATATCTGAGCTCAGTAGATTTATATTAGCTTAAGAGGGGGTGGGCTATATAAGAGAACGAGTTGTGATGAATTGGAAATAATGCATTGACAAGTTATAAAAAAAGTGAAATAAGAGGAAAGATAAATGGAATGAAGTTCTGGGTAGGACTGCAGTACCAAATGTTACACTGAAAACGAACCCTGTCCTTTCCTTTTGTGTTATTCCACTATGTGTCTGTGTACTTTGTGTATTTGTGTTTTTCCTGTCTTTATGTGTTTAGCTAATAAGATTTATGTTGTAGAATTGTTCTAGTACTAAGCTACAATCACTATGATGAGGAACACTGTTATCCTCAAATATAATTTGCACCAATAATATGTTATTTACTTTGTAAAGATGTTTAGAGATTATTTTTGAAAGCTATTCTGATCTTTTATGTATTTACTTATGTCATAATTCTTGTAACACTGATGTATATGTTTATTTCTATTCTTTTGTAAAGCTCTGCGTTACTAAAAATGTTATCTATACTGTTATGTTCTTCAATGATTTATTTTGTACCTTTGTAATTGTATTTTTATGTTGTAAATTTATAATTGTAATTGACACCATATCATCAAATTACGTAACTTGCAAGCAGTCATTTCAGTGCACACATTTCTGTTGGTCATAGTACATGCACAATAGATGAGAAGTTGGGACTGTTAGTGTTTGCACGTGTGTTAATAACAGCAACTGGTTAACAGCATTGCTGGTTCTAAGGACAATTCCAAAACGTTGTGAGTGCACAAGTGGTGGTTTATGGACTTGCAATATTCTATGCAATACTCTTCGATGGTGATTGTGCACGTGCACAGTTGCAACAGATGGCTGCTGGCCTTCTCTACAAAGACTTCAGTGGTTCCGCACCTTTGATGGCCCACCAATACCATTACCTCTACAAGGACTACAATGGGTTTGCTCTGTTGTCGCCCATTACCTGTCTGCATGTCAAGAGTCAGCATTGTCTTTCCGTTGGAAGGACAACACCACTTCTTCAACACAGACTTTGAGAAAAAAAAAACACTGTAATTTTACTGTGATGAATGACCAGGACTGTCTTTACGGACTGTGAGAAAATTTTAGCTTTTGACCAACATTGCATCAATAAGTGTGTGTATTTGATATCTTTGTTATTGTAATTATAATTTCTTTTTTCAAATCTGAATTGGCCACTGCCCAAAACAATTTGTAAAATTTTTTTGTGGGGAGCATGGGGGCTTTGTAAGTAGGCTGTTTAGGTTGTTATGTTGGTAACGCCATTTAGAGCTATATATGAAAATCACTGACTGTGCTGTGTGCAGTCTGTGGCCGGTTTGCATTGTTGGAATTTGCTATTGTAGTGTCGGGCAGTTGGATGTGAACAGCACATAGCATTGCGCAGTTGGAGGTGAGCCGCCAGCAGTGGTGGATGTGGGGAGAGAGATGGCTGAGTTTTGAGAGAGTAAATTTGTAAGACTGGATGTCATGGACTGATATATAATTATTATGACTTTTGAACACTATTAAGGTACATACATTGTTTGTTCTTTATCAAAATCTTTCATTTTCTAACTATGCCTATCAGGAGTTAGGGACTTCAGTAGTCAGAATCTTTTATTTAGCTGGCAGTATTGGCGCTCGCTGTATGGCAGTAGTTCGAGTAGTGAAGATTTTTGTGAGGTAAGTGATTCATGAAAGGTATAGGTTACTGTTAGTCAGGGCCATTCTTTTGTACGGATTATTAAAAGTCAGATTGCGTTACGCTAAAAATATTGTGTGTCAGTTTAAGCACAGTCATATACAATTTTTCTAAGGGGAAGTTTCACTGTCATATGTCACTACATCAGGCATTCGACGATCGGCATTTCGAACGTCTTACAGAATTTTATCGGTTTGCCCTTCAGCAACTGATACGCGATCCTACGTTTTTCCAACGTATGCTCTTTACCGATGAAGCATCGGTTACTAACCACGCTAATGTCAGTCTGCATGACATGCAGTACTCGGCAGCTGAAAATCCACACTGGCTTTGTCAGGTACACATCATGGGCCGTGAAGAGTAAACTTACAGTGCGGCATAAGAAATTACATTGTAAGAGGGGTTCTAAATGCAGGCACACTTTCTGACGAACTTTCTGCCGGCTCTTCTGGAAGAGATACCACCGCATATTCGACTGGGTATGTGGCTGCAACACGACGGTTATACAGCACACTCCTCACATGTTGCAACGCAAATACTGAATGAGCACTTTCCTGGACGTTGGATAGGACGAAATTCTGTTATCAAATGACTTGCGACGTCCCCCCGATTCCTCTCGACTTCTTTCCTTGGGGACAACTCAAAAGTGAAGTCTTTGACGAAGCCCCAACTGCGCCAGACGATATGTGTCGTGGAATCACCAGTGCATGCTCTACCATATGATTCACTGTAATTACATCTGTTCAGTATTCTTTCGAACGGCAATTGCAAATGTGCCTTGCAGTCCTTGGTCAACAGTTGAACACATGCTGAAATAAAGGATAAAGCTATTTTCTTGGAAGACAAAGTTTGTATTACGTGATTTGGGTGGTTAAAAAATCATTTTAGTAAATGGTTTATTTCACTTACGTGTGTAAAAATTGCTTTGTAATGTGACATATGTTGACAGCGTGTGTTGCACGTAGCTGATATCACTGCCTTGGCGCACTTACGTTCGGCACGAAAATACGTTTCGTTAAGAAGAAAAATTTTTTGCGATGTACAGGGTGTCGCCGAAGTTTTTTAAATAAAATGTTTAGTTCAACGAATGTATCCCATTGTGCCGTGGCGGCTCTAGAATTGGTGGTATGGATATCCACTGGCGTCACTAGCTGCTTAGGTTGCCAATGTCGAGTCGATCGTGGGTTGACGACTAAGGTCTTTGGTCAAGGTGTGTGTGTTGTTGGTTTGGCGGGGCCAGGTGACAAGAGTTGGCCGAGGGGCACGTGGCAGGAAAGTTGTGGTTTTGCGGGGACTCCGGCTGTTCGGCGTGGGTCTCGATGAACGGCTTAATACTGGCCGCATCGCTTAAGAGTTGGTAGCGGTAGGCGGTGCGAGGGGAGACGGACGTCGCAAGCAACCTGGTCGACCAGTTCCCAGCCTAGCGTGCAAAGTTAAGGTTTACGCCACTCGAAGATAGTCTCTGTGGATTGGAGGCAATAACGCCCTCACTGGAATCCTGTAAGTCGAAGCTGCTCCTCAGCTAAGAGGAGTAGTTTTTTATTTTGACCACTTGACATTGTAACGCCATGCCTGTATTACACTCCTGGAAATTGAAATAAGAACACCGTGAATTCATTGTCCCAGGAAGGGGAAACTTTATTGACACATTCCTGGGGTCAGATACATCACATGATCACACTGACAGAACCACAGGCACATAGACACAGGCAACAGAGCATGCACAATGTCGGCACTAGTACAGTGTATATCCACCTTCCGCAGCAATGCAGGCTGCTATTCTCCCCTCGACGATCACCAGTGGTGTACGGCCAGTGTAGGAGATCGCTCCCCACACCATGATGCCGGGTGTTGGCCCTGTGTGCTTCGGTCGTATGCAGTCCTGATTGTGGCGCTCACCTGCACGGCGCCAAACACGCATACGACCATCATTGGCACCAAGGCAGAAGCGACTCTCATCGGTGAAGACGACACGTCTCCATTCGTCCCTCCATTCACGCCTGTCGCGACACCACTGGAGGCGGGCTGCACGATGTTGAGGCGTGAGCGGAAGACGGCCTAACGGTGTGCGGGACCGTAGCCCAGCTTCATGGAGACGGTTGCGAATGGTCCTCGCCGATACCCCAGGAGCAACAGTGTCCCTAATTTGCTGGGAAGTGGCGGTGCGGTCCCCTACGGCACTGCGAAGGATCCTACGGTCTTGGCGTGCATCCGTGCGTCGCTGCGGTCCGGTCCCAGGTCGACGGGCACGTGCACCTTCCGCCGACCACTGGCGACAACATCGATGTACTGTGGAGACCTCACGCCCCACGTGTTGAGCAATTCGGCGGTACGTCCACCCGGCCTCCCGCATGCCCACTATACGCCCTCGCTCAAAGTCCGTCAACTGCACATACGGTTCACGTCCACGCTGTCGCGGCATGCTACGAGTGTTAAAGACTGCGATGGAGCTCCGTATGCCACGGAAAACTGGCTGACACTGACGGCGGCGGTGCACAAATGCTGCGCAGCTAGCGCCATTCGACGGCCAACACCGCGGTTCCTGGTGTGTCCGCTGTGCCGTGCGTGTGATCATTGCTTGTACAGCCCTCTCGCAGTGTCCGGAGCAAGTATGATGGGTCTGACACACCGGTGTCAATGTGTTCTTTTTTCCATTTCCAGGAGTGTATATTGAATGGGGCCATATTTCGTGCAAATGTAAGAGTATTCCCTGTGATAGGTTAGATCTGTCTTGTGAATTTAAGAACTCAGTGGCTTAAGGCGTGTTTGCCAAGCCTGAGGCTTTTCCTTATTATACCTCTGTAACTCTTCCTTAAAGTTGGCACCCTCATCACAACTTCTCAGCAAGTGCAGTTTAAGACTTGCTACTTACCGAGATAATCTGATGAACCTTACCTTGATCGACAGTCATTAGCTACTACACTTGGTGCGAAATTTGGCTGCTCGTTCCTTGTTGGCTGTCATAGCCTCTAGTGTAGCTCTCAGCTTACTTTTAATTTTGGGTAAATGTTTAGTTATTAAGGATTCCGTCAAAGATTCTGCTAAGCTGTATCACGTTGAAGTACATTTCAATTGTTTCAACTGTATGTACTTCAATGTATCTTCAAATATGGGCTGTTGTATGTTTGTTAAACCTTGTTAACGTGTGGATGCGATACATGGGTGGCCATTTATGTTTAAATTTTATTCCTTTCTAGTTGGTCTGCTTGAGGGACTGTGTGGTTTCTTTTTTAAGGGATTTTTATTAAGGGTTATGAATTGCTAAGGACCCTCTCAACAGCTTCAATCAGTGGCGTGTCTTTTGAGCAACCCGTGATTTGGATAAAGGTTGTTCAACTGCGTAAAGGTCAGCTAGCCTTGAAATTCGTTAGCACATTTAACAGCTGTTATTTCAATTCATTCCGTTGATAAAATTGTTAATCAGCTTGCAGCCACGCTCAGTTGATGTAACAGTTTCCTTTTCGGGAACTCTGTACTTCCGTTTTCCATGTCCTCTTGTTAGTGGTATAATTGCGGAAGTGTTCATTCAAAAAGGGATGTGAGGTTGTTCAACCAATACTCAGACTTTGGATTGCTTTAATAAGTTTGTTAATTGTAATGTTAATATTTCCATTAAGTAATAAAATGTGTTACACAAAGTAACTGACGACAAATGTATGGGTCTACATCTACATCTACATTTATACTCCGCAAGCCACCCAACGGTGTGTGGCGGAGGGCACTTTACGTGCCGCTGTCATTACCTCCCTTTTCTGTTCCAGTCGCGTATGGTTCGCGGGAAGAACGACTGTCTGAAAGCCTCCGTGCGCGCTCGAATCTCTCTAATTTCACATTCGTGATCTCCTCGGGAGGTATAAGTAGGGGGAAGCAATATATTCGACACCTCATCCAGAAACGTACCGTCTCGAAACCTGGACAGCAAGCTACACCGCGATGCAGAGCGCCTCTCTTGCAGAGTCAGCCACTTGAGTTTGCTAAACATCTCCGTAACGCTATCACGGTTACCAAGTAACCCTGTGACGAAACGCGCCGCTCTTCTTTGGATCTTCTCTATCTCCTCCGTCAACCTGATCTGGTACGGTTCCCACACTGATGAGCAATACTCAAGTATAGATCGAACGAGTGTTCTGTAAGCCACCTCCTTTGTTGATGGACTACATTTTCTAAGGACTCTCCCAATGAATCTCAACCTGGTACACGCCTTACCAACAATTAACTTTATATGGTCATTCCACTTCAAATCGTTCCGCACGCATACTCCCAGATATTTTACAGAAATAACTACTACCAGTGTTTGTTCCACTATCATATAATCATACAATAAAGGATCCTTCTTTCTATGTATTCCCAATACATAACATTTGTCTATGTCCAGGGTCAGTTGCCACTCCCTGCACCAAGTGCCTATCCGCTGCAGATCTTCCTGCATTTCGCTACAATTTTCTAATGCTGCAACTTCCATGTATTTCTTTAAGCTATCCCAACCCTAGCTAAGAGGTGTCACTCATATGATTTACACTAAAGAACCAAAGAAACTCGTGCACCTGCATAGTATCGTGTAAGTCTCCTGCGAGCACGCAGAAGTGCCACAAGACGACGTGGTATTGTCTCGACCAATATCTGAAGTGGTGGTGGAGGGAATTGACAGTGAGAATCCTGCAGGGCTGTCCATAAATCCGTGAGAGTACGAAGGGATGGCGATCTCTTTTGAAAAGCACGTTGAAAGGCGTCCCAGTGCTCAATAATGTACATGTGTAGGGAATTTGGTGGCTAGCGGAAGTGTTTAAACTCAGCAGAGTGTTCCTGGAGCCACACTGCAGCATTTGCAAACGTGTGGGTGATCGCATTTCCCTGCTGGAATTGCCCAAGTCCGTCGGAACGCACAATGGACATGAACGGATGCAGGTGATCAGACACGGTACTTACGTACGTTTCACCTGTTAGAGTCGTATCTAGACGTACCAAGGGTCCCATATCACTGCAACTGTACACGCTCAATTCCATTTCATGGCGTCCACCAGCTAGAGCAGTCCCCTGCAACATGTAGGGTCCATGGATTTGTGAGGCTATCTCTTTACTCGTTGACGTCCAACCGCTCGATACAATCTGAAACGGGGCGCGTCCGACCAGGCAATATGTTTCCAGCCAGGCGATGCGTACAGGACATTTTTCAAATATTTTCACGACTTGTTTCAGCGTCAACGTTAACAATCGCTGTTGTTGTTGTTGTTGTTGTGGTCTTCAGTCCTGAGACTGGTTTTATGCAGCTTTCCATGCTACTCTATCCTGTGCAAGCTTCTTCATCTCCCAGTACCTACTGCAACCTACATCCTTCTGTATCTGCTTGGTGTATTCTTCTCTTGGTCTCCCTCTTCGACTTTCACCCTCCACGCTGCCCTCCAATACTAAACTGGTGATCCCTTGATGCCTCAGAACATGTCCTACCAACCGATCCCTTCTTCCAGTCAAGTTATGCCACAAACTTCTCATCTCCCCAATCCTATTCAATACCTCGTCTTTAGTTATGTGATCTACCCATCTAATCTTCAGCATTCTTCTGTAGCACCACATTTCGAAAGCTTCTATTCTCTTCTTGTCTAAATTATTTATCGTCCATGTTTCACTTCCATACATGGCTACACTCCATACAAATACTTTCAGAAACGACTTCCTGACACTTAAATCTATACTCGATGTTAACAAATTTCTCTTCTTCAGAAACGCTTTCCTTGCCATCGCCAGTCTACATTTAATATCCTCTCTACTTCGACCATCATCAGTTATTTTGCTCCCCAAATACCAAAACTCCTTTACTACTTTAAGTGTCTCATTTCCTAATCTAATTCCCTCAGTATAACCCGAAATAATTCGGCTACATTCCATTATCCTCGTTTTGTTGTTGTCGATGTTCGTCTTATACCCTCTTAAACTCAGTAAGCGCCCTATTGGAACTTTCTGATTTACTAATTTAAGTGTCTCGTTTCGTAATCGCTAAATCACTGTAAATGTCTTCGGAAGAGTTTCCGAAAGTAGTTATAAAATCGTACTTGGAACGTGCTATTTGCATCCAATCATACGACGGGAAGCAACAGGGCCAAACATACACAACTTGTGTGAAGCAATGGTAATTGGCTTTCACAATTTAAATACAATAAAACAGACAAATTTCACTACCTCACAGGAGCACAATAAAATTGTTTCTTGAATCCCTGTTGAAATCTGCATTGCAAATGCACAAAACATTAAGAAAAATTCTGTTGGTGTAAATACTTCTGACAATCAAAACTTGCCAACCTTGAACCCACAGGACTATCTTGTACAATGACTTCTCTTTTGAAACATAAATTCATACCAAGGTATAACACTAAGGCATAATGGGAGGCACACAAACAACAATCAGGCAGATTCTAAAACTTCAACGTTCGACAATGAAGACACCTGGTGCACGAACTCGTGAGTGAGGAATAACCCAGTCGATGCCAGTACAGGGTGGCACTAATTAAATAACAAAAGATTAAATAAACAACATCGCCTCAGCATCTAAACATTCCCTGAGAACATACGCCCATGAAACCCTCCTTTATAAAAACTGAACTTCGCAATTAGCATGCAAAGTATAAATATGGTACAAATGGCTGATAAAAGAATACTGAATTAATAAGTCGGAGTCTCCAGCATTCTGATCAGACACTCATTGCAGAGTGACCCAGTTTTACAGGTTTACATTAATATTTCGAGCGGAAGATGCATCCGCCAAGACGGTGGAGGAACGACCTACAAAGCTTAACGACCTCACAGAGCCAGGAACAAAGAGAACAGCAATATTGAACTTAAGGACGAGATCGAGACAAAAGGTCAGGAATCTGGAGCCCGGTCTAACGAAACAGTTCCACTGGCAACGGCCAAGCCGTCAAGCCTCGGTCCCATGTCCCACCGTACCGGACGAAATACACTGCGCTCCGCACAACTTCAACATGAATCAGCTACAACAGCACACTTGCAATTGCACATTCACATTGCATAAAAGAATAAAACATTTCAAAACATGAAGGCTAGCGAAAAAGAGATTTAACTCAATATTCAAGAATTCATTTAAACACTGCAATACACGCGTAAATCAGGTTGTTCCTTGAAAGGTAATGGCAACAGCCGAGTATTACGTTACGCGGACAAGAGCCCACCACTACTACCCTTTCATGGAATCTGATGTAGTTTTACGAGACTCATCGTCCTTCGTGGAGGTGCAAACTTTTGTACTTTATGACCAAGACTACAACAATTTTAGATACATCGTCTCTCAATAATAAGGAGCTCACCGGTTTCCTTACAAGTAGCTGCAGGTCTTTCCTCAAGTGGTAAGAAACGAAGATGGAAAGCCCAAGTCCCTTTATCATGGCACGTGTGACATAACCTTGACATTTCAGACTCATCACTGAAGACAACAATAGTTAATGGTTGACAAACGTAGCCGGCCGGGGTGGCCGAACGGATCTAGGCGCTACAGTCTGGAACCGCGTGACCGCTACGGTCGCAGGTTCGAATCCTGTCTCGGGCATGGATGTGTGTGATGTCCTTAGGTTAGTTAGGTTTAAGTAGTTCTAAATTCTAGGGGACTGATGACCTCAGAAGTTGAGTCCCATAGTGCTCAGAGCCATTTGAATCATTTTGACATATGTATAGAAGGACACAACTGCACCTGTTTAAACACAACACACACGTTATGACACGGCGAATGGTTAATGTCAGGGGACGCTCCGGAAAACTCTTTTCCTCAACATGTGCTGCGTGGTGAGAAAAGACTAACACCACGCCTCGTGCCGAAACTCAAAATCTTTTCGCCATCTCTGGCCGCAGCGCTCCAATAATAGCACGCGCAATGAGCATGCGCAGCAAGTAAGGCTAACCCCCTGACCGCGCAGTAACCGCAACCGACAGATCACACAATCACCTCTACTCGACACTGCAGACTTAAATAGCCGAACCCGCGACAAACAACTGACTCGCGGCCGGCCAACGCGAAGTCAATGGTAAAGATGAGACTACAAGAGTGGAGTAATGGCGCCAGCCGCGCGACGTATCAGTACTTACTTCAATATCTCAGTTGATGCCAGCGCTAAAAACATTACCAGAAAAAAAAAAGATATGTTTCCCTCGACTCTGTAACATTAGCCGAAAATCACGTTTCAACATGTGTAACTTTTCACGAAATAAAAGGGGTGTTACGTCTTACTTGGTTCACCCTGTATACACAAAGGTGGGTGCCTGCTGCGACCTATAGTGAATTAACTCTCCATCTTATTTTTAGGATGCCAGTTATTGAAGAAACTGAAACATTTTTTTGGGAAAACAGTTTTGTGAAAGTTTCTAACCATTCTTTTTCAGAAATTTTACACAAGCTCAGGATGACTACAAGTCACATTATTTTAAGCTTTGAGGTGACGCAATTGTTCACGAAAATCCTATTAGAAGATAATATGGAGATCTTAGAGGGGAAATTTACTCTACATGTGTGTGTGTTTGCGAACTGATCGAATTATGTATGTATATATGGTTCTCGGGCGAGACGTCCGATGTCATAGTGAAAACTCCACAATATTTCATCAGCGCAACTGGCCGACATCTTCAGGTGCAACGAACACACTGCTAAGGCATGACTAGAGACCCCTATTTATGCCAGTCTTAGGCAGGAAGTGCGCTTGCGTGGAGGCGTCAAATTCGATGGCCAATAGCGACGATATCAACTGATAGCTGGCACCGCAACGCTACCTGCACGATGAAGAACCAAAGACTTCAGCGCACGCGCGGAGGCTGCCGCTGCTGCTCTGTCTGCGCTGCCATCGGCCGCCCCAGCGACCTCTGTCGGAAGCCGCAAGCAAAAATGCGCATCCTTGTAGGCCCGTCACTATCCTCCCGTTGTCAACAGAATATTTATGTTGCTGGCGAATCGTCATCCGTCGTATGACCAATAGTACTCCTCTCTGCTGGACGCCACTTCAATATGGCCACTGCTGGATCCCAAGCTGTACTGAGCTAAAAACCTGTGTCTGTGTTTACAAGATTCGTAGAGCTACGTATTTCCACTACTTCCTTAATAACACTGTCCCAGTGCGAACTCGTCGACGCAAGAATTCTGGTGTGTTGATAATTGATAGAATGGCCTGCACTGAGAAAATGCTCGGCCACTGCAGACTTCTCTGGTTGCTCCAGATGAGTGTAGCGTCGGTGTTCAGTACATCTCTCTTCTACAGTGCGACAAGTTTGTCCGATGTACGACATGCCACAGCTACAAGGAATCTCGTAAACACCGGGTCTTCTTAGGCTAAGGCTGTCCTTGGATGAGCCCAAGAGAGCTCTGAGGTTTGCCAGCGGACGAAAGACACATTTAACTTTATGCCTCTTCAATAATCTTGATATTTTTGAAGAGACATCGCCGATGTATGGCTTCACCTTCTTCCAGTTCCTCACGTTGAATAACCCGCTTCGGGTGTAAGGCACGGCGAATCTTCCGTTCGGAATATCCATTTTGTTGGAAAGTGGTACGCAGATAGAGTAGCTCATTGGATAAGCTGTCTGAGTCTGATATGGCTCGTGCTCTGTGAACCAACGTCCTAAGTACGCCACTTTGTTGCGAAGGATGGTGACAGCTTGTGGTCTGTAAGTATAAGTCCGTGTGTGTTGGTTTACGGTACACTGCGTGACCTAATGTGCCATCTTTTTTTCTCCGTACCAACACGTCCAAGAATGGAAGTTCGCCGTTCCAGTTCGATGTATCTGAGCATCGAGCAGAGAGGTGTACTATTAGTCATACATACAATACTGGCCATTAAAATTGCTACACTACGATGATGACTGCTACAGACGCGAAATTTAACCGACAGGAGGATGATGCTGTGAAATGCAAATGATTAGCTTTTCACAGCATTAACGTGCTGACATGAGGAATGTTTCCAACCCATTTCTCATACACAAACAGCAGTTGACCGGCGTTGCCTGGCGAAACGTTATTGTGATGCCTCGTGTAAGGAGGATAGATGGGAACCATCACGTTTCCGACTTTGATAAGGGTCGGATTGTAGCGTATCGCGATTGCGGTTTATCGTATCGCGACATTGTTGATCGCGTTGGTCGAGATCCAATGACTGTTAGCTGAATATGGAATCGGTGGGTTCAGGAGGGTAATAAGGAACGCCGTGCTGGATCCCAGCGGCCTCGTATCACTAGCAGTCGAGATGACAAGCATCTTATCCGCATGGCTGTAACGGATCGTGCAGCCACGTCTCTATTCCTGAGTCAACAGATGGGGACGTTTGCAAGACTACAACCATCTGCACGAACAGTTCGACAACGTTTTCAGCAGCATGGACTATCAGCTCGGAGACCATGGCTGCGGTTACCCTTGACGCTGCATCACAGACAGGAGCGCCTGCGATGGTGTACTCTACGACGAACCTGGGTGCACGAATGGCAAAACGTCATTTTTTCGGATGAATCCAGGTTCTGTTTACAGCATCATGATGGTCGCATTTGTGTTTGGCGACATTGCGGTGAACGCACATTGGAAGCGTGTATTCGTCATCGCCATACTGGCGTATCACCCGGCGTGATGTGGTGCAATTGGTTACACGTCTCGGTCATCTCTTGTTCGCATTGACGGATCTTTGAACAGTAGACGTTACATTTCAGATGTGTTACGACCCGTGGCTCTAACCTTCATTCAATCCCTGCGAAACCCTACATTTCAGCAGGATAACGTACGACCGCATGTTGCAGGATCTGTACGGGCCTTTCTGGATACAGAAAATGTTCGACTGCTGCCCTGACCAGCACATTCTCCAGATCTCTCACCAATTGAAAATCTCTGGTCAATGATGGCCGAGCAATTGTCTCGTCACTATACGCCAGTCACTACTCTTAATGAACTGTGGTATCGTGTTGAAGCTGCATGGGCAGCTATACCTGTACACGCCATCCAAGCTCTGTTTGGCTTAATGCCGAGGCGTATCAAGGCCACTATTACGGCCAGAGGTGGTCGTTCTGGGTACTGATTTCTCAGGATCTATGCACCCAAATTGCGTGAAAATGTAATCACATGTCAGTTCTAGTATAGTATATTAGTCCAATGAATACCCGTTTATCATCTGCATTTCTTCTTGGTGTAGCAATTTTAATGTCCAGTAGTGTAAATATTCTGTTGACAACGGGAGGATAGTCACGCGCCTACACGGACGCGCATTTTTGCGTGCGGCTTCCGACAGAGGTCGTTCGGGCGGCCGATGGCAGCGCAGAGCAGCAACGGCAGCCTCCGCGCGTGAGCAGAAGTCTTTGTTTTTTCATCTTGCAGGTGGCGTTGCTGTCCTTCCAGCTATCGGTTGATATCGTCGCTAATGGCCATCGAATTTGACGCCTCCACGCATGCGCACTTCCTGTCTAAGACTGGCATAAATAGGGTGTTCTAGTCATGCCTTAGCAGTGTGTTCGTCGCACCTGAAGATGTCGGCCAGTTGCGCTGATGAAATATTGTGGAGTTTTCACTATGACATCGGACGTCTCGGCCGAGAACCATATATACAACATGTCCGTCGGGAAAGCCTCAAGCAACTGATCGAATTATGTCTATGTTTTAAATGTAAAGGAGAATTTTACAACGTTGTGGCTCTGTTGCTATGGTTTTGAAACCGGGTCCTAACTTGTGATCCAGATTATGGTGGACTAGATAATAGAGAAGATCGTTCCAACATTATTTTAGTTAGCCCAGACATGTTTGTTGATTCTGTGAGTCCCACTTGTAGTATCTGAAACGTCAGTTAACCCCCTCTCTACCTAAGCTATCGCCTCAATGTCTATACTAAACTAGTGATTAAAGCTTAACGTGCTGTCATGACTGGTTCACATGCTAACACCTTATCCAAAAATAATTCAGTGATAAATGGATTTCCTTGATCTGCTCACTGTTCAACTTCCTTCCACATAGATCTGGAACAGGTAGTGCAAATCACTCGCACTTAAAATATATGAAACAACGGAAAGGGACCAACTTTTATCTTTTGAAAGCGTCTCTGTGAGTAAGCGGGATGGGGTATAAAGCTAATAACAAATAAACGAACATGCACTAGTAATGTGGATAAGAGTGAAAAGCTACACAATAAGTATGCTATTGGGTATAAATTGGTACGTGTGGCATAAATTTGTAACATTTCTGATAACGTCTGAGACTCAAAAGCGATTGTAATGCAAAAGATGTAATTTGAAATTTCTGTTATATGCCGTGATATATTGTAAATTTCATGTTGGTCGTATTAGACTCGTGTAAATCAGCACTCTCCTTTCTCGTACTTATTTAGAGAAAAATAAGCATTTCAGTGACTGGGAAGTTATTTGTTATGGTAGATGGAGGCAACAAAAATGGTTCAAATGGCTCTGAGCACTATGGGACTCAACTGCTGTGGTCATCCGTCCCCTAGAACTTAGAACTACTTAAACCTAACTAACCTAAGGACATCACACACATCCATGCCCGAGGCAGGATTCGAACCTGCGACCGTAGCAGTCGCACGGTCCCGGACTGCGCGCCTAGAACCGCGAGACCACCGCGGCCGGCCATGGAGGCAACAGAAAATATTTTAAACGCATGTACTAATGTACTCACTGTCCATTTTATACGGGGTAATGACAGATTCTAGTTAAAGAAAGGTCTGAGCTGATAATATATTAATATGTAATAAAACTCTGTTTCTTTATTTAATAAATTCGGTTTAACTGTTTTTATGATCTTATGCGCGACTACTTGGTATTATGTTATGATCATGTCTTCAAACATTCCGAAACAAAGCTTGCCTGCTTGTATAAATAACTGGAAAATTAAATTGTCTCACCTGTTGCCGTAGTCACTGAGCTGAACTGAGACAAGATGATGGCGGATACTATATTGATAATTATAAAGCTAAATAGAAAATAAAATTCCACTGCTCTGATATGGAACCTTGACGAAGAATGCACACTGTATAAAATATAGACTGTTTAAGAGCAAGATGCGGTAACGGAATGCTGCGCGGATATAACAGATACAGTTTTGCATTCTCAACAACGGTCGACTGGGTTACTACATGTTTCAATGGCGAGTAGTCGCTTTCAATGGCTTTCACTTTTAAATATGTCAGGCATTGGTCCTGTAAAATGGTACACAGGCAATGCACAAAACAATAGCAGCTACTCTCTATTCATCACACAGACAAGAGAATAGGTGGAAATTCGGAGTCTCTCTACTTTTTTAAGGCGAGAGGGAAAAATTGTTCGGTATAAGCCATTCGACAGGTTTGCTGTAGATATATTATTTCACATATTGTCACAGGGAATTGCAGAAACACAGAAAAACTGAAAAAGCTTTTTTAACGTGCCTCCTACTGGTTCTGCAGAAATCAAGTCGATTATCAATTTCTTCTCATATTCGGTGCAGTATGTCCATGTCAGTGTGTTCAAAAGCACTGATGACACGACCTGGCACTTCTGGTAAGTTTGTTGGTAGAAGAGGCATGAACACTGAATCTTTCACATAACCGCACACAAAAATATCGCACGGGTTTAGGTCGGATGACTGGCCAGAGGCCAGTGAGCTGTGACATCAGTGCGAACCCCCTTGCCGTGCTGCGCTGCATTGAAGCCTACAGGTACCCGACGCACACATGAACTCACTTGCAGGTATGAAAGTAACCGGGATTTTCCATGTTTTAGTGGTGTATTATTATTATTATTATTATTATTAAGCTTTTCTCATGTTTAATCTATCCATATACTGTAACCTACGCCAGTGTTTTGAAGTTCAGCTAACTTAATGAGTGGTTCTTTTGTGAGCAAAGTAGCAGATTTTAGTCGATAACCATCGTCAAGCAGATGATTTTGCAACAGTTGTAAGGTCTGAGGCATATCATAAAAACCATATTTTCTTGTTTTGATTTGATGGAATATCGAATCCTGAGTCAACTAATGTTACCTTTAGATTACCAATAAGTTTTCTGTTTGATGCCCCCCACCCCGTATCACACTTAAATGCTCTCACTTGAAATGAAACACTTTTTATTGCTGGAATCGTTTCAGCCAACAAGCCCTTAGAAATGTATGTGTCAAAGTCTTAATAAATGGGCTGCATCCATTTTCCTACAAAACTTCTGATGACCTCAATTTGAGCAATGCAGTGTCATCCCCTCATAATCTCCTCTTTGTGGTCATAACATAAATGACTGTTACTTTCATTTCATCAAAAGTAAGAACCACATCTGTTTTTTTCAAATTTTGTTAATAACTCTGAGTTTCCAAAACACTAAGGCTGAAATCAACGAAATCTGGTGGAATGCTAAAGAGCCTCAGATATTTTTATAGTAACTTCACTGGGCAGAGGTCATTTCAGCAAGCTAGGCAATGTAAAGTCCCATCCTTTTCAATATCTTCAGATGACCATTAGCACACCGTCCTTTCATAATCACTTGCTTTTGACAGAAATAAGCCGTGGATGACTCTCTGATTAATTTCGTTACCTCAGCACTATATCGAGACAGACGATCCTGTAAATCTGCATTCTTTTGTTTAAGATTTTTTACCCCTGTTTCCCTAATTTGTAATTGTTGCTATAAGTATACATTGTCGCATTCACAGCAGTGTTTATTTTCACTGTTAACGTTTTGCATTTCTTTATTAGCTGATAATATATTTAACTGAACAACAAGTCTGCTTTCTGCTCCTTTAAAGTAGATTCGTTTTTGTGCCCAAAAATTTTTCTCTTTATTAGGCTCATCACTGCGCCCTAAATCAGTACTGGAGGATGGTAGATTCAGAACTGACAGAGCGTCAGTTTTCCACTTGCGTTTCCAAGGAATATTGAACAGTTCATTTTTCAAATACTTTTCATCACCCGAATCGGTAAAATGTAATGAGAATTCACATGCTTTTTCAATTGAAAACGAATCTGCACATTGACAAGCATTTATCCATATTCCTTTCAGCCCATTGTTTTTAGAAAATATATGAAACTTGGTTCCTAATTTACTTGTCTGGTGTGGTTAGTACGACTACTGTTCGCACACCAAATCGTTGGTTTGCTATTAAAAATTTTGTCTAAAAATCCCTCAATATATTGGTAATTACAGCTGTCCGTTGTAGTCAGTCGGCAGTCACTAATAAAACTTCACACTGCCATCAACAGCCTTTTTTCGTACGTAAACGGAATTACAATACAATATGTAATGGCAGTTGTGGACTGTTGAACGCTGGTTGGGTTCACTCTGACGTCAGTGACGCGGCTTGCTACTGCGCCTACACCTCGTCATCTCTACCGTGCATTCTATAATCCGTGGTGGAGGCCATGACATGAATTGGTGATCATCAACCCAACTACGTCAGATTCAGAGCCATCCTGAAACTTTAAACTGTGTGTGTAACACCTCCAAATGGAGTCTGGTGTTGGCGGATCTTTGTTGACCTTCGTTCGGAAGTGTCGTTACATTGTAGCGGCAGACTGCTGTAAATGCATTTCAACCACAACATAGGCTTCCACGGCATCTGTCCCCATCTTGTCTAAGTGCTCAATGTTCCGCTCTCATGTCAGTAAGCTGAAGTGTGGCTACAACAATCCATACTTTTTTTTCCTTTTGGTCTATGAGTGTTGAGTTTTGTAACAATTTGCCAGTTAATGTAGCTATAGTTAATTTATGTAATCGCTTCAGTCATTTATAATATCCTTGCAACGGCGCCTCCTTGGCGTGATTGCCTCCGGTTCTACGCTTTTCGATGTACCACGAATCTCAACCTCCCGTTGTCTTGTGTCATGGATCTTGAATTCTGGTCTTGTAATAATTGGTTCTCGACTTTCTTCCCTCTTATAAATCTTCACCTCTTGCAGTTTCTCTTCTTTGTAGAATTTAAAAATTTGATTTCCTTTCTTGTTGCGGGGATCCTAGACCTCTCGCCGCATCCCGTATATCTGTTGCCAGATGCGTCGATCTCGCCATTCTTCTACATTCTCTTCCATCCCTCTTCTCTCCATCGCTTCTCAGATACCAATTAGTAAGACTTTCCGTGCTCTTCTTCTTGTTCTCCTTCCAGGAGATCGGCATGAAAGTACTCTCTTGGGCCATCTGTTCGCATACATTCTCTTGACATGCCCGAACCATCCTACCTGCCTCTCTTCTATTTTCTCAGTAATCTGTAACGAATCAGTGTTCCTTTCTCTTATTTACTCATTTCTTACGCGGTCAACTCGGAAAATTCTACGCGCTCTTCTCAACTGGTTCATTTCTAAAGCTCCAAGGCTCTTTTTATTTCTCTGTGTGATTTCCCAGTATGCAGTCCCATGGCTTGTTACTGGTTCAACGATGGACTTGAATAAATGAATTTTAGCATTTAAACTCATTTTTGAGGACCAAAGTAAAGGGTTTAATTTTTGGATATCCGCATTTGCATGCCTGATCCTTTGCTGGATACTTTGTTAAAACTTCCGTCATGTAATAGGATACTACCCGGTACTTAAACTCTTTACACACATTAATCAGATGACCGCCAACGTTCACGTTACCTCCCCCTTCTCCGGAACGTAGATATTCCATCACCTCAAAAGTAATTTTCAGACTCCACTTTTTACAGTCCTCCAACGACTTCATAAGCATACAAGGTATAACTTGATCATCTGCTGCAACAACCTAATTATCGGCATAGATATGTGTGTACATACACCGGCTCCCTACCTTAATCCGTGTGCCTATGCACTTTCTACACCACAGATCCAGTGCCTTCTGCACAGACTGGGAAACAGACAGCATCCTTACTTCAGTTCATAATTTATTCTGAAGGTCTCTCTAGATATTTCTTTCCTAACTTTAATGAACTTCATTTCTTCTCAAAATTTCAGTATCCTACTATAACAATGGCGAAGCAATCATTTTCTAGAAAGATCTGTGTTCTTCTCGTCACCACATGCTAATAGAGCATTCTCCGTTTCAATAAATGTCTCTCCGATCTTCTTTAACTTCTCCAATTTCAATTATCATAAAATATGTTCGTCTTTCCTAAAAAATTAATCAGTTTTTCCACTAATTATCTCCGCTTCTTCGCCTGTGCGTCCATCTGCTTGCGAGATGGCGAGTCCTGAACGAGACCGACTATAGTTCAAAACTTCGTGTCCTCTTCTTCATGCTACTCCGAACTTTCAGTATTAAAAATAAAATCCCTGTTACAAAATACAACAGACTTTTCCTAACACTTAATCAATATGACCATATGATAATTAATTTTCGCTTAAGTAATTGGCAGGAAGACCTCATCAGAATTGCCAAAACTAAAAATTGTAGTGAAAAGATGAATGAACTTATTTCCTTGAAAGTTAATGACACGCATATAGAAATTACTACAGAATTCAGAGGTGTGTCAGCGAACGTCGCGTGTCAATCATTATCAAAGTACGTGGTGGTCCTTGCCATACACGTATTTGTTTAGGCAGCAGATGTGATAATGAATTTGATGATATTATTAGAGACATAAAGTGTAGCATGCATGCATTAGAACAAAATCATGGCAAGTTAACGTACAGCGTTAGATTCCGAGATTCATAGTACTTAAATAGTCAGGCATGCTAGAAAAGTCCATCTTCACAATTTTGTGTTCCACGTTAGACTAACTTCTTGCAGTTGTTGCTTACAGATTAACTAAATTTGTCACAGACTAAGCTTTTCCTATGGACTGAAGCGTCAGACTACACGAGTGTTTCACAAAATTACTTTTACAGAATAATGCCAGAAATTCATAAACAATATTACACCACTTTCCTTCTGCATTAATACATCAGATAATAAAAGAAATTAAGAGAATGCCTGATCGCAAAATTTATTATACATCTCAGCTAAACAGAGTGGTGTAAAGCTGCTTGGTGAGAAAGATAGGGCTGAAAATATGCCCGTTATAGTGTCACCTTTGTCGCCAGTACAAGCTCATATTCCCGGCTGCGGTGGTCGAGCGGTTCTAGGCGCTTCAGTCCGGAACCGTGCTGCTGCTATGGTCGCAGGTTCGAATGCTGCCTCGGGCACGGATGTGTGTGATGTCCTTAGGTTAGTTAGGTTTAAGTAGTTCTAAGTCTAGGGGACTGATGATCTCAGATGTTAAGTCCCATAGTGCTTAGAGCCATTTTTGAACCAGCTCACATTTTGCTGGAACATTTCGAACAACAGGCATTAAGCCATGCACCCCTAAAGCGTTATTGTTTCCCTAGCTGTGTGGTATGGTCACATAAATAGCTTCATTCAGTCCATAATTTCTAAAATGATATTCACCCCAAGGTCAACTTCACCTTTGAAGCACAGATTGAGGTCGGTTTCCCGCTCCTACATGTGTTAGTCTATAGAATATCCGACAATATTTGTCCCCAAACTCTTCCACAACTACTCACATTTCTTCTTCTGTTTCATCCTTCCGCAGCCCCCCACCCCACCCCCCCCCCCCCCCCACTCTCCCCCAGTAGAAATCTTCAATGTACACTTTCCATTTATGCGCTCTGTACTCTTCTGCTCTTCTCAGTGGAATCCTCGTGCAATCTTATTGATGATAACTTTTTTTTGATATTACCGAAGGGTCTCTTGACTTTTTTCGCTAACTAAATCAGCCCGCATCTCGTGGTCGGGCGGTAGCGTTCTCGCTTCCCACGCCCGGGTTCCCGGGTTCGATTCCCGGCGGGGTCAGGGATTTTCTCTGCCTCGTGATGGCTGGGTGTTGTGTGATGTCCTTAGGTTAGTTAGGTTTAAGTAGTTCTAAGTTCTAGGGGACTGATGACCATAGATGTTAAGTCCCATAGTGCTCAGAGCCATTTGAACCATTTTAGCTAACTAAATCAGTCCTACCCACTATTATTTCTTTTTCGATTTCTTCGTGTTTTTTCTGCCGTCATTTCGCCATGGATTCCACGAACTTCCTAATTATTTTACGTCAATGTGACTTATATTGCAATACTTCTGTACATCAACGAAGACGAAAAAGTAGGAATGCAAAGACCAAAAACGAAGTGCTCGAATTATGAAGGGAAATAGTTCTTATCCCCTACTGTTCAGTCTTTACATCAAAGCAAGAATGATATAAATAACACAAATTTTTAGAAATGATATTAAAATGGAGGGTCAAAGGATATCAAAGATAACATGCGCTGCTGTCATTGCTATCCTCAGTGAAAGTGGGGAAGCACTGCAGACCCGTAAAATGGAATCAAAAGTCAAATAACGACACGTTATGGATTGAGAGTAAACCAAAGAATGAGTAAGTTTGCAAGCAATGGCAATAAACGTAAGATCAGACTTGGACACCACTAGATATGTGAAGTCAACATATGACGAACGAAGCCAAGAGGACTTAAAAAGCAAATTCGCACAAGTAAAGAGGGCCTTTCTCACCAACAGAAGAGTGCTAGTATCAAACATAGCCCCTATTGTGAGGAATAGATTTCTGATTACGTAGTTATGGAATACAGCATTCTATGTAAGTGATCTTGGACTGTGAAGAAATCAGAAAAGACGAGAACTGCAGAGTAAGATATGCAGTGCTATAAAAGTATGTTGAAAACAGCGTATACCGATGGACATAATATACTAAAGGTTCGCAGAATCGGCGAGGAGAGGCATTATTTGTAAAACTGACACAAAAAGAAAATGAATCAGTAGGAGTGGGAGGGGATGCCAAGCCACTTTACAAACATACCATGAAAACAGATTTACTGTTAGTCTCTTCAAAACTTTAAACGCTTGAACATAGATTGTCAGTTCAGAAAACTTTAAAATTTGATGATCAGCACTAAAGATGTTATTAACTTTCAAGCTCTGATTTCTGACAGTAAAATAATATTTACAATAAGCAACATGAACAATGAATTCCAAGAATCCTTAATTATGACCTTTCTCCTTTAAATACGTAATTACAACTGACGATTTCACATGTGGATTACTCAATAAGTCACTCAAGACGATCAATTAAATAACAGCCACATTCCTTAGGAATCCATTGAGTACAAAGTGGTAAACAACATTGCTTAACTTGTGGGAGTGGGGGTTGATTATGCGCCACAATATTTGTATCAGTTTTACAAACGGGATGTCCTTTAGTAGACTTGCTGGCCTTTCTCTTTCCAGCAGTCCAAGTCTTGACCTTCCGGTTAGAGTAACTTAGGATACCCGTTAGCACTAGGCATAGACAATAAGTCATAGCGCTTAATTAAGATGTTTAATAACGGCAATAAACATACATAGCCCCACGCACACACAAGCAGAAAATTTGCAATGAAAAGAGATGACAAGTATTTGAAGTATCCCTCCGCATTAAACACAAAAAACCCATTCAGTTTTAACCTTTTAATTTAACCATCTGCGAATTAAGCCAATAGACGATTGCTCACTTTCATATGAACTTAACAAACCTGCAATATGAATAAGACTTCCTGACACTTCAAGTAAGAAGTAACTATTTGACCAGTGCAAACAAGAGCACCTGACTTTATGAAAGAATTCTGGTTCAACAGCAGTGCTGACAGTTTAAGCCAGTTACTCGTATTCTACACGCAAGTCAACAGATAGTTCATCAAAACCCTCTCAGTTTACAAGAATCAAAGGATCAGCCCACGTAAGAGCACTAGAATTATAAACAGTTCAGTTATAATCCGCCCAGCTAATATTTACGTAATGGTTGAGTACAAGGAACTCCCTTTAAAGCAGAAAATGTCTAAAGTACGGTAAAAGAACAAGAGCACATCGTAGTTCTTTAAATCTGAACACTGTACTAAATTACAGACAACTAAAGTTAAGACATTTCTTAACGAGCGAAAGAAACTTGAACAATAAAACCTGGGAAACTTACTAATATCAAATCATTTAGACCAAGCAGCTGTTTCATAATATATAAGTTCAGTAGTGCAATCAGGTCAGAGAAGATTATATAACAGCATAACCGTACTCTTGCATCTACTGTAACCAGGCTGTGGAACACACTAATGCTTTGAACAGCCGCTTAGCCACCAAACCAACCAAACTAAGAAACGGCCACCGCTCTTTGTGAACACCAGTGAAAATTGGTCACGCAGACTCGAGTACAGTACTCTCGTTGGACTCGTACTCAGCGACCACGCCGGCTCCGCACAACTACAGCGGACAACACGCCCCTCACTGAACCGCCCCCCCCCCTCTCTCTCCCTCCATCACTCAGCCAGCAGCCGCCGCGTGGCCCGCCACCTCATAGAGTATCCTCGCACCACCGCGGAACCAAACTTGAAGGACTCGAGAGCAACCGACACGCCGTGCTTCAAATCGAAGGCGCTCAGACCATCGTATCTGATAGGAAGACTACACCAAGGACGCCATCGATAACCAAAGAGGCATTAATCTCGTAACGAAGCCGATGCACATGGCTCAAATAAGAAAGAGAAATTTGGATTTAACGTCCCATCGATATCGTGGTCTTCGGAAATGGAGCAGCAACACGAATTGTTTGAATATTGGGGAAAGAAACTGGCCGTGCGTTTTCGGAGGAATGATCCAGGCATTTGCTTCGAGCGTTTTAGGGAAATTCACGGAAAAACTAAATTAGGATGGCCGGACGTGACTTTGAAACGTTGTTCTCCAGATTTCGAGTCCAGTATGCTACCCACAGCGCCATATCGCTTGATAAAACTTTGAAACAAAGAAAGGGTAAGATAATATGACACATATGTTAACACATGAACTGGTAACTTATATGGTATTTCGTGGATCTGTCGATTGTAAAACTATAGACGGAAGACACAGATTGGAATATATATAACAAATAGTTGAGGACGTTGATGCAAGTGCTACTCTGAGATGAAGAGGTTGACGGGGCAGGAGAATTCTTGGCAGGCACATGAAACCATTCAGAAGGCTGATGACTCGAAAAAGTCATATATATATATATATATATATATATATATATATATATATATATATATATGTGTGTGTGTGTGTGTGTGTGTGTGTGTGTGTGCACGCGCGTGTGTGTGTTTTGTTTTACCCATGTTGGATCTTGTGAAATCCACAGCTGTTAATGGTGGTTGGTGTCGTAAGCATAAGCACTAGTACGCGGCAACTTAATATGTAGAACCCTTGGTGCGTTGGTTGTTTTTCCTCTGTGTTTAACAGTGTACTGACAGACAGATCACAAACTTAATGACCTGCTGTTTACTGCACAGTCATACTGCACCACAAAGTGAACTACGCCTGTCAGTATAGTCTAACCATTTTGTGTTCACGCATCCACACTTCAACGTTTGACCTGCTGCTTTGTTTACGGAAGGATGCACAGACTCGCTTAGACAGCAGGATCTGAATACTTCACTGTGACTATGTACAGAACGAAAAAAATTCACATGTTGAAGCAATGCACTTGCCACATGTGCTTATAGGTATCTACCGACTTAAAATTATGGCTTGTAATGGCTATTATTATTATTCTGCAAATTACATAAATATCGATGTAAAATTGTTCAGCACACTATCCTGAGTCACCAATGGAAATAATTGCACTTATGCACTTATACACATTACAGCATACGAAAGAGTCCCACCTAACTCTGCAACCTCAAACATTTTCAAAATGAAGCAAAATGTAAATAACGCAATTGGTCGTAGATTTATGTAAGGAGCTCACACTATGAGCAGATGTACAGTACATAAATGTAAATAAACATGAATTTCTGCACACAAGTTTTTTTAATGGAACTTGTATGTTTCTTCGACTGAAATGAAAACTGTAATTACAGTTAGTGATGGCAGGCTCTGTTTGACTGCTGTAAAAGCGATGCCCTCTGGAATATTTAGATTTTAAATTATGGGAAATCATATTATGGTTTAATCATACAATGATGGTTTTCACGACCGGATGTTTCAGATGCTGAGAATGTTTCCGGGTTGTCTTGTGACAGCCAGAGCGAGAGCACCAGCAGCAGCGAGTACTGTTTGTATAAAGCGTTTATTTTGCATTTTGTTTACGACCTTCCACTAAGGAAGGGATTCTATTTGTGTTTATCTGCTCTGCATAGTAACTAACAGTTCTTGATAAAACTTTACGTAGTTTTCGTGTTAGATTTCTTAGTGTTTTCTTGATCGTTTAGAAAAGAAAGCGCCCTAAAACCGTCTTTTGTTTGTTTCGCGGCCGTTAGCCACTAGTCACTTGAATCAGCAGTTGTCTTGTGACAGCCAGAGCGAGAGCACCAGCAGCAGCGAGTACTGTTTGTATAAAGCGTTTATTTTGCATTTTGTTTACGACCTTCCACTAAGGAAGGGATTCTATTTGTGTTTATCTGCTCTGCATAGTAACTAACAGTTCTTGATAAAACTTTACGTAGTTTTCGTGTTATATTTCTTAGTGTTTTCTTGATCGTTTAGAACAGAAAGCGCCCTAAAACCGTCTTTTGTTTGTTTCGCGGCCGTTAGCCACTAGTCACTTGAATCAGCAGTTGTCTTGTGACAGCCAGAGCGAGAGCACCAGCAGCAGCGAGTACTGTTTGTATAAAGCGTTTATTTTGCATTTTGTTTACGACCTTCCACTAAGGAAGGGATTCTATTTGTGTTTATCTGCTCTGCATAGTAACTAACAGTTCTTGATAAAACTTTACGTAGTTTTCGTGTTATATTTCTTAGTGTTTTCTTGATCGTTTAGAACAGAAAGCGCCCTAAAACCGTCTTTTGTTTGTTTCGCGGCCGTTAGCCACTAGTCACTTGAATCAGCAGTTGTCTTGTGACAGCCAGAGCGAGAGCACCAGCAGCAGCGAGTACTGTTTGTATAAAGCGTTTTTGTACTTATTTGCTGCGCTTAGCTTTTAAATAGTTTTTCTGGGAAAACCTAGCGTAGTTTTCGCGTCTCGTTTTTCAGTGAGTGTTTCTTGATTATCAGAGTAGCTCATCAGAAGATTATCTTGGGAATTTGTCACCGTATAGAGTAGGGTAAACATAGTCATGTGTAGGGACTGTGGTTGTTGTGAGCGGACGCAAGGAGAATTGGCCACTCTTCGGGGGCAGGTGGAGGCTTTGTCTGTTAGGCTCATCGAGCTCGAGGCGCAGGCGTTGGCTCGTAGTGGCGTTGGGGCAACTGTGGTGAGACCTATGCCTACTTCGGTGGCCTTGGAATCACATGGAACCCCTGATGTCGCTGCGTCTTCCGGCAGTGAGCATCTTACCGGTCAGCCATCACTCCAGGGTGAATGGCGGACAGTGGTGGGCTCGCGCGTGCCTGGCCGAAAGGCGAAGGTGGGATCTGGCCGCGTGGCAGCTGCCTTACCCCTTTCCAACAGGTACGGGGTGCTTCCTAGTGGTGATGACATCGTTTCCGAGCCACCACAGAATGCCTCGCCTGTTGGGCCAGTGGCCGATTCTCCGGCAAGGTCCCGACAGTCACAGAGGGCGGGCCTATTAGTTATAGGGAGCTCCAACGTTAGGCGGGTTATGGAGCCCCTTAGGAAAATAGCGGGTAGGTCGGGGAAGAATGCCAGTGTGCACTCGGTGTGCTTGCCGGGGGGTCTCGTCCGTAATGTGGAGGAGGCCCTTCCGGCAGCTATTGAACGCACTGGGTGTGACCGGCTGCAGATAGTAGCACATGTCGGAACGAATGACGCCTGCCGCTTGGGTTCTGAGGCCATCCTTGGTTCCTTCCGGCGGCTGGCTGATTTGGTGAAGACAACCAGCATCGCACGCGGAGTGCAAGCTGAGCTTAATATCTGCAGCATAGTGCCCAGAGTCGATCGCGGTCCTCTGGTTTGGAGCCGTGTGGAGGGTCTAAACCAGAGGCTCAGACGACTCTGCGACTATAATGGTTGCAAATTCATCGACCTCCGTTATTGGGTGGAGAACTGTAGGGCCCCCCTAGACAGGTCAGGCGTGCACTACACACCGGAAGCAGCTACTAGGGTAGCAGAGTACGTGTGGCGTGCACACGGGGGTTTTTTAGGTTAGAGGGACCCCCCCTTGGGCGAAACGATAAAATACCTGACGGCTTACCAGAGAGGACATTATCATCGTTGACAAAGAACGTCCGTCCTCAGAGACCAAAAACAGGAAAAGTTAACGTAATATTGATAAACTGCAGGAGTATCCAGGGCAAGGTTCCTGAATTAGTATCTCTTATTGAAGGAAATAGTGCGCATATAGTATTAGGAACGGAAAGTTGGTTAAAACCGGAAGTGAACAGTAACGAAATCCTAGACACAGAATGGAATATATACCGCAAGGATAGGATAAACGCCAATGGTGGAGGAGTATTTATAGCAGTAAAGAATTCAATAATATCCAGTGAAGTTATTAGCGAATGCGAATGTGAAATAATCTGGGTTAAGTTAAGTATCAAAGGTGGGTCAGATATGATAGTCGGATGCTTCTATAGACCACCTGCATCAGCAACCGTAGTAGTTGAGCGCCTCAGAGAGAACCTGCAGAACGTCGTGAAGAAGTTTCGTGATCATACTATTGTAATAGGGGGAGACTTCAATCTACCAGGTATAGAATGGGATAGTCACACAATCAGAACTGGAGCCAGGGACAGAGACTCTTGTGACATTATCCTGACTGCCTTGTCCGAGAATTACTTCGAGCAGATAGTTAGAGAACCAACTCGTGAAGCTAACGTTTTAGACCTCATAGCAACAAATAGACCGGAACTTTTCGACTCCGTGAATGTAGAAGAGGGTATCAGTGATCATAAGTCAGTGGTTGCATCAATGACTACAAGTGTAATAAGAAATGCCAAGAAAGGAAGGAAAATATATTTGCTTAACAAGAGTGATAGGGCACAAATCGCAGAATATCTGAGTGACCACCATCAAACGTTCATTTCTGAGGAAGAGGATGTGGAACAAAAATGGAAAAAATTCAGAAATATCGTCCAGTACGCCTTAGATAAGTTTCTTACCGACTAAGGTCCAAAGCGAGGGGAAAGATCCACCGTGGTGTAACAATCATGTACGAAAGGTACTACGGAAACAAAGAAAGCTTCATCATAGGTTTAAGAGTAGTCGAATCATAGCTGATAAGGAAAAGCTGAACGAAGCGAAAAAGAGCGTAAAGAGAGCAATGAGAGAATCATTCAACGAATTCGAACATAAAACATTGGCAAACAATCTAAACAAGAACCCTAAAAAGTTTTGGTCATATGTAAAATCGGTAAGCGGATCTAAATCCCCTATTCAGTCACTCGTTGACCACGATGGCACCGAAATAGAGGACGACCGAAGAAAGGCAGAAATACTGAATTCAGTGTTCCGAAACTGTTTCACTGCGGAAAATCGTAACACGGTCCCTGACTTCAGCCGTCGCACGGACGCCAAAACGGAAAATATTGAAATAAACGATATCGGAATTGAAAAACAACTGCTATCACTTAGTAGCGGAAAAGCATCCGGACCAGACGAGATACCCTTAAGATTCTACAGTGATTATGCTAAAGAACTTGCCCCCTTTCTATCAGCAATTTATCGTAGATCGCTGGAAGAACGTAAAGTACCTAGCGACTGGAAGAAAGCGCAGGTCGTTCCCATTTTCAAGAAGGGTCATAAATCAGATGCGAATAATTATAGGCCTATTTCGCTTACGTCAATCTGTTGTAGAATAATGGAACATGTTTTGTGTTCTCGTATTATGACGTTCTTAGATAATACAAATCTCCTTCATCATAACCAACATGGATTCCGCAAACAGAGATCATGTGAAACTCAGCTCGCCCTATTTGCCCAAGAAATTCACAGTGCCGTAGACACTGGCGAGCAGATTGATGCCGTATTCCTGGACTTCAGGAAGGCATTTGATACGGTTCCGCACTTACGTTTAGTGAAAAAAATACGAGCTTACGGAATATCGGACCAGGTTTGTGATTGGATTCAGGATTTCCTAGAAGAAAGAACACAACATGTTATTCTTAACGGTTCAAAATCTGCAGATGTAGAGGTAATTTCGGGAGTACCGCAGGGATGCGTGATAGGACCTTTATTGTTTACAATATACATAAATGACTTAGTTGACAACATCGGTAGCTCCGTGAGGCTATTTGCAGATGACACGGTTGTCTACAAGAAAGTAGCAACATCAGAAGACTCGTACGTACTCCAGGAGGACCTGCAGAGGATTAATGCATGGTGCGACAGCTGGCAGCTTTCCCTAAACGTAGATAAATGTAATATAATGCGCATACATAGGGGCAGAAATCCATTCCAGTACGATTATGCCATAGGTGGTAAGTCATTGGAAGCGGTAACGACCGTAAAATACTTAGGAGTTACTATCCGGAGCGATCTGAAGTGGAATGATCACATAAAACAAATAGTGGGAAAAGCAGGCGCCAGGTTGAGATTCATAGGAAGAATTCTAAGAAAATGTGACTCATCGACGAAAGAAGTAGCTTACAAAACGCTTGTTCGTCCGATTCTTGAGTATTGCTCATCAGTATGGGACCCTTACCAGGTTGGATTAATAGAAGAGATAGACATGATCCAGCGAAAAGCAGCGCGATTCGTCATGGGGACATTTAGTCAGCGCGAGAGCGTTACGGAGATGCTGAACAAGCTCCAGTGGCGGACACTCCAAGAAAGGCGTTACGCAATACAGAGAGGTTTATTATCGAAATTACGAGAGAGCACATTCCGGGAAGAGATGGGCAACATATTACTACCGCCCACATATATCTCGCGTAATGATCACAACGAAAAGATCCGAGAAATTAGAGCAAATACGGAGACTTACAAGCAGTCGTTCTTCCCACGCACAATTCGTGAATGGAACAGGGAAGGGGGGATCAGATAGTGGTACAATAAGTACCCTCCGCCACACACCGTAAGGTGGCTCGCGGAGTATAGATGTAGATGTAGATGTAAATGTTGTATGGCCGTGGTCCATGGAACTCTTCAATCCCTGACGTTTCGTCCAAAGCTACGCTGGATATCTCCGGAGGTGCTCCTGGTTGTGCTGAGTCTTGCCGACTGACAAGTCGGACGTAGAAAAGCGACTTAAATACTGTGGAAAGTGGGTGTGGTCTGGATTTCACGTGACATCAGAGATAAACCTTGTCAAAGATAAAATTTTTTAAGTATCGATTATAGTATATCAAAGATAAAAACTTCTCATCGATTCTGTAGCGCCACAGTCCATGTATCAATGAGTTACATGGCTTCTTCTTTTCTCTTAAAATTATCCCCATGTTTATATATTTCGATGGCTTCTCTATATAGCTGTGGATAATAGTTCGTCATAGTAGACAAAACTTCAGTTTCCGAAAATTTCACTACGTGATCACCTGATTGAAGAGCATGTTCCGCCACAGCTGATTTGTCTGTTTTCCTTAGTCGGCAAAGACTTATGTTCCTTCATCCATGCATCCCCTCTGTCTGCAAATGGGATATATAAGATTCCGTGTACGTGTGGCAAGGTCTACATTGTAACTACAAAGAGAAGTGTGAATAAACGGTTGAAGGAACATAAAAATCTTTGTCGACTAGGGAAAACAGACAAATCAGCCGTGGCGGAACATGCTCTTCAATCAGGTGATCAAGTAGTGAAATTTTCGGAAAGTTTTATGTACTATGACAAACTATTATCCACAGCTGTATAGAGAAGCCATCGAAATATATAAACATGGGAATTTAACAGAAAAGATGAAGCTGTGAAACTCATTGATACATGGACTGTGGCGCTGCAGAATCGATGAGAAGTTTTTATCTTTGACTTACTATAATCGATAGTTAAAAAAATTTTTTCTTTGACAAGGTTTATCTCTACTGTCACGTGAAATCCAGACCAAGCCCACTTTGCACATTATTTACGTCGCTCTTCGACGTCCGACTCGTCAGTCGGCAAGACTCAGCACAACCAGAAGCACCTTCAGAGATATCCAACGTAGCCTTGGACGAAATGTCAGGGATTGAAGAGTTCCATGGACCACCGCCATACAACCCGGAAAAATTCTGAACAGCTGCACCATGGTTTGTGCCATAATGCAGGTAGTCTGCACTGTCATGAAGCCTGCTGTGGACAACCCTTGCTCTGTACATTACGGCAGAAACTGGAGTGCCATTGTCATTCTTTAAGGTCCAAGTATTTCAGAGGGTGTGGGGTGAAACTAACTGTGGCATCACTAATTATATCTCTACTTTTGATTTGAGCCGAAAAAAACATACAAGTGCCATTTAAAGACAAAGATGTAACTTTGTGTTGAAAGCTACGTTCGCTTACTTTTATGGATTGTGCATTCCTGCCCCTTTTGTTTCTTTATTGTATTTCAATTCCCCATCGGGGCGGGTTGGCAGCAGCATATGCGCTGCTCTTCAGCCGAAAGACATAGAACAAACAATAGACGACATTTAAAAAGAACAAAGGAGAGAATATGGTGAACATAGATATAAAAAGGGGGAACATCATGGAAGGCAATAGACAAAAAATGTGGTGACTGTAAAATGAAGATAAAAAACCGTTAAAACTGTTTAAAAGTAGCACACACAAAAAGCCACACACTGTGACAATTAAAAGAACACAAGGCACAGTGTGACTGGAGCATAAAAGGTATCGACGGATGGCGTAGCACATAACAAACACTGACGGCGAACCTCAAGACAGTACACAATTAAAATCACACCTCTTGACGCACAGGAGAAACAGCACTTAAGACAACACTGATGTGGCACACTGATGATGATCAAAACAGAGGATCTGCCAGGCGCAAGGAGATGAGGGAGACTGGAAGAAGGGAGGGAGGGGAAGAGATGGGGGAGATGAGCGGGGGGCGCGCTGAAGAGGGCCAGGTAGGGAGGGATGTGGGAAGGGAAGAGGCAAGTATGGGGTGCAGGGTCTCAGGGGAGGGGGGGGGGCGAAGGAGGAAAATCCGCTCTGGGAGAAGGAGGGAAGAGGAAAAAAGGGGGCCCTGGGGAGGGGGGGGAACAAGGCCAGGTTATAGTTGGAAGGAAGGCTAGATGTCACGGCGAAGTTCGTCATCCAGGAGGGGAGGCGTTGGAAATTGCCCTGATGAAGGAGATGGAGGGTGTGGAGGTGGAGAGAGGGAGGGATACAGCGATAGAGGCGCGGCAAAAGGCGGGGGGTGGAGAGGAAGGAAGAAACCAGAGGGTGGGGGGGGATCAAGCCTGCGGACAATGTAAAGGATGCGCAGATGTTGGAGGAACAGGAGGAGGTGGGGGAAGGGGATCAGTTCATACAGGAGCCATGTGGGGGAAAAACTGTTTGCCCGACCGAGACTCCTGTCCCTATTTTTTTTTTCCTTTATTGTGATTTCATTCCCCTGCCCCATATGGGCAGGGGAGAGCTGTCAGCAGCACAATCCGCCGCTCTTCAGCCGAGTGACACGACAACTAAAACAAGAATAAAATAATACATACATAAGGAGATAAAAAAGGGGAACATAAAACAGAGTACGGGGAGAAAATGGAGGTAAAAATACACTGACATGTAGACGTTCATTGGGGACAGTTAAAAAAGTCACCAGAAAGTTAAAAAAACACAGTTGGCGATTCTTAAAACACAGAGAAGACACTGGATGCTCATGCACAGGTTAAAAGTTGGCCACAGTACTAAAAACACTCTGAAACAACACACTTAAAACCCACTTGGAGCATACACGACGAAGAATAAAACTACCAGGTGGGACCTGCCGAGGGAAAGGTCGGAGAGGATGGAAAAGGAGGGGAGAGCATGGGGCAGCTGGGGAAGTGGCGGGATGAAGAGAGGAGGGTCAACCGTGGGTTCACGAAGAGGCAGGAGACACATGGGGAGGGAGAGGAAAAGGGAAGACAGGGCAGGAGGGAGCGCAGAGACACTGAAAGAAGGCACAAGAGATGGAGGGGGAGTAGGAGGGGAAATCCGCTCAGAAGGAGGGAGGGGGAGGAGAGGGAGCCCTGAGGAGGAGGCAGGAAGAGGTTAGAGTTGGTAGGAAGGGTAGATGTCAGGGCGAAGGTCATCATCCGGGAGGGGTAGACGGTGGAATTTGTGTTGGGAAAGGAGATGGAGGGTGTGGAGATGGAGAGAGGGAGGGACACAACGGTAAAGGCGCGACAACTGGTTGGGAGTGGAGAGGAAGGGAGACACCAGGGGGTGAGGGGGATCAAGGCGGCGGACAATATATAGTGTGCGGATGTGTTCAAGGAAAAGGAGGAGGTGGGGGAAGGGGATGAGGTCATAGAGGATGCGCGTGGGGGACGGAAGGCGGATGCGGAAGGCGAGGCGGAGTGCATGGCGTTCGAGGATTTGGAGGGCTTTATAGAACCGGGGAGGGGCGGAAATCCTAGTGATGCTGGCATAACAAAGGATGGGGCGGATCATGGATTTGTGGGTGTGAAGGATTGTGAAAGGATGCAGACCCCATGTCCGGCCGGACAGGAGTTTCAGGAGGCGGTTGTGAGCTTTGTTTTGGATGGTAAGGAGATGGGGAGTCCAGGTGAGGTGGCGGTCGAGTGTGAGGCCAAGGTATTTGAGGGTAGGAGTGAGGTGGATAGGATGGCCATAAATGGTGAGGTAGAAATCATGGAGGCGGAAGAAGCGGGTGGTGCGGCCTATAATGATTGCCTGGGTCTTGGAGGGATTAACATGGAGGAACCACTGGTTGCACCATGCGGTGAAGTAGTCAAGGTGGGTTTGGAGGGTACGTTGGGACCGTTGAAGGGTAGGATAAAGGGCTAGGAAGGCGGTGTCATCAGCAAACTGGAGAAGATGAACAGGAGGGGGAGGTTTGGGCATATCAGCAGTGTACAGGAGATAGAGGGGAAAGGACAGAACCTTGGGGCACGCCGGCAGAGGGGTAGAAAGTACGGGAGTTGGAATTGTGGATAGTCACATAGGGGGGACGATGGGAGAGGAAGGAAGCAACAAGACGGACGAAGTTGATGGCGAGAGATTAGGTCTGGAGTTTGAAAAGGAGCCCGGGATGCCAGACTCGGTCATAGGCGTTCTGGAGATCAAGGGAAACAAAGATAGCAGAGCGACGGGAGTTAAGTTGGAGGGAAAGAAGATGGGTTAGGTTAAGGAGCTGGTCGTCAGCAGAGAAGGAAGGCCGGAAGCCACATTGGGTAAGAGGAAGGAGGCGGTGCTGGTTAAGGTGGCAGTGGATACGGCGAGAGAGGATGGCCTCAAAGACCTTACTGAACACGGAGGTGAGGCAGATGGGACGATAGGAAGAGGTAGCAGAGGGGGATTTGTTAAGCTTAGGGAACAGTAGGACATGGGAAGTCTTCCACAGGTCAGGGTAAAATCCAGTGGAGAGGAGGATATTGTACAGGGTAGCAAGGACAGACAGGAAGGATGGAGGGGATTCCTTGAGGTGACGGTAGGTGACGCCGTCATGACCAGGGGCGGTGTTGTGTTTGGAGCGGAGGACGAGTGTGATGTCTTGCGTGGTGATGGGAGTGTTGATGTCGGAGGGGGGTAACCGATCCAAGTACTGGAAGCTAGGGGCAAGTGGGGGGACAGAGGTGTCAGTGCGGTCAAGGACGGTGAGGAAGAGCAAGTAATCAAAATGAGGCTCGTCAGGAATGGAGAAGACCTCGGATAGGTGGGAAGCAAAATGGTTAGCCTTACTGAGGTTGTCAGGAAAGGGTCGATCGTCATGGAGGATGGGGTAATGCGGGGTGGGATGTCTACCAGTAAGGCGGTGGAAGGCTGACCAGTACTTGGAGGAGACTCCTGTCCCTTGCATGAGCCCCTGATATAAGTGCATCCCTGATTCTCCTATTTGAATAATGAGACCAACTCTATTAAATGCCTCATTTGTATGTCAACCAGTAAATCAGATGACAGTATTTGGTGAATTCAGGTAAGTTACCGTCAAGGTGCAGCGTTTGAACCCTGTCCTCTTAATCTTCTCCTAGTCCGCCCAGAAGAGAGAGAGTCCAGCGCGGGGAGTGGCAGGAAGTCGCCCCGGGGCGGCGCGCGGTGCGCTGTGCGGCACGTCCTGAGGAGGAGCAGGCAGGCAGGCAGGCAGGCAGTCGGTGGGACTCTGGAGTCGTGCGGTACGGTATCGAGCCAGCGGGCCGGCGCGGCGGGACAAAGCAGAGGACGGGCTGGCGGCAGGCCTTTGTGCCGGAGGCATGAGCCACCCTCTGCCGCTTCGCCGATTACGGCACAATTGAAAGCGCCCCTTCTCAAGGGAAAGAGTTTGTATCTCTTCCGAATTATCGCAAACTACGTTCTATTAGCAGGAAGCACTTGACAAAGTTTTTAATTCGTGACAGACATGGAAGAGGTAACTCTTGAGTGTGCCTGAGTGCAATACGAGGTGATTTCTGTTTACATCATAGAGCAGGGATGGCACTGAATTTACGTTTGGGACTCGAAAACGCACCGCACTGAGCATATATGGTTCGTCTCTTTTTTATTTTGGTTTTTTTACATTATGTCGGCTACATAATGTGGTAGTGACGACTGACGACTAACAGTAAACATGTCGCATTAGCCGCTGTATCATTTTGCCCTGTATGTTTTAAAGCGTTGCATCCGATACGTCAGTTGGACCTAGAATACGGTTGCTGATTAAAGTGATCGTTTCCTATGAACTTAAATTTCACAATCATTAATATTACAGCCGTTGACTGATAATCGCTGAATGTCACTAGGATAAACCACTTCATAGACACATCTGCTGATTGCAATAAATTCTCGTATTTAGCAAGAGTCAGAATGTGGAACGCTACGTACCCTTACTGTATCTCTGGCTGCCCAGTGTTATCTTTGCTTCAGCGATTATCCATCATAATAGTTCGCACAATAAAAGAATAACTTCTCTTCTACTCTGTCTAACTCGAGGCGGGGATGGTAACAAAAAATGGTTCAAATGGCTCTGAGCACTATGGGACTTAACATCTATGGTCATCAGTCCCCTAGAACTTAGAACTACTTAAACCTAACTAACCTAAGGACATCACACACATCCATGCCCGAGGCAGGATTCGAACCTGCGACCGTAGCAGTCGCGTGGCTCCGGACTGAGCGCCTAGAACCGCTAGACCACCGCGGCCGGCGCGGGGATGGTAACCAGTAATACACGATGTAGGAACGAACAGTCCTGGTTGCTAGTTATAATAATTATTTATTCGCCAATGACGTGTTTCATCTCATTCAGACTTCTTCAGAATGGCTGATAGATGGTGTCAGGCATATGGGATACCGTGCGTATGCCATCTAATATCAGACAGTCTGAAGATGCCTGAATCAGGCGACATGCATCATTCATAAATAAGTAACAACTACAACCCTGCAACCAAGATTGTTTGTTTCTTCATCACTTTTCTAATACATTTCCTAAAATCACTATGCAATAAAACATTTCAATTTTTAAATTAACATAGATTTGCATATGAGTTCTGTAGATTGCTGACGTGTTTTGTCCACACATTAAGTTAAATCTGTTCAAAAGTGTACACAAAAATTGTAGCCGGCCGAAGTGGCCGAGCGGCTCTAGGCGCTACAGTCTGGAGCCGCGCGACCGCTACGGTTGCAGGTTCCAATCCTGCCTCGGGCATGGATGTGTGTGATGTCCTTAGGTTAGTTAGGTTTAAATAGTTCTACGTTCTAGGGGACTGATGACCTCAGAAGTTAAGTCCCATAGTGCTCAGAGCCATTTGAACCATTTTTGAATAAAAATTGTAATGAAACTGGTGAATGGCTCACTTTGCTCCATAATGCACTTCTCAGCACACTCAATTCAGTGTATTATCAATACGCGACATCCCTCACAAACCACATAAATTTTCGTTTTTGATTGTAATTAAATAAGTTTTAGAGTATTATTTCCCTTACGTAGAAATATATGAATACGTAACAAGAAATTACTTGAAAACCAGTTGACACACCTAGCGGTGCTCAAGTACTTATTTATAACTGTGTCTGAGGCTTCATATACTTGGTCTGTATTTCTGACCTATAAAGCTCATTTGCATACAGGTTTTCAAGTAATATGGAGACGACATGCAGCATGTGGACTTCTACTTTGTTTATGAAAGGATGCACAGACTCGCTTACACAGCAGGCTCTAAATACTTCACTGTGACTATGTAAAGAACGAAAAAAAAATCACAAGTTGAAAGTCACTGACACAACGTATGTACTGTACAATTCACTAACTTCTGATGACTAAACAACAGCATTACCGTTCTGTCTGATACCTAAACCCAGTAGGAAACTTTGCTAGTCAGTTGTGGACAATAGGACGTGAATCAAAAGGTGATTCAGGTATCTGTACAATTTTCCAAATTCATAATTGTTTTACTTGGATTTCAGGTGCTCAAAATTTTACTGTTCTTGACCTGAATCAAACCTACCACCAGGTGCATTTCATGGAGGAAACCAAGCTTCTTACTGCTTCCTGTTCACACTGGAACGTCTTTGAAAATGCCAGAGTTCCATTTCGGTTGGCTACCAAAGCAGCCATTTTTTTCATGCTCAGTACAATCTGTGCTGAGGGACATAAAATCTAAGATTGTCTATCACTATCTAGATATTGTGGTTATTTACAGCACTTGGATCATCCAGGTCAAGTACCTCATCATCTCCAGGAAATCGGACTGACTGTAAAATCTGCTAAGTTCAACACGGGCCTCAAAGAGACACCTTTCCTTGGTCAGTATCTAGTGAAGATGTGAGGCTGGACCATGATCGAACTGAAACTTTTCGTACTCCCCATGCCGAAGGATAAAGAAGATAAGAGTAGCTAGGTTTATAGTGAAGGTGATTTTTTCGACCAATTCAGTCCTATTTTTGCGCAACTGGCTGCCCCCCTTAACCCACTGCGGAGGAAGGCTGAGCATTTTTAGTGAGGTGATACTAAACAGGCATCCTTTCATGCACTGAAGTCAGCAATGGCCAGCGCTCCCCTCCTACCTTTACCAGATTTCGATGGAGAGTTTATCTTGCAGACAGGCTCCTCCAATTGTTGTCATGGCTGACTACCTGGAAGAAAACGTGGGAGAGAGAAAGCCTACTGGCTACGCCTCTAGTCTTTATTCATGGCAGACGGCAAATACCAGGTACACAAAGCAAATGAGCTAGCCATATAGTCTGGATTACAATGATTCAATTTTTATCTTTAACATAAGCTAGTCTGCCAATAAACTGACAACAAGGCCTTATCGTGGCTGCTAGGTATTGGAAGATGACGCGAATAGGCAGGTGGACTGTGCGAATACCCGCCTTCCGTTCTAACCATCATATAAGGGGTATAAATAATCGTGTGGCTGACGCCCTCATCCAAGTATTCCAACATATATCTGAGGCAGCGGATTTCCTGCAAGACGAAAAAGGCGTGGCATATGTGGGATCAGTCCTTGGAGAGTCTCCAGAACTATTCAGAGGGCTAGCCGAGGAATGCGCGGCACGTATGGGATCAGTCCTGGGGAGTCTCCACAACTATTCAGAGGATTAGCCGAAAAACAGAACGCTGATTCTCGATCATGTTCCGAAGACGATATTTAGGCGTAGTAACTTCATGTCTTCATCAGGTGTTTCTTGAGACATGTCACTTTCCTGACCAGGTCACTGATGAGCCAAAACATTATGAACACCTGCTTATTAGTTTGTTTCTCCGTCTTTGGAAAGAAATTCACCACTGTTTCTGCGTATCAGGTGCCCGACAGTTCGTTACTAGGTTTATGGAGGTATGCAGCATTAGACATCTACGCACATCTCGCATAAATAACGGGCCGCTGAAATGCGTTCACGGTGATGGTGCCCATAATAACGTAGATAGATTCCGTAGGATTTACGTCAGGTGAATCTGTTCCCCCAAACTACAACGTGAGTTCACCATTGTGGTCTTCAAACCATTGTGGCGCGGTTCTAGCTCCGAGACACTGACAGTTATTGTACTGCTCACGGATGACATCGCCGTCGGGGAAGACATCAAGCACGAAGGGATGCAGATGGTTCACAGCTCTCAGAGTGTCTCCGATTATTACCACAGGTCCAATGCAAGCGAAGGAAAATGTCTGCAATAGCATAACACTGCTCCTAATAGCCTGCAACCGTGGCGTGTTACTCGTTACGAGCCACCGTTCGGCTCGATGATGGCGTTTGTGGAGACGGCCATAGACTTAGTGTAATGAATCACATAAAGAGCCGACACATTTCCTTTTATCGGCGGTCGAATGCTGATGGTCACATGTCCAGTGCGAACGTAAATGACGATCTCGTTGGGTCAACATGTATCACTTAGGGGTGGTCTGCTGGAGAGTTCCATATTCAACAATGTACGATGAACGGTGTTATCTGAAATACTTGCGCCTGCACCAGTGTTGTGCTCTTTAGGCAGAGATGCCACGTATCACTATCTATCCTACTTTACATAGCAGACACGCCTCCAGACTCCACGTTCTGTAAAGAGTCGCGGACTTCCAAACATTTAGCGCCTAGTGTTAGCTTCACTGTTCTTCTACCTCTTTCCATAGATTCTCACGACAGTGTCACCTGAACATTTCGATCAGCTTCACCGTTTTCGAGATACTCGCTCACAGGCTCTGCATAATAATAATCTTTCCCTTGTAAAAGTCGCTTGTCTCAATTTCCCCATTTGCAGCGTGATCCTGCCCATGTCTGCTATGCTTACATACTTTTGTTACCACGTCACGAGCCCTCAGTGCCACCAGGTGCGATCCACCGTCGCGGTAAGCAGTGGTCATAATGTTTTAGCTTGTCAACATAAATGCGAGGGTGGTGCCTGGGCACTATGCTGTCAGCGTCCACTGTGACTGTTCCTTGTGGTGGTATCTGTCTCCAGTCGTTTCCACTTCCGTCCGCGCCCGTTGCGGCTATCTTCCGCAGTGGCGACCGTCCCATGGCGTTCCTTATTACGTCTGCACCCGTCAAGCGCATTCCTAGCACTATGGTGATGCTGTAGACGTTCATTATGCTGCTCGCGACAGCTGCGGCTTTCTCTCGTTGCCATGTAGTCCTACTCTGGTTCTGAACACGGTAAGCGCCTGCAAGGAGCGCTTCCAGCTGCATCAGTCTGCTGTTATAGTTGCACATTATGTCCGCGCTCGCTGCAGAAATCTCTTGTGCCGGTGGTGGTTGTCTGATGGTCTGCGGACCTAATATGGAACACCATGGAACGACCACCACCGGGTTTTGTCAGTGGGCCCGGACGGAAGGGTGAACTCTTGAAGACGGATGGTGGAGGACATTTCCGCACTGCAGTAGCTCCTGGGCTTCCATGTACAAGTAGAAGCTCTCCCTCCAGGCTTCGATTACAAGTCCCAGGGCTTCCGGTGCCAGGAAGAAGGTCAGGTGGCTAAGTTTTGCCGTAATGCTGTACGGTGTGTGAAATGCTCCAGAAAGTACGACATCCACGCCTGTAACAGAAAGTGAAACGCCGACATGCGTCCACTGTAGCCTGCACGCCTGCAATGCCCCATAAACCATAACAAACCAATGAAGATGACGCCCAATGCAGAACAGGTGAAACCGGCAAATGAAGTGAAAATTCCGCCGAAGAGGAAGAAGACAGTGAAAATCCATTACTCATCCCCCCCCCCCCCCCTCCCCCAGTGACGAGCTGTACTGAGCCGGCAGCTGCCCTCCACTCACGTGGCCGGCAGCCCCTCTATCAGTGAGATGTGGTTGGGGTAGCTACCTCCTAAAATAAGATGGTGCTGGGGTGTTTTTAGTGCTTCCTTGCGCAGATTCGAGGTAGTCAACACTGGCCATGACGAACAAGCCGTCGCAGTGGCAGTAGGCGGTTCGACAACCAGCGCGAAGGAAGACGACCAGTGCACCAGCGTCGACGCGCCCTGGAATGAGAGTATTTGTACTGAGAGCTCAGGAAATACTTTTCACTTGATTCCTAAACACGTGGTTTCACTTCCCTAGGTGGCCTGTGTGAGGCGAGCATCGGAGGACGCAGCACACAAGCCCATACCGAGCTACTGAGCGTCTCTCCTGCAGAGTCTTCCACAGGAGTTTATCTGTCATCTCCGTAACGCTTTCACGATTACTAAATGATCCTGTAACGAAGCGCGCTGCTCTCCGTTGGATCTTCTCTATCTCTTCTATCAACCCTATCTGGTAATGATCCCACACTTCTGAGCAGTATTCAAGCAGTGGGCGAACAAGCGTACTGTAACCTACTTCCTTTGTTTTCGGATTGCATTTCCTTAGGATTCTTCCACTGAATCTCAGTCTGGCATCTGCTTTACCGACGATCAACTTTATATGATCATACAATTTCAAATCACTCCTAATTTATGGAATTAACTGCTTCCAGTTGCTGACCTGCTATTTTGTAGCTAAATGATAAGGGATCTATCTTTCTATGTATTTGCAGCACATTACACTTGTCTACATTGAGATTCAATTGCCATTCCCTGCACCAAGCGTCAATTCGCTGCAGATCCTCCTGCATTTCAGTACAATTTTCCATTGTTACAGCCTCTCGATACACCACAGCATCATCTGCAAAAAGCCTCAGTGAACTTCCGATGTCATCCACCAGGTCATTTATGTATATTGTGAATAGCAACGGTCCTATGACACTGCCCTGCTGCACACCTGTAATCGCTCTTACTTCGGAAGACTTCTCTCCATTGGCCGCCCGGTGTGGCTGAGCGGTTCTAGGCGCTACAATCTGGAACCACGCGACCGCTACGGTCGCAGGTTCGAATCCTGCCTCGGGCATGGATGTGTGTGATGTCCTTAGGTTAGTTAGGTTTAAGTAGTTCTAAGTTCTAGGGGACTGATGACCTTGGAAGTTAAGTCCCATAGTGCTCAGAGCCATTTGAACCATTCTTTTTCTCTCCATTGAGAATAACATACTGCGTTCTGTTATCTAGGAACTCTTCAATCAAATCACACAATTGGTCTGATAGTCCATATGTTCTTACTTTGTTCATTAAACGACTGTGGGGAACTGTATCGAACGCCTTGCGGAAGTCAAGAAGCACGGCATCTACCTGTGAACCCGTGTCTATGGCCCTCTGAGTCTCGTGGACGAATAGCGCGAGCTGGGTTTCACACGACCATCTTTTTCGAAACCCATGCTGATTCCTACAGAGTAGATTTCTAGTCTCCAGAAAAGTCATTATACTCGAACATAATACGTGTTCCAAAATTCTACAACTGATCGACGTTAGAGATATAGGTCTATAGTTCTGCACATCTGTTCGACATCCCTTCTTGAAAACGGGGATGACCTGTGCCCTTTTCCAATCCTTTGGAACGCTACGCTCTTCTAGAGACCAACGGTACACCACTGCAAGAAGGGGGACAAGTTCCTTCGCGTACCCTGTGTAAAATCGAACTGGTGTCCCGTCAGGTCCAGCGGCCTTTCCTCTTTTGAGCGATTTTAATTGTTTCTCTATCCCTCTGTCGTCTATTTCGATATCTATCATTTTGTCATCTTTACGACAATCTAGAGAAGGAACTACAGTGCAGTCTCCCTCTGTGAAACAGCTTTGGAAAAAGACATTTAGTATTTCGGCCTTTAGTCTGTCATCCTCTGTTTCAGTACCATTTTGGTCACAGAGTGTCTGGACATTTTGTTTTGATCCACCTACCGCTTTGACATAATACCAAAATTTCTTATGATTTTCTGCCAAGTCAGTACATAGAACTTTACTTCCGAATTCATTGACGCCTCTCGCATAGCCCTCCTCACACCACATTTCGCTTCGCGTAATTTTTGTTTGTCTGCAAGGCTTTGGCTATGTTTATGTTTGCTGTGAAGTTCTCTTTGCTTCCGCAGCAGTTTTCTAACTCGGTTGTTGTACCACGGTGTGTTGTACCACGGTGGCTCTTTTCCATCTCTTACGATCTTGCTTGGCACATACTCTTCTAACGCTTATTGTACTACGGTTTTGAACTTTGTCCACTGATCCTCAACACTATCTGTACTTGAGACAAAACTTTTGTGTTGAGCCGTCAGGTACTCTGTAATCTGCTTTTCGTCACTTTTGCTAAACAGAAAAATCTTCCTACCTTTTTTAATATTTCTATTTACGGCTGAAATCATCGATGCAGTAACCGCTTTATGATCGCTGATCCCCTGTTCTGCGTTGTTTCAAATAGTTCGGGTCTGTTTGTCACCAGAAGGTCTAATATGTTATCGCCACGAGTCGGTACTCTGTTTAACTGCTCAAGGTAGTTTTCAGAGAAAGCACTTAAAAAAATTTCACGGATTATTTGTCCCTGCCACCCGTTGTGAACGTTTGAGTCTCCCACCTAACTGTCATAGTACTTACAGTGAATCCTGATGCAGTTTGGAATTCCTGTGTGATGGTCTGGACAGATGGTTGCCTATTACACATTACAACCCTTTCCCCTGAAGATAATTTTGCTACGGCCATTAAGAAGAATTGGGAATCCTCAGGAAGTAACATCTAGGCCAGCACACTAGAGGAAGGCTGTCTGATGTAATATGAGCAGACCTCACTACAACCAGAAGACAGAATCTACCTTAACAACTTTCGCAACCAGAATAATGCGAATATAAGGTCAGTTCTAAAACGTTGCCACTGTTAATGAGACTAACAACATGGTGTAAATCACTTTCCGAATGCGCTTCTTGACCCATGACCCCTCTACCAGCAAATTAAGCAGGGTTCGTATCAGCCAACTGAATGTTGCCAGTCGGAACCAGGATCTTGAGGAATTTTCTCATACTTTACCGTCTCTGTCTCCATAGGTTCCACCTTAATGTTGCTGTGCGTGTGTTGCAACATTGGTGCCTACTGTCGATCGTATATGCTCTGTTTTCGTCTTTGCTGGGAGACCAGAGTTCGCCTGGCCGCAAAAGGGAGTGTAAGCAGTGGTGAACGGGGATATAAGGGCGTCCTCGGGTAACTATGGGGAAGTGACTTGTTGACAGCAGTGGAAAGTCGAGACGTCCGAGTTTACTGAGAACGTGTGAGTGCTCTGTTGCACCGTACGTAGTTGGACGACGGCTGCCGGGCCTATGGAGTGTTACGGGTGCCATCACGCCGGTTGGACTTTGTCAACAACTCGACCATTGAAGGAAGCTAGACTGCTCATGGGACTTTTGCGTATTTACTATAGGGTGAGGCCTTCAGGAAAGGGCAGTAATTTTGTTCTAAATCTACGTGCCAGCCTCTACATCCTTGTTCCCTTTGGGGCTTATCCATACAGTGTCATGAACGAACGTCGCTCATTTCTGTTGTTGTAGTAGGTTGCGTTTGGCCGGTTTTCCGGAAATGTATTGGTGACTAGTGGCAACGTGTATTAGATTTTGATTTTTTTGTGTACTTGCGGTGTTACTGACTAACTTGGCTGCCTTTCTTGTGTGCACATGCCACCCTTTCTGTTAAATCCTTCTGTCAGTTACCTATCTGGTTTAATACTTATTCCTCCCGGGTTCGATTCCCGGCGGGGCCAGGGATTTTCTCTGCCTCGTGATGGCTGGGTGTTGTGTGCTGTCCTTAGGTTAGTTAGGTTTAAGTAGTTCTAAGTTATAGGGGACTGATGACCATAGATGTTAAGTCCCATAGTGCTCAGAGCCATTTGAACCATTTTTTTTTTAATACTTATTCCATGATCGGCAGTCTTCTCTAATTCATTAAGTCTCTTGTATTTTATTAAAGAAGTGTTTAACGTACTTACTGTTAAGATTAAATGAAAATTACCTGCTTGACGTATTATCTATTCAGTGCTCCCCCACTCTTCTTTAAAAGAGTCTTGTATTTCATTAAAATGTTTATCGCACTTACTGTTAAAGTCAACTGTAAGCTATCTGGCAGACATACAATCTATTTGGTGCTCGCCATTTTTAATTCTTTTTTTTTTTGGCATATTATTAGAATAGTGCTTAACGCTTGGTGATTGCCCCGTTGCTTAGTTCACTGGTGTTCTGTATTTAATCAGCACACTGTTTAAAGCTTTCAGTGCTTTTCAAACTTGTTTTACGTCTTGGTGATTTATCATTAATTAGAATAGCGTTTAATTCTGCCTACACGTGTGTGTTGCAGGACAGATTAGCCATTTTTTTTTAAATGGCTCTGAGCACTATGGGACTCAACTTCTGAGGTCATTAGTCCCTTAGAACTTAGAACTAGTTAAACCTAACTAACCTAAGGACATCACACACATCCATGCCCGAGGCAGGATTCGAACCTGCGTCCGTAGCGGTCTCGCGGTTCCAAACTACAGCGCCTAGAACCGCACGGCCACTTCAGCCGGCAGATTAGCCTTTATTTAATGCTTTATTTATCAGAGCAAACCCAGAAAATGGCTTCATTTTATGCATTGGTAGATCTCCTGGCATTTACTAAATCATTTTCTAATTTCCTCATATTTCTGTGGAAAATATATCCATTTTCGTTGCACAGCTGGCATCATTACCCATTTTCCGAGCTAGTCACCCGTACATTAGTTATCTTGTGATTTGTTTATTCATCGGTTCTGTCCACTGGTCTTAGTTGATTCCCTCTGTGTATTAAGTTGGCTATTGCAGATCTAAAATTGTTTGACTTGTTTTGTTTTTGTCTTTCACTTGTTTATTATTTATATGCAGCTGCTTTCTTCTAAATCAAGAATAAGTTAATCTAAGCAACGCAGTCTAGGGGCGGCCTTTGGTATAAGTTTAATATGATGTTTTGCTCGGTAACTGCTCCGTAACTGCTTTTAAGCCGAACCTCCTCCTATTTCTGTAAGTCCCGAAGCACCGTCACAAAAATGTAAAGTTTGTTGCACGGCGAACAGTTGTTAATTTTGTTATCTTGTGCCAGTCTTAGATGCTATTAAAGGGCGTTGTAGTGTAAATCTGTCGGCGTAAGTCTGATGAGTGTTTGCGTAACTTTTATGACCACCTACCAAGAATAATAATTTGCTTTAGCTTGACCTGTAATTCTTTGTTAACCACTTTTACTACATCGGCTTAATACTTTAATTATTCTTTGTTTTTCCGTTGGATTCGCCACAGAAGATATTTATCATTGGGGCCTTAAGCAGCTTGCACAGTTGTTAAGCATAGTCAGTTGATGTTATTAAATTATCTGTTAACGAGCAAACGCCGTAGGAGGGCGATTAAGAATTTGGTTACAACTGCTTTGTACTTGAACTATCCAATATTTTAACTTTTCCCCACCAGCGTAGGTCGGTCTTTGCTTTTTTTTTTTAATTAGCATTAGTATGGGCACCGCTATAAACTGCTTTCTGTGTTTCGTGGACGAACAGAATGAAAACGGTATAATCGAGGACACTGGGTGTAAGTGGTACTCTGTGATAAAGAGGCTATCACAGGAATGTAAACAGTGGGCTGTATCAGAAGAATGATGACCCAAAAGAAGAAAGGGCCTCATATATTGTTGCAGGTTTAGTGACCATTGTTTTAGGCACAGTCTGATGCAGTCTGAAAATTTGTTCAAAAACTACACTAAAATAAACGCCATTTCCTCACCGTTAAGATTCTCCCACGGCAAAATAATTACACCTCATACGCCCGTTATACGAGGCAGGTGAAATATCCCCAGACGTCAAAATCAATGTAATAATCCTAGTACCAAAGGTGGCAGATACTGATAGCTGTAAATATCAGCGAACCATCAGCTTAATTTTATACTTATATGATAATAACGAGAAGCATCTACAGAGGAATGAACAAACTGGTAGAAGCTGTCCTGAGTGTTCTGGAGAAATACAGAAATATACGACATAGTACTGAACCTAAGGCTTACCATAGCACCCAGACTGTTGGAGGGTAACCGTACGTTTACAGCATTTGTAAATTTAGATAAACCTTTTGACAGTTTTGACCGGAAGACTCAGTTTGATAAAGTACAGGAAACAAAAGGAAATTTTACAAAAACCTGGCTCTAGTTATAAACTTAAAAGAGAAATTTAGATGAGAAGGGAATGAAGATTGTATTCTACTGCTATGAAATGTGTGCGCTGATAATGCAGCGAAGGAAACCAACGAGCTATTTGTAAAGGAAATTAGAATTCAGACAGAGATTTGTAATTCTGTAAGAAGAGATGATTTACACGGAATGGATAGTGTACTGAAAACAGTATAAGAAGAACATCAATGAATGTAAATAAACGATAATGGAAAGTAGTCGAATTACACCACGTAGACATAATAAGGTTAGAAAGCAGAAGTAAAAGCAGAAAAAGAATTTTGCAGTTGGGCAGGTAAGTGACTTACTACGGCAGAGGTAAAGAGGATACAAAATGTAACTTGACAGAAAACGAGAGAAGCTTTACTAAAAAAAAAAAGTACTAATATGTAATATAAAATTAAGTGTCGGAAAGTCTTTTTCTGAAAGTATTTCTTTGTAGCATGATATGGAAATCAGACGTGATCAATGAACGTTACCCGCAAGAAAATAAGCTTTTAAAATGTGGTGCTACAGGAGAATGCTCAAGATTATGTGGATGAATCTGATACCTGACACTAAGGGAGAGGTACTGAAATGAATCATAGCGAAAAGAAGTTTGACACAAGGTGACTAAAAGAAGAGATCGGTTTTGCAAATTTTAGTGATAAACATATCAGTAAATTGGCCTACTATGCCTAATTTCATTCACTGCTTTCGTATGGCATCATATTTTAGCGCAATTCACATTAAGACAAAAAGTATTCATTTCACAAAAATGTGTAATCAGAATAGTAGCTGGAGCTCCAGTCGCGATCACCTTACAGACATTTATTTAAGGAGCTCGGTATATGCACAGTACCTTCGCAATACATATATTCACTTATGAAATTTGTCATTAATAGCCCATCCCAATTAGAGAATAACAGCGAAGTGTATAGCTACAATACTAGAAGAAAGGATGATAATCACTATTCTGGATTAAATCTCACTCTAGCACAGAAAGGGGTGAATTATGCTGCCACAAAAACCTTTGGTCATTTGGCAAATAGTATTTAAAGCCTGACAGCTAGCCAACCAACACTTAAAAGCAAATTAAAAGAATTTCTGAATGACCAATCCTTCTACTCAATAGGTGAATTCCTAGGTATGAAGTCGTAACTGTAAAAAAAAAAAAAAAAAAAAAAATTAATTACTTTGTGTACAGAAAACTTATGTTAAGGTGACACGTTCCACATCGTTACGAAATGTATTCATGATCTATGGAACAAGAATTAATGTATGTATGTGTGTACAAGGTGATCAGAAAGTCAGTATAAATTTGGAAACTGAATAAATCACGGAATAATGTAGATAGAGAGGTACAAATTGACACACATGCTTGGAATGACATGGGGTCTTATTAGAACCACAAAAAAGCAAAAGTTCAAAAAATGTCCGACAGATGGCGCTTCATCTGATCAGAATAGCAATAATTAGCATAACAAAGTAAGGTAATGCAAAGATGATGTTCTTTACAGGAAATGCTCCACCATTATTCCTCAACAACAGCTGTAGTCGAGGAATAATGTTGTGAACAGCACTGTAAACCATGTCCGGAGTTATGGTGAGGCATTGGCATCGGATGTTGTCTTTCAGCAACCCTAGAGATGTCGGACGATCACGATACACTTGCGACTTCAGGCAACCCCAAAGCCAATAATCGCACGGACTGAGGTCTGGGGACCTGGGAGGCCAAGCATGACGAAAGTGGCGGCTAAGCACACGATCATCACCAAACAATGCGAGAAAGATATCTTTCACGCGTCTAGCAATATAGGGTGATTTTCATTTGTTCTAATAAAACCCCATGTCATTCCAAGCATGTGTGCCAAATTTTTACCTCTCTATCTACATTATTCCGTGGTTTATTAAGTTTTCATATTTATACTGACTTTTTGATCACCCGGTATGTACGTCCTCGCGTATCAAGGGACAGCTAATCTCGTCATGCACGTAAATGTGTGTAGGTGTGTGTGTGTGTGTGTGTGTGTGTGTGTGTGTGTGTGTGTGTGTATGGATGGGAGAGTTGGTGAGGAGGGGATAAAAACTGAAGAAGCTGACAAGGCCTAACTTGGGCTGGAGCTAAGATGTCCCCTTATAGCGTAATTTTATTGAATATTCTGCTGTTTTTATTTACATAAGTTCGACTGCATGCACTACAACTACGTCAGATCTATTGTTTGAAGAAGAGATTTTCAACGTAGCAAAAGTTGGTTGGGACGTAAAGTAACACACACTTTGGGCTACTAACTGGTTTGTAATTCAAAAATTATGGTTATCATCAACTCATATTTTGACAACTTTCAAAAAACTCTCTCATATTTCAGTCAAAGCAGGAGCTTAAAAATAATTCGATTTAGATTGCTAATTACACCGAAAAGATAATTTCTGAATTAATATTAATTCGTTACTTAGTACTACAGCAAAGGTACATTCTAATGTTAAAGTGGTAGTAGACTGAAGTAGTTATGGAGATATGAAAATACTTTCAAAAGACAGACCAACGTAAAGAACTCCATGAAATACTTTCGGAATGAACAGCAAAACATTTGGCACAAAATATAGCAATAAACTGCTGTTGTAGAGATCTCATTTGTGAGCAAAGTGAGTAATGGTAGTAAGTTCTCTTGCAAGGAAGCACATCAGCAAAGTTCCCAAGCGCATTTGCCGCGGTAGCTCGAAAGACCCCTGCGTCGGACGAGGCAACAACGGGACGAAACGTCACGTCAGGGTGTCGTTCCGAGCGGCCTGTTGTCGGCGCAGCTACCTCTGCTGAGGACTTACATCTACATTATCTACGTCATTACTCTGCTATTCACAATAAAGTGCCGGACAGAGGGTTCGATGAACCACCTTCAAGCTGCCTCTCTACCGCTCCACTCTAGAACGGCACGCGGGAGAAACGAGTACTTAAATTTTTCTGTGCGAGCCCTGATTCCTCTTGTTTATCGTGATGATCATTTCTCTCTATGTAGGTGGGTGTAAACAGAATGTTTTCGCAAACGGGGGAGAAAGTATGGAAAATACGGTCACTTAAAAAAGTGATTACCTTTAATTTAAAAAAGTCTGTGGAATACTAGGATATGCCCTTTAATATTTCGTGTAAATAGTATGAACAACAAGTTTTTGCTGCCAGTCACTATTTATTTATGTCTATAGGGTGTTTCGGACGTTTAAATCTCAGTCCTTTTGGGGATTTGTGTGGATTAGCATGTCTTGTAAGCGTTGTATTACGACTTTGGAGTAAACTGTTGCACTTCCTAGCAGAGAAAAGAAAAACACTATTTTAATAAAAGGCCCATTGTTTAGTTAAGGTCTTTGACTGAATGGGTGTCTATGTATAAATGTGAAGGTACAACAAAAATGAAAGTGCTTCCAGTGGTGACAAGCTTGTTTTCCGGTTGTGTTACATAAAATATATCATCAGATTTTACAACCACTGAAGGCAGATTTCTAGAAACTACTAAATGAAGAAAAAAAACACGAAACAAATACTATTTTGGAGCAAGATTCACATTATATTGAGTTTATATAACTTAATAACCAAGATAACATGTTAAAGACATTAAGGGCAATAATTATCATGCCAACAGTAGCAATATCTATATGTAATCAACTATTTGCTTACCATTACTAAGTTACACAAGTAGTGTTTGTGTGTGTGGAAGGGGGGGGGGGGGGGGGTTGCTGGAAAGGCGGGTTTAAGAGATAAAGTCTCTGTAAGTCAATTTTTTATTTGTGTAATCAGTTTCAGCGCCACATTATGCCATATGCCACATTCAGGACCCCTGACCATCGTGTAGGAAGAATTCCACCTGTGGTCAAGTCAGAATACGGGCCATCATTCAGTGATATTCGTAACGAGGAAACTGGTTGTACAAATAAAATGAAACTAAAAATTTAAACGGCTGAAGATGTTTAGATTTGAAATTTTATGAGAGATAAAGTGTGAAATATGTGATTGAAGGAGAGCACAGATTTCGTTATGACAGATCTATGATGTTTGAGATTACATCTATGATACGCTATATCTCAGCAAAGGTGGAAGGTAAATATTGATTATGATGCATCTAATATATATAGATATATTAATAATATAAACAGCTATTCATACTCTCAGTCTAACGGAGGTACAGTCTGTTGTAATGTTGGCAGATCTGTTGGGTTTAGTAAGTCAAGCAGGTGAATTATTCAATTAGATACTGTAATATAAACATGGAAGTAACTTACTAATTACGGTAAATGCATGCTACTGTAAAAAACAGAGGTCATACAGCCGTAAATGTTGTCATTTTTGTCATTTAAGAGGAACTCATGTTTTCTGTGATATTTGTATATTTGGAGTTTTTTCGAGGACATATAGTGTATAGAATGTAATTTGCGTCCTTATTGTGGTTCTGCAGTGCGATTTAGGTGGAGTGGTTTGGGCTTGGGTTGTGCAGATTTGAGGCTCAATTTCACAATTATTTTATTAATCATTTAGGATATATAGTGTATAGAATTTAATTTGCGGTCTTATTGTGGTTCTGCAGTGCGATTTAGGTGGAGTGGTTTGGGCTTGGGTTGTGCAGATTTGAGGCTCAATTTCACAATTATTTTATTAATCATCCAGACTTCAGATAACAGAATTACCTCAAATAACAGAATTACAATAAAACAAATCCAGTTCTGGAACACTTACACAGCACCGAAAGAGACATTTATGGAGAAATATTTCAACCCAACGAAATAAAAACAGGTAGGTGTAAGGAAAGGTGGTGACTTGTTCTCAATTCCTTTTACTTGTGTTCTATAAAAATCTACGAGAATTTGAAATGACAAACTGAATGAGTACAAGATTTCACCATAAGATAGGGAAGAGAAAACAAGAATAACGGAATAAACTGACCCCACATTTGCAGATGACTTTCATATACATTCTGAATAGTTGACATCTGCTGTAACTCCAACAAATCTTTTACAAACAGCCAGTACAGCTTAAGAATTTCTACAGGAAACCCAATGTTTTTTTTTTTTTTACAAATATCAAAAATGCAACAAAATTTCAGGAACCAGGAAAGGTATAACATACCAACGAAAAAAAATCTTAATACCAAGAAGGCGTCGTGCTTCAAAAACGATAGTTGGTAGGTGTGTTGGTATATCTGAAACACGATGCCTGTTCACACTTTGGGCCAGTCGCAAAAGAGTCGCGCTGGTAGCGCCACTACGAGGACGCAAATCAGGTTTTGTTTAAATACATGTTGTAACGTTCATGAGCGTTAGTTACCTTTGACCCTGGTCCTGGTGATCTGATGTTTGCCAAGAACACCTTTAAGGCGACAGACGCCACTATCAACATTTCACTTAGTTTGAACGAGATCGTGTAACAGGGCCTCAAGAAGCTGGATGTTCCTTCTGCGATATTGCAGAAAGACTTGGCAGGAATGTAGCCACTGTACATGACTGCCGGCAGGGGTGGTCACGATGATGTACGATCGCATGTAGACAGGGCTCAGAATGGCCACGTCGCACTACCGGGAGGGAAGACCATCGTGTTCGGCTTATGGCTGTGACTCATCGTAGTGAATCTGCAGCAGCAATTTGAGCAGCAGTTGGCGCCAGAGTGGCACAACGAATTGTTACAAATTCTGCAAAGATAGCTCCGAACCGCATGCCCTGTAGCGTGCGTTCCACTGACACCAAACCACTGACATCGGCGACTTTCGTGGTTTCAAGCGAGAGCTCATTGGAGGGCATGGTGGATGTCTACTGTTGTTTCTGATGAAAGCTGGATCTGCCTCGGTGCCAGTGATGGCCGTGTGTTGGTTAGGAGGAGGCCAGTTGAGGACCTGCAGCCATCCTATCTACTTGCTAGACACATTGGACCTACACGTGAAGTTATGCCTTGGGATGCGATTTCGTATGGCATCAGGAGCAATGTCGACGTTATCCCTTGCCTCCTAACTTCAGTTGTGTATATAAGTCTGGTGATTAGAAATGTTGTGCTGCCATTCATGAACAGCATTTCTGGGTGAGCTTTCCAACAGGATAACACTCTCCCACATACCGTTGCTGTAACTCAACATTTTCTACAGAGCGTCGACATGTTACCTTGGCCCACTCGATCACCAGATCTGCTTCCAACGGAGTACATATAGGGGGACATCACCGAACAACAACACCAGAGGTATCCTCAAACAGCATTATTGATTGACCAAGTACAACAAGCATGGAACTCTACCCCACGAATTGACATCCAGTACCTGTACAACACAATGCAAGCACGTTTACATGCTCGCATTCAACATACTGCTGGTTTCTACGGTTATTAATGTACCAGCATATCACGTTCACAAAGGCTTTTATCGCGGTTACATTAACTTGTGATCTTGCGATGTTGATCACTCAAATATGTTACCCAAACAAATTCATGTCCTAAATTTCATTACTCTACATTAATTATTTGTTGGTGTTGTAATTCTCTTCCCGTCAGTGTCTTTAAATACCTTGTGGAGATTAATACAAAAAAATGGTTTGGAAAAAGCTGCTTTAGATGAAAGAAAACATAAAATGGAACGAGCGTATGATATAATGAAATACGTTCGCAGCAAAAAAAGTTTTGCATTAAACTATAATTTACGAAACTTAGAAATCTAAGGAATCATTAGGGAAACATTACGTCCACAAAAAACTGTGGAATGGAGGTTTGAAAATTACGTAGTAATGATAAAATTTCTCGAGGCATAGAAAACATACCAGAAGTAATAAGGAAAAGATTGTTATTTTCTTGGACATTTTAATGGCATCAACCAAAAAGATCTTCAGATATCTGTTGGATGAACAGTCAACAACAGGTTGGATCCATGTGGTAAAAAAATGGATATCGTAAGAAAATGAAAGCTGAAAAACAATTAACAGTAGCCCAGAATGAGATTTTCACTCTGCAGCGGAGTGTGCGCTGATATGAAACTTCCTGGCAGATTAAAAATGTGTGCACCAACCGACACTCGAACTCGGACCTTTGCCTTTCGCGGGCAAGTGCTCTACCATCTGAGCTACCGAAGCACGACTCACGCCCGGTCTCACAGCTTTACTTCTGCCGGTATCTCGTCTCCCACCCTCCAAACTTTACAGAAGCTCTCCTGCGAACCTTGCAGAACTAGCACTCCTGAAAGAAAGGATATTGCGGAGACATGGCTTAGCCACAGCCTGGGGAATGTTTCCAGAATGAGATTTTCACTCTGCAGCGGAGTGTGCGCTGATATGAAACTTCCTGGCAGATTAAAACTGTGTGCACCGACCGAGACTCGAACTCGGGACCTTTGCCTTTCGGTAGCTCAGACGGTAGAGCACATGCCCGCGTAAGGCAAAGGTCCAGAATTCGAGTCTCGGTCGGTGCACACAGTTTTAATCTGCCAGGAAGTTTCATATCAGCGCACACTCCGCTGCAGAGTGAAAATCTCATTCTGGAAACATTCCCCAGGCTGTGGCTAAGCCATGTCTCCGCAGTATCCTTTCTTTCAGGAGTGCTAGTTCTGCAAGGTTCGCAGAAGAGCTTCTGTAAAGTTTGGAAGGTGGGAGACGAGATATTGGCAGAAGTAAAGCTGTGAGACTGGGCGTGAGTCGTGCTTCGGTAGCTCAGCTGGTAGAGCACTTGCCCGAAAAAGGTAAAGGTCCCGAGTTCGAGTGTCGGTCGGTGTACACAGTTTTAATCTGCCAGGAAGTTTCAATTAACAGTAGTGTTTCATAAAGACGTATTGTACATGAAATGGTTTCAAGGTGGGAAAGTGGAACACACTGGTGTGAAGTGGTCAGAAGATAGGAAGTGAAAACACTCAACCGACGAAAGAGTGTTGATAGAAAGAAGAGAACAACGAATAAGGAATTGAAATTGGCAGCCGGCCGAAGTGGCCGTGCGGTTAAAGGCGCTGCAGTCTGGAACCGCAAGACCACTGCGGTCGCAGGTTCGAATCCTGCCTCGGGCATGGATGTTTGTGATGTCCTTAGGTTAGTTAGGTTTAACTAGTTCTAAGTTCTAGGGGACTAATGACCTCAGCAGTTGAGTCCCATAGTGCTCAGAGCCATTTGAACCATTTTGAAATTGGCACTTGGTTCTTAGGGGTCCCATCTGAGAAGAAAGAAAAATATATACCTCTAAGGCCTAAAAGAACGTCATGTAGGACTAAGTTAACCAATGACCATCCTTGTACCAACAACAGAATAAATTCAAATCTGGAACAAATTCAGTTTTGCCTTATACAGACAGCTGGGAAACAACTTGACCATAAACATTAATAATAATAATAAAACTTACGATGCCAAAAATTATCTTATATGGGATCTGTAAATATAAGCTCTAACTTCATCTATTATTACTACCATCACCAGACAACCAAAACACCAGCTAATAACACAACTATCAAACTACCCAGACTGTTTTCTGACTGTCTTCTTATACAGTAACATTTCACTCAGATAAAGACAAATACAACAAAACCTTAATGCAACTAGAGCGAGCCACGCGCCCTAGCTGTGTATCATCCACAGACTTTCAAGAAGGACTACACTCAGTTCACAGTTAGCACGTAATATGGTGCAATGCTTCAATCACAGAGCCACCACGGTGACACGACTGATGGTGAAAGCACTCAGGTAGTTCACCTTACGACATGCACCTTATGACATGTAGAATTCATACCTTCGCCTCCATTGGAATATGGATGTGTCCGCCCACGAAAGGCAGCAACTGTTCCACCAGGTTACTTTCCACCAGTGCTGACCCCGCCTCTGCTGACCGTCGTCTCGTCCGGTAAGCATCCTACAAACCTGTGCTTCTTGATTCCCTTGGCTCCACCCTAAGCTTTTGCATATCTCCAACAACTGACTACAACCAACCTAAGGTCCGCCTCGGCCATGGCGCCCACACGGCCCCAGACGACGCGCCAAAGGCTTGCACACCGCTCCACATCACGGCTATGGCGGTGGCCTCAGAAGATATTTCTAGTTCCAATCGTTCCGCCCGTGATGGGTTAATGTATGCAACAAGCTACACTTGTATACGTCACTGCCCTGCATAGCACAATAATCAAACATAAATTAACCCTTTTAGTAGAAAATTCTCCTCGTACACTTCAGTAACATTTATTTATAGTGTAACGTGTATGAACTTGATGTGTGTACGCATAGTCGACAGACTGAAACAAAAAAAAATACTTGTTCCTAGGTGACAGTCTCAGTACAACAAAAACCAGTCCACAGTTGCAAATTTTACTGTTTTTAATCACTCGATGAGTAGATTCGGGCCGAGACCAATTTTGAAATCATCGTAACATAGTCAAAAAAGGTATTTCCGAAGATGTGAAAACCATGTCAAAAATATGCAAGGAACAGTTACAAGTATGCAGTTTCTGTATGCACTTTTTTGACATGGTTTTTACATCTTCAAAAATGATGACTATCCATCTATTACTACGAATTGTGACATTTCTGACAGAAAATCACGAATATAGTCGCACAACTGAGGCGATATTCCACAGGTATGCAGTTTGGTTACAAGATTCTTGTGAGGAAAGGTGCCGAAAGCCTTCTGGAAATTTAAAAATATGGAGTCAATTTTACATCCATTTTGGACTGTATTACAATGGTTTGAAAATGTGTCTCGAACCGATCTACTCATCGAATGAATAAAAAAAGTAAAATTTGCAATTCTGGACTGGCTTTTCGTTGTACTGAATAACAGAAGTTGCTGATCCACAGCTAATCCAGGATACTGGAAGTTCGTAAATATAGTCAACAGTCTGTTGGCTGAGCAATTTTTCACGGTCTTATAGCTACTGCTAACGATTTTGTGTCCATGATTTGTACTTGTAGCCTTTTGAATCCCCATTAAATAATTTAAAACTATGAGTTGTAGGTTATATTCCTCATTACTTTTTAACAATATTATTGAAACTATTTTTGTGTCAGTAAATGACATCAGTGGGGGTGTGTGGATGGGGAGCAATTTACAGAAGTGTGATCTAGGTGCATCCACAACTGTATCCATGATTGAGACGTTAAACAAATATAAGGACTACGCTTTTTAGTTTCACAGTTTACATTACTACGAATAATACATTTTAAACTATGCCAGATTCTGCTAGGTAAAATCGAAATATGGTTGGGATATTTACAGGCCTGTTTCATTTTATTCTGCCATTGGTTTCATAATTTAGAGAAGGAGAACAGTAGGGACTGCTATGAATACGTTACTGATTATCATGTACCACAATGATGGGTAGTGAGGTGCCCTAAGTGATATTCTTACCTCTAACGTGCTGAAGGACTCAATCGTTTCGAATATTTTTGACACTGTGAGAAGACAGTTCAATGGAGCACTGTATCACCTGACTGGCGTCTGAAGACGAGACGCTGTTTTTGGCGGGACCCTATTCGGGAGGGAAACCTCGATATTAAACCTCAGTGCTTTTTATATGTTTCTACTGTCAAAAGACATTGCCTAGCGGGAAACAGAGCGCAGGCTGGAGAAGAAAAAGAGACTTTTGGAAAGGTTGTCACCTACCGTAGACGCGAGTAGTCAGACTTTCTGACACGGACCGGGTGGAAAAAAGTTACAGATATCACGACGTGCTCTCGCCTTCTCTGCAGAGCCACATCCACGTCAGCGCCGCTCATCACAGAGTGTGAGGCTTCACGATGAGCACCGCAGGTGGCACCGGCGATATAGGTAAATCTGTCCCGCATTTGAGGGATTCGATACGACTGCCATTCCTAGCATCAGAGTACTTATGTTGAGCACATGATTTTCACTAGCAGCCACAAAGTTACCAGTCACTGTTTCTGTCACGAATTCGTGAGGTGAACGTACGGTTCGGATCGCGTTTGATTTCATTGGGCCTGTGTGTGAGATGGAGTGACACAGATTGCGTTATTCATTGATTGTCTGTTTCTTGTAATAAGTCATAATCATTGTTTTATTGGAATAAACTTGTGTTTGCAAACAATAGAATGATTTTGTTAGAAATTTTCATAATACATTATTTATTATGCAAACCCTCCACTATAGGATCTATGCCAATCGTGTTGTCCACCTAAAATTGCGTGCATGTAAATTAATGTGTCAGGTCTTAAAAACGTTTTCTCTCCACAATTGATTTTCTGGGCAGGGAACACAAAATCAGGAAGAGAGGAATTCAGAAAAATGACAGAAAATGTTTCCTGAATTTAAATGAAGGTCACAGCTTTAATATACGTATTGATGATATGGCGTAATTGAATTAAGTATATAAATAGAGTTTTTACAAAGATCAAGTGCTAATTGGATATTTCGCCACAAATACTCCTTTCAAAAATTTTACGATTGGTGGATTCGCTTACAGAGTTTCAAACACTCTACGAAGCGGTCAACATCTCCTTCCATACAGGCCACGGAAGGCCCAATAGTACCGACCGACTGCCGTGTCATCCTCAGACGAAAATGCCATTGGATGTGGATATGGAGGGGCACATGTATCAGCACACCGCTCTACCGGTCTTTCTCAGCTTTCGTGACTATACTGCCCATCAAGTAGCTCCTTAGTTGGCCTCACAACGGCTGAGTACAATCCGTTTACCAACAGCGCTCGGCAGACCTGAACAGTCCAAGTTCTAGCCAAGCCCGATCTGACGGGAGCCGGCATTACTACTACGGCAAGCCCGTTGGCACATCGATTCGTAATGCTCTGTAATGTCTGTAGGCAAGTTCAATGACTATTATAATAATTCAAGCCCCTAATTCACCAAGACTGTATCGTCGATCCTCATCTGAAACAAACATAATGACACAACCGTCCCCGGTCCATACTAGGGGTTAGCCGTGTTCCGGAAGGCAAGTAACTCAAACAGGGCTTTAAAGTCCGACTGCTATCTTCACTATAGGATGCTTATTTTCCAGGGATGCTAACTCCGCAGAACACGTTACGTAAAACAGCAGAAGCCATTTTTGTGCAGCTGAAATTTATGCTACATACAAAAGGAAACGAATTCATGTAGTGGAAAGATAACCATCCAACGGTCGGTTCAAATGTCAGATGTCAGTGAAAGGCTACAAAGAGGTTTTATTTCTAGCACTATTATTTTTAATTTTTCTGCAGCAGCAGAAAGAACAAAAGACCAACTACATTTATTCAGGTTTCCACGACAGAAATGGTAATAAATCCCCTGTGTGCGAAGAGCGATAATAAACTGTAAAAGACTTAAATATGTATTGCCTCAGAGATACCAACTTTCTGTCGCACAACATTTTGATGACAGACAGTAACGAATTGTATCACTGATATTAAGCTATTCTTTCTCGGATTTTTTAAAAGCATTAGCAGCAATACAGGCACAAAATAATTTTATTAAACGTTTGCTTCAAATGTACAGCGCAAAACAACTTGAAAACTATACAGTGACAAACTTTATAAACTCCACTAACAACAGAACAATAATTTCTCGTTCGTCTTCTACGAACCCAAGAAGAGCATCATGACCCAATCTAAATTCTAAAATTTAATTAGTTCGTTTAGAAAGTCAAGTTCTTACTTTTTTCAGCGCCATATAAAAATCAATAAATCATGGTCATCATTGTCGGCTATTAAAAAAAGTAAAGAAAAGCTGTTTCTCAATTACACAAACGAAGAGTGGCGCAGCCATGTTTATTTCGAAAGAACGCAAAGGTAACTGATGCAACAAGATTGAAATCTGGTCGTTGAAACCTGCCATCTACGGACAGGAGAGTGCACTAACAGTAGTCCAACCTTAAGAACATTAGAAACATTTTTCAGATTCTTATTCACTTAATTGTAAGAAACCATATCATTTCCTTGGCTGTCTAACGCGCCTATCTATCCGTGTGAGTTTTGTGAGTTCAGTATCAGACGGTACAAAAGTGGATTTCTTTTACAAACATCTCGACGGGTGTTTATCCCTCTCGTCCCTAATTGTATTATTCCCTTTCGGTGTACGGGAATGCCGCTAGGTATATGTCTTTATGTACTGCTCCACATTCGTTGTCTCTAGAGGATCGAGATATGTAGCTCCACTTTGTGTTATCTAATTATTTGTCTGCAAGGGTGCAGTTGTTCTGTATGGCCTTTCGTCTCACTGTTATAATGTAATTATTACCCAGGCACTTAATCTTCACTGAAGACTAACCGATCACCTTTCAATAATTTTTCCTGTTTTTGGGTTAATCATTGACACAATACCAAGTCAGATTTTCATTTCTTTCTGCTACTTCTCAATAGATGTAAAATTATTTACGTGCTACACTGAAACCATTATTTGCGAGATAACTTGGCTACAGAAGACATGTGGAGGAATTGTTCAACTTTCATAGTCGGGTAACTCAGATGTGGAGCTCACATTCTACTGTTGGTTTATACGTTTGACAGTATTTCTCTAGCTATACAGAATGTTCCAAAAAGACTCATTCGATTTCAAAACATAATATCTTCTGAACGACTGGAGATAGAACCCTGGGTTGGATTTTAACTTACGTGTCGGAACTAAAAGTTTACGCTTGCACCAGTTGTTAGATGCAGGTTCATGCTATCAGCAACGTGGTCTCGCTGGTCCTAGCTTGCTTGCTTACACATTCGGTGTTTACGGAGACAATTCCAATTTCAATTCCAAGTGGAATTTATCGAGAGTACAGCACTGTATCTTCTACAGCTTAAGGATCGCATGACTGTCTCATTTCAACGAACTGTTCCTCTCTTTCATCAACAAAATAGAACATAAAAATGTAAAACTTCCTTGAAATTAAATATAGCCCAAGAATAACCATGAACACAAGAGAAAAAACAAATTACGTTCAAAGTCGTGAGTGCACAGGATCAACAATTTTGAATTCGCTACACTTTATTACAATCTTTCAATAAAGTAAGTAGCCAAAAGCTGTCGTTAAGTACAATACGCGCCCAGATCCCTCATTATGTCAACAGTGGACTCCTGTCGTACCATGATGACTCTGATTACAGGTTAGTACAGGGAACTCCTCAAACAAGAAAAGAGCACACATGAAACAACAAAACATAATGATCTCACAAGCTCGCAGTCCGATCCGAGCTCGTGATAGTGCAACACGACGCCAATAATTATAATTAATGGAATATTTTCATAAATAAGAAAACCCAAATTTAAATAAGACAAACATGACATCAGTTGATGGTGCCGCAAAATTACTCAGCAGCTATTTTACTTCAAAGGGGCAATACGCTCTAGCAATAGACGCCCAAAGACAAACAATTAGTGAACCGTTGCTGTGGTAAGATACTCGGTTAACAATTGCAAATTTAAGCTTATTAGACAAGAGTATGCGTTGTTTAATTCGGCCCATTAAAACTGAAATCGAACCAAAACTTAAAGAGGAACTTTAACACACATATGATAATAAAACACGAATTTTTGAAAAGCAACCAGCACATTGACATCTCAAATTCATAGTTGGGAGCCAGTTAAAGCACAGGCAATGAAAAACGCTTTAAAGATGCTCACCGACACCCTACTGAAGCAATGCTCAGTTCTGTTCCGCCACATAGGATAAATTTGCATCAGCGCACGACGCCTTTCCAGTGTGACAGCGACTAAAGGCGCTTAGCAGTAATCGTATTCCACTTCAGCGATCCGCATAATGCCACCGCCCAGTACCGTTACAACGGCCAACTCAACTGCAGCAACGGGGAACTTCTATCAAGCCGAGCGCAGCCTCTTCCCGTAGGCCCCTACTCGACGGCTGAATAACACGTCACAACATTGCTCGGCTTCCACTGCTGTCTACTACAAGCTTTAAAGTTTGCTTCGGCACAACACCACCTCGTGCCAGCTATGAACTCAGATTCGACTAAGCACTGCAATCCCACGATGGTAAAAAAACGGCATTCACTTGCCCGTCCACAACGTGTCCACCTGTTCGTGCTTTCCTCCTTCATATCTTCGGCGCTGCACGCTCGTCACCTCGCGGAGAGCGCTACATCGCTGGCCGACAGCAACGCCATCTCCACTCGATTACAGACCGTCTCTCCTCCATTGGCCTCCAAGGTCGCTTCTTATCACGGTATTTTTTTTTAATAAATGTACACATAAAATGGTCCAAATGGCTCTGAGCACTATGGGACTTAACATCTATGGTCATCAGTCCCCTAGAACTTACAACTACTTAAACCTAACTAACCTAAGGACATCACACAACACCCAGCCATCACGAGGCAGAGAAAATCCCTGACCCCGCTGGGAATCGAACCCGGGAACCCGGGCGTGGGAAGCGAGAACGCTACCGCACGACCACGAGATGCGGGCAATGTACACATATGCTCCATATATATGCCTCCCTCTCCAACAACTTCGGATGGTATGCAGTAGCTCCAAACGTGCTCCCGCTTTGCTGGAGGTGAGTCTGATCCATCTGGGTGTATGTCGTGTTAGCGGTTGGTTGATTAGCGGCGGGGACCAAACAGCGAGGTCATCGGCCCCATCGCATTAGGGAACGATGGGGAAGGATGTCGGCCGTGCCCTTCCAAAGGAACCATTCCGGCATTTTCCTGAAACTGTTTAGGGAAATCACGACAAACCAAAATCAGGATGGCCGGACGCGGGTTCCAACCGTCGTCCTCCCGAATGTGAATCCATGTGCTAACCACTGCGCCACCTCGGTCGGCGTTGGCGGTGGAGGGCAAATTGAGCGGAAGACAAATAAATAGTTTGATCCCAAACTAATTTTAAAATGTATCTCAAGGTTGTACCAGCATACAAGTAAGAGAAATACGCTTATAAAATTGGTTTTTATTTTTTAAATTCTTTGTTGTAAAAACTTTGTGTAAGATAATGCTTAATTTACAGGGTGTTTCAAAAATGACCGGTATATTTGAAACGGTAATAAAAACTAAACGAGCAGCGATAGAAATACACCGTTTGTTGCAATATGCTTGGGACAACAGTACATTTTCAGGCAGACAAACTGTCGAAATTACAGTAGTTACAATTGTCAACAACAGATGGCGCTGCGGTCTGGGAAACTCTATAATACGATATTTTCCACATATCCACCATGCGTAGCAATAATATGGCGTAGTCTCTGAATGAAATTACCCGAAACCTTTGACAACGTGTCTGCCGGAATGGCTTCACATGCAGATGTACTGCTTCAGCTGTTCAATTGTTTCTGGATTCTGGCGGTACACCTGGTCTTTCAAGTGTCCCCACAGAAAGAAGTCACAGGTGTTCATGTCTGGCGAATAGGGAGGCCAATCCACGCCGCCTCCTGTATGTTTCGGATAGCCCAAAGCAATCACACGATCATCGAAATATTCATTCGGGAAATTAAAGACGTCGGCCGTGCGATGTGGCCGGGCACCATCTTGCATAAACCACGAGGTGTTCGCAGTGTCGTCTAAGGCAGTTTGTACCGCCACAAATTCACGAAGAATGTCCAGATAGCGTGATGCAGTAATCGTTTCGGATCTGAAAAATGGGCCAATGATTCCTTTGGAAGAAATGGCGGCCCAGACCAGTACTTTTTGAGGATGCAGGGACGATGGGACTGCAACATGGGGCTTTTCGGTTCCCCATATGCGCCAGTTCTGTTTATTGACGAAGCCGTCCAGGTAAAAATAAGCTTCGTCAGTAAACCAAATGCTGCCCACATGCATATCGCCGCCATCAATCCTGTGCACTATATCGTTAGCTGATGTCTCTCGTGCAGAAACGGTAGCGGCGCTGAGGGGTTGCTGCGTTTGAATTTTGTATGGATAGAGGTGTAAACTCTGGCGCACGAGACGATACGTGGACGTTGGCGTCATTTGGACCGCAGCTGCAACACGGCGAACGGAAACCCGAGGCCGCTGTTGGATCACCTGCTGCACTAGCTGCGCGTTGCCCTCTGTGGTTGCCGTACGTGGTCGCCCTACCTTTCCAGCACATTCATCCGTCACGTTTCCAGTCCGTTGAAATTTTTCAAACAGATCCTTTATTGTATCGCTTTTCGGTCCTTTGGTGACATTAAACCTCCGTTGAAACCTTCGTCTTGTCGCAACAACATTGTGTTCTAGGCGGTGGAATTCCAACACCAGAAAAATCCTCTGTTCTAAGGAATAAACCATGTTGTCCACAGCACACTTGCACGTTGTGAACAGCACACGCTTACAGCAGAAAGACGACGTACAGAATAGCGCACCCACAGACTGCGTTGTCTTCTATATCTTTCACATCACTTGCAGCGCCATCTGTTGTTGAAAATTGTAACTACTGTAATTTCGAAAGTTTGTCCGCCTGAAAATGTATTGTTGTCCCAAGCATATTGCAACAAGCGGTGTATTTCTATCGCTGCTCGTTTAGTTTTTATTGCCGTTTCAAATATACCGGTCATTTTTGAAACACCCTGTAAAATCCATCCCTTTATCTTCATTCAATTGGAAGAAGTAGTTTTGTGAGACCAAGTAAATCATTTGGAAGTACTCCGTATAATGAGTTACTGTCAGATAAATGAAAACTCAAATTACGTTCCTTAATTTCGCACGTCCCGTTTCTCAAGCTCCGTCCTCAGAATTTAACGTTGACGGAAATCTCTTATCAATACGGCCACTTGAAACTTGAATAGTACTGACAACAGTCTGTTAAACAGGTTACCAGCCGAGACAACGGCATGACTGGGCGAAACACGAATACACGGCCGAAGCGAGCGCCAGTAATATGAAGCTCTGTGATCTGAGCATCGTGTGGTAGCAACTGCTTCAGCAATAGTTTACACGTAATCGTTGCAGTTATGGTTACACGTTTAGTATGATGAAGCTACACCTGTTGGTGTTGATACAAGGGAGGACTTACGCAAACAGCTGCAAAAAGTGTTGTTTATTAAAACACAACCGGTTTCGCGGCCTAAAGCCGCATCATCAGGTGCAACAACGTTGAGAGATCATAGGCATACCCTTCGCTCATAGTCAAAATTTACTATTCAGTCCATGGTAAATTTTGATTAGGAGCGATGGGTACGCCTATGATCTTTTAACGGTGTTGCAACTAATGATGCGGCCTTAGGTCGTAAAACAGCATTTTCAATAAACGACAATTTCACCAGCTCGTATTTGCAGAGTTCTTCCTAACATCATCCCTTTCCAGAGCTGCGTTAATCCAGAATATAAAATAGTTTCTGTTGTTCTTGGTGTGCCATTTCTCATGCGGTTGGCATTACAAAGAGCGTGACATTTGGGTCGTCTCCCACGTCGCGTTCCGCTGTGACGACACACTGGCATTTCACGCAAGATGTATGTATCCGACCCCTTCCGTGGCAGGGTCTTCTGTTCTGGTTTCACATATCTTTCACTACGTAATTTAGCTACCGAATTCTATAACTCAAAACCGTATCAGGAAATGTTGCACTCCAATTTTGAATCGTTCTGACTGATAATTCTGTATGAATTTGGCACATTGCTCAAGATTAATTCAAAAGAAATTTTAAACTGCATTTTATATATTTCTACGCGATTTTACTTTCGGAGTTATGTTATTTAATTTCTATTGGCGTGTCACCGTTGCTTTTTTTATGAACATTTCTGTTTAATTTTGTCTTTCTATTCTCTTTACTATTAGGATGAATTTTCCTACAAGTAGCCACTGCTTCTTTTTAAGACTTCTTTATACCACTCTTTTCTTTCTAGAACTCTTCAACATTTTTTACAGTTTCCTTTTCGACTTTTGTATCTAGTCTGAAATTTTAATGTTTACTGACATGAGGTCGTCATAATAAATAAATGAACTTCCGAATGCATATGTTTTGTCTCTTTGGTTTACTTTCATTGTTCCTGTTAGATTTCAATGTTTGATGTTTTGTAAACTTCAGTATCTCGTCTCTGTCCTTGAAATATCTCACGCCATTTACATTGACAAACAGAATTACGTGTGAAGACATCCTTGGTTTTGGTTATTTACATATTTTTCAGGGACAGTTACTGTGATCAAACAGCAGCTTGTAAAAATGGAAGTCTTACCTTAAATCCACGTACATTTCTCATGAAGGAGGTGATTCTGTTTTTGTGTCGAAGTATGATAGTATTCTACTGCTTAATTCATTTAGAAAAATTCTGTACGACCGTAAGCCATTTGAGTTAAATATCTGTTTTCAAAGCGTACATCTTTCTGGTTCACACTTTTATTACCGCATAACAATTCTCTCTACTACCTAGATCTTATTTAATCGTTCTGGTTTGTCCCGGAAAAGTACTTGGTTAAGGGGAAACACCATTCAGGTCACATTAATATCTTCAGTGTAAACGAATCAGTGGTACAAATCTAAAGAGGACTGTTATTAAGATACACGAAAACGAAGACGGAACGGACTGTGGTACACGGACGTAAATCATCCACTTATTCACTTTTTTCTGGTAAAATATTCGCTGATAGAATCTTTAATAAGACACTAGTTTTAGTGCTGAGAAATCTTTGACAACATTTATCTGCTTAGATTCAGAGTTTACGAACGGCTATACATGATAAAACGAAGCATCAACTGTACTATGAAGATGCTGAATTTACAAAACTGTCACTAACTAACGAATGTGATACAAGAGTCACAAGAACAAGACGGGGAAACTGGCGCGTCCCACGAGACGCATGGCCATTTCCTGCCCACGATCAGGATTACTATGTTTTTCCACAGGAATATACGGCTAGAAGAAAGCGTTGCTTTTGCAGCTGTTTTTCAGCGGACACAGCGCCATTCAACTAAATGAGACTTCCTTCTGTTGCGCGAAAAAAAAAGAGGGGCTTTTTTAGACGATTCGGTGTATACCACTTCGCTTTCGGCAGAGTTTCTGGGTCCTTTCACATCAAAAGCAGGCTGCAGATCACCCATGTGTTGCACGGAAAAGCAGACGAATGAGAGGCTCGTACGTTTTTCGCCAAGTACCCAGCCGTACCGTGCTGGAGAAACACACGTAAAGGGAGGCGTTCGTTAGGCCGGCTTTGGGCGGGGAGACAAAGTTACTGCATCAGCATGAGAAAGGTGGGCCACTCCTGCGCCTCTCTGCCCCTCCGCTGTTAGTTCTCTCTCTCTCTCTCTCTCTCCCTCTCCCTCTCCCTCTCCCTCTCCCTCTCTCTCTCTCTCCTTCTTTCCGTCTCCCATCCCACTTCACTTTCGCGCTCTCTCTCTCTCATCTCTTCCTTGGGCGCTTGGGCGGACTCAATTAAGCGGCGCCGACTTCGCTGAGAGGGGGTGATCTCCGAGGACAGTTCTCGTCCTGGTAAGGACCAATCCTCCAGGTAGACAGTTCGATCAGAGGGCCACCTGCTGGCAGATGCGCGTAGCGACGTAAAGTGAATAAATAAGATTTGAGCTTCTCAGTCTTTTATATAAAATACTGTGCTTGTGTCTGAAGGGAAACTTGCTTTTCAATGATCATCTGCTGGTAAAGCAGGTCAAGTACACCCGGTCCTGTATACTACATTATTCTAACTGTCTGTTTCATAGTGATATCAGTTAATATAACATGACACGCGGTTGTTGTCACTATGTGAACTGGCAATATAAAAGCAACCCTTTACAAGCACAAGTAGTTAAAGACACGATTTCGATTGTCAGTGCTGTAGCGTCATTGCGCATAAAAACTGTACATTAAGAGTTTGATTATTAAAAATTATCTGCTTTACATTTCATTTCCAAATCCGTGAATGATACGAAATAATACAAATTTTCAAGGTACTAGTCGACTACAAATTGAGGGTGTATGTGAAACCGACAATGGCAGTTAGCTCATACGGTTTAACTAAACGCTTTCGTAACTAACATGGAAACTGATGTCATGGCGGATAACTATCACACAAGACTTACTGAAGTATCACAGCGATCAAGTCACTGAACAACTTTGCTATCCAACTGCAGAGAGTTAGGACGGCACATTTTGAGATTTTCATCTGTCAGTCTTCCCAGAGTTTTAGTATAACGTACAGTCTCTGTCTTCCACGGATTCCTGTAGTGCCATGGAAGTAAATCCCTGGTCATAAGAAACGTGCTATCAGCCTTGTAGCGGAAACGGTCACTGGGGAGCGGTGGTGCTGGGTTGAGAGACGTGTACACACATCTTAATTTCATAATACACATAAGATTCCAATACCAAGAGGGTGTGAACGCAGTTGTAATTATACACTGAATTGCCCCAGAATGTAAATACCCTCTTAATGTACAATTTAGTAATAACACGATTCATAAAAAAATCAAATCTCATCATTCAGTCATAAGATTACACAAAGAAGAATTTCAACAATTACAACACTCAAAAGTCAGTACAAGGATCAGCTCACTGGACGAAATTCTGGTCACGTTCAAGCTCCAGTTATTACTTGAATGGCACTTAAAGTCATACCAAAACTCTCTAGTAAAGTTCTGTCACTAGCAGTCATCTCAAGATTTAATTAAAAAGCTCAGACTCTCGTCAAGTTCCAAATCAGTTATTATCTGAATTGCACTTAAGGTGAATACCCAAATTATCAAGTAATGTAATAATGTTCAGTCAGTAGAAACCAATAAGAGATTTATTTCAAAAACACATACGCTAGTGAAGTTCCAATTCACTTATTATTTGAATGGCACTTAAAATGCGTGCCAAAAATCTCAAATAAAAATTCATTTGAGTAGAACTCTGTACAAGATTTAATCCAATTGCACAAATGCTGGTGGAGCTTGCGTTGTTATCTGAAAGGCACTTATGGTAAAATTACAATCAACTAGAACCAATCCAAGATTTAACTGGAAACGTAAACGCTGGTCGAACTCCAGCTTCAGTTATTACTTGAAAAACAGCCCAGCCTCATACCACTACGTATCGGCGCTTCCCACCGATAACGGTTATTTCCGCATTTCGAGAATAAACGCAAGATGGCAAAACGCGCTTGGAGGCTGCAGTGACAGGGTACACTACAGAAATACAATCGCCCCACAGTAAATCAAGGAAGGAGAGGAGAGGGGTGGTGCAAGGAGTCGCACGTCAAACAGATACTCTCAGCCTTCAAATACAGTGGAAAGTATCCACAGCTCTCACGCGTCTCGAACTGAAAACAACAACAGCGTCGCACATTGACTTGATCCCGTCAGTGGCCGCTTGCCTGCACACTTTCTCTCCACTTGCCGTATGTGCAGAAGTATGTTCCCCAGACATAGCCCACACCAAAACTACACAATGGTTGGAAACATTAATGACTAACCATAGAGTGAAAGAACAAGAGATGTCGGTGGCCACACGCACCACCGAACCAACTCACAATTGGGGCGAGAGTAATCACCAATACACTTGTCTATAATGCTTACACGTTCAAATCGGTACCGATCCAAACAGAACAACTCTTGGCGACCGTCAGGAGAGCCGATGACATCAGCTGCTTACCGCTGCTCGCCGATCTGGTTCCAGCGCTCTCCGACATTTCTTTTTTTTTTGGCGAGGGGGTGGGGGAGGGGGAGGCGACGGGTGCTTATTCAACCATCTCAATAGTACTGTCAGTCATGACGATACGGAAGTAGGAGGTAAGGATAACACGACACCCTGATCTCCGACCTGGGTGGGTATCGAAACCAGGCTGCTTCGCTTAGCAATTCGAGGGGTTGACCTGCAGCTACCGAGAGGTAGCCGACGATGTTTACTCGTTCGCTGCTGCACACTAAGAAAGACAATCCGCTTCCATAGCCGAGGTCGCTATCGCACTCAAGCACGGTGGTAAGTCGGTTCGAATCCGGGTGGTGGAAAAAACTTTGGCTGCCAGTATTTGGCAAGGGGAAGAGAGGTGGTGGCGTAAATTTCGTGATCACCAGACTTCGCGCCAAAGTCCCGGTTTAAACTCCAAACCTCTCCACAGCGTCTCATGAAGTGAGGGCACGTGACACTGCTGGTGTGATCCGCCCGTCCGATGAGACGTTATGCTTGGCGGCCACCTTGGTGTTATTTGCAGGGAGTAGACTTTTTCACACATTAGTTTCCTCGCCAATACCCGCCAGGGTAGCCGAGAGCGCTAACGCGCTGCTTCCTGGACTAGGACAGGTGGGCCAGCCCCGGATCAAATCCGCCCAGCGGACTAAAGACGAGGGCCAGTGTGCCGGCCAGCCTTGATGTGGTTTTTAGGCGGTTTTCCACATCCCGCTAAGTGAATACCTGGCTGGTCCCCATGTTCTGCCTCAGTTACACGACTCCCAGACATTTGGAACACGCTCGTATTGTTCCATGGCTTACATTAGACACAGGCAGTTGGGGTACACACGTTCCATCCCAGGGGCTATGGGGTGGCGACAGGAAAGTTATCCGGCCACCCCTTCAAATTAACACACCAAATCCGGTTAACCATTACAGCAGACCCCGCCAGTAGTGATTAACGCTTGGAAAGAGAGAGAGTTTCCTCACCGATAATGTTGTAAAACTCCTCATTGTTTATTTTATCAGTCTAATTTTCAGAACTTTGCAGTATGACCATATCGCAATACATGACTCACTATATACATTGATGTGCACCAAGTGTACAGCCCCAGAAAATTCTTGTGAAATTAATGACAGTTGTCTCCTATTAGTGATAAATGTGCTCCTGTTTCTTACATCCTCTTTGCTTCGTGTGTCATGCGATATCTTGTTTCCAATGTAACAGAATTTGTTTATGGTAAACACATGACAGCATAAATTTTACTAATATATCGACAATATATGTTATGCAGATGACGTCTTGACGTGTTTCTTGTTGATAGATGCACCTGAAAATGAGAGAACAGATTTTGAAAGTACTCAAAAGTAAATAAAGTAAAAGTAGGAGAGGAAAAAAATCTCTACGTATTCATATTATGATCGCATTTATCTGCTGTACACTGCACAAAATGTTGATCTTTACACATATAGTACTACTCCTTGAACATTTGAAAATCTGTTTACTTTCGCGTCATATATATCTTTTTATGAACAAAACTGTCAAATCCTGTTTAATTTTTGCCTATGCTGGAATTTTTTATTTACTTAGTGGTTGTTACGTTTCATTCGGTACCACACAATGTTTTATTAATGATAATAGGTGGTGTGAAAAAAAAAATTGGGACTAGAATGGAGGGGTGCAGAAGGTTATCTTTGATGAAGAGTCGCCGACAAACTGGAGAAGTAACTTCAGGCACGGCTTGCCCCAGAGACTTGTTTTGATGTTATATGGCACGAAATAGAAACCTCTTGCGGATGCTACCGTTACATATAATGAAGGAAGTGCTATCTGAAAAAAGTAACACCAGCGTCTAGACAAAGCTTGATAAAATATCAAAGTTGTGCAAGGATTAGTAACTTTCCTTAAATGATCAGAAATGTAAATATTCCACTTCAGAAAAGGAAAAAATATAGTATAAACGACCTGTGGATGCCTCTTACAAAGAATCAGAACCAGGATTCAGAGAGAAATCTAAAAGTGTTGACCCGCGAGAGCATTAACAGCGATCCCTGCGCTCATTAAACTTCTGTGAAATTTGCAACGTAGCGGCAGGTTTGATGTGTCGCGCCAGAGGCAGCATAACTGCTCGCTGGGATTTTACCGCACGCTCGCTCTCCCCAGCTATGAATGTTTACTTCCTGTTCCGCAAGGAAACTGACGTAGCTCGCCGTCTGAGGTCCGGTTCGTCATGTGATGAATGGTGAACCGTAACTGCGAAAAACTGGCGTACAACATTCAAAGAATTACTGTTTCCCTCTTCCTTCGTGGTCGTCGTTTCACATCTTTAGAGTTTCTAGTGGCTTGGTTGGTGGATTCTGGGCAGCCAGTAGTCACCATGCAGCCAAGCACTGATGCAGAAAGTATATGGAGTGCACCTTTTGTCGTGTGGGCCTAAAGTACTAACTATGATTCGTGAAAAACATTGTTCTTTCTCTGTGGCTTTGTTGTAAAAATGTACGTGAGATTCTCACGTATAACGCTGTTTAGGTTTGATTACTGACTGTTACCAGAACATGTTCGCGTTAATCTTAAGCTACGTGTAAAAATTAATACCTTGCCAAACTGAAGTTTTTCTATTTGGGTGCAATAATGCCAATGTATAAAAGAAATAACCTTTCTTAAGTCATGTGTTTCCTTTTCAAACGCCCGCGTGCTGTAACGTCCCAGAAGATTAATCATTTAAATTAATTATTCACTTTTGAACACTCTTGTGTTAAACTACCACAGACTTTTTAATTCAAGACTACTGAGCCGAATTACAAAAACTTCTGTTACACATAGTTAAAGCCTGAAAGGCCATTATGACACATTTTGACGTTCGATCTATAATTAATTTCTGTTGTTGTCACTTCATGGCTAGGTGCTTTTAAATTCTACCCTGTGCGTGATTTAGAACGTACTATAATTTGCGTTGAATGAAGGGACTGAGCACTGTCTGAGTTAAGCTCAAGTTTGTCACCATTTGTCAACACCATACTATTAACCTAACGTATTTGTTTTCAGCTCTGTGAGTTGTAATTTACTAGGTATGTATTGGGCATTTTATTAACTTATCTATTCAACAACGGAAAATTATTGTGAAACTTGTATATTCTTTTAACACTGAAACACTGATTGTCTCATTGTTTGTGGTAATTTAATAACTCACGTGTGGAAATTTTCCTTTCGATGTTTGAAAAAACAGCATGAAGTTTCATTATTCTCAGAAATTTAATAGTACGTGGTTCTCAATCGCCGTTGATGCGAATAAATTTTGTAAAATCCTTTCTCTTATCTGGGCATGTAGAGATAAGCACCTTACCACTACTAACTCCTTGCCTCCTGCAGTGTCAGATATACTGCACCTCTCCACCTATCATTGCTGTAGAAACAGCGGACACAAGATTACGTTAGCAACAGCGTGAATTTTTAGCAGTTGATGTTCTCATGCTCCTACGCGAATGGAGCAGTAAGAAACCATAATATGCGGTGCAATGCGAAGTACCCTCTGCCATGCACTTAGCAATGGTTTTCAGAGTATATATGTGTATGTTATTCTTAATAATTAATAGAATTAATAATTTTTATCTACAACTGTATTTTGCTGCAATGCTGCTTAACGAAAAATCACCGTAAAATCTAGTTTTGTTTGCCAGTGATTTTGCGACAGCAGAAAGCTTAATAGCTCGACTTGTTAAACATCTAACTATAGTAATACCTCATATACTTGTAGTTCACTATGTAGTGTTTAATAATCATGTGAGGAACATTGACTGGCATTTAGATCTTTGAACGAATGATTTATAAACTTGCCTGCATTTGACCCTAGGACGTCAGGTATCGTATACGTTCAGTACCTGAAATAAGATAGGATGTAGTTGTAGTGTTACGTACATTGAAAGTGTAGCAGGGAGAAAGAAAGGAAAAGGGAAGGAACTAATAATGTCAGCTGCATCGGGATTTTATGCGGAATCAGCGGCCACCAGTAAAAATGTGTGCTGGACCGCGACTCGAACCCATGATCTCCCGCTAACCTTTTTTATTATGGAAAGAAATAGAGACGGTCTCCATCACGTGATCCATCGATTACGGAACTTTTGTTGTTATAGGAGTGAGGCATGGAGGGGAAGGTTGGGAGGGCACAGTGGGCAGGGATCGTAATCCGAGGCCTGGCCATAGTGTCCTAAAATACATGTAACTAACACCGCATCGTGGACTAAGTATACAAATCAAATAATGTCGGGGATTTTCTACACCGAGGTAATATACATGGGGAAACGGAAAGCGTGCTTCCTATACGACCCAGAAGGGTACTTACTAGGCAGCTGCGGTAAGGCTACGACCACACTTGCGTTTTTTGAATCTGGACGCTCAGCGTCTAAAGAAGCAGCTTCAAAAGTCGCCTGGTGGTGGCCACATTCGACCGTGTATATAACTTCTTTCAGTGCAACGCATCCTAGCGACCAAAGACGTGAATGTGGCCATATATGGCTCAGTAGCGTTGCAGACCTGCCTGGGTGACATTGCAGTATTGAGAAATGAATGTATTAAGTAAACAATCTGCAACAATAATATGTGCTGCATTGTTACTGATTCGACGGAGACGACGTAGACAGAAAAGACGTTTTTGGACTCATCCAGTAATTGAGGACAGATCGGAGAGGGGAACATTCAAACTGCTACACAACAAACTTAAAGAAAACCCTGAAAAGTTTTTGAGTTCTACAGGATGTCTATTAAGTCATACGAAACTCTGCTGTCTAATATGTCGAATGCTATTACTGGAAGAAAAAATCGACTACGTGATTGTATAAGGGCTGACGAAAAACTATCAATTACTCTGAGCTAAGTGAAGTTTTATTACTTATTGTATTATTTGTTTACAATGTATAGAAGGACATGATTCAATCTTCTGATTTTTCCTCGAAGATCGTTGTAGGTGTGCTGCTTGTGGACTGAGATGATTGTTGGTCACTTTCAGATGTAATTCTGGACGGCTGTGCATGTGTGTAGGACTGAATAAATTATAAATATTGCAATGAAAATCCATCTTGTCGGCTGTGCTAAGGTTCTTAACAAGGGGCACTTGCGAAAGTAAGAACATTTCATCTGGATCATTAGTTCTAAGTTCCTTTGTATGTTACTGTTGCAAACTCGTTTCCAAAACGCCCAACAACTTTTTTTCAAACTCGTCCTGTTTTCGTTTCTTCGGAAATTGACTTTCTTTCTCCCTTTGCACTGTGCGAGCGGGGCGAGAGGCTTTGGATGTAGTATGTTGTATTTCAGGTGTCGTGTTTGCTTCTTGTTGTGCAGTGTTGTTGTCAGCGTCTTGCGTACTTTCTATTAGATCGGCAGCCATAGTCCCAGATGTCCTGTGGTAAAAATTTGTGGGCAAGCATGGCTCAATCTGGAACTTAAAAATGCACGAACATTATAAATATGGAATACTCACTCTCTTTCTACACATTAAGATTGGAGAAATGACATCTGTTTGTGATAAATGTAATGTTACCTGGATTTTGATGAATCTCCACTTTTTCCGTCGTGCATTTTCACATTTTTGTAGTAGCAATCCTTAATGCTCTTCCATTTTTCTTGCGCATCCTTCCCTTAACAAAAAAACAAAATTTAATATAAATATTGGTGTTACTTTTAACCCATTATCAAAGTTTCATTGTAGGTATCTCGCAACTGTCAATTCCGTCAGATCTCTATACTTCCAGTTTCCACTTGAACGTTCAATAATTTCAAAGGTTATTGGAGAGACAAGCTCAGCAATCTGGGAAACAATGCAAGGCCAATATATGAAACAATTAACTGGTGAAGATTGGTAGAATATTAGTTTACGGTTTAAAAAAAAAAGCCAATTTTCCACATTGCGTGGGATGTATTGATGGTAAACATATTAGAGTGATCAATCCATGGGGATCGAGTAGTGAATACTTTAACTACAAGAAGTACTTTCCAACAGTTTCAATGGCAGTAGCTGACGCAAATTACTGCTTCAGATATATAGATGTTTGGGCCTATGGACACAAGGGAGATTCAAACATTCTGAAAAGTACTAATTTTGGCAAGAAACTCTATCCCAATAACTTACCATTACCACCACTAGCCCCCTTATCAAACGATACATCTGGTCGATTACTGCCATATGTGTTTCTGAAAGATGAAGCCTTTGCTTTGTGTGAAAACCTTCTGAGACCATACCCCGGTAAGGACATGACTAACATTAAAAGAATTTTTAACTACCGGTTATAGAGTGCCAGGCGGTACGTGGAATATGCGTTGGGTATTTTAGCCAATAAATGGCGCATATTACACCGTCCGATTGACGTCAGTATCGATTTGGTTGACATCATTGTTAAAGCCACTTGTGTACTGCACAACTTTTGTGAGGGAAAACGATGGGTACAACTTTGAAGACACGCTATCGTGTCCTTTGAGCAGCATTCCGGTCCAGGGGACAAGATGAACCGTGAAAGGAACACACACAAGAGACCAGATTTCTGAATATTTCTGTTCTACCGCAGGTTCTTTACCCTGGCAAAACCGATACGCAAACATTGCTGAGTGAAATAGACTGCTGGCATAACAAGACACCTCTAATATTCTGCAGCAAAGCGCATATATTGTGGCTTGTTGTACTTACTGAATTTAACAAATGTAATTCACCAGATTTTACTGTATTTTTGATCTTTTATACTACCCAAATGTTTTTACTACACGTTCCTAAGGCTTCTTTTGTTTCTTTGTCCATGTTGTCCCAACCTTCGCCAACAACATTAGATGTCACAGATAGCCAACCGTCTCTTCTTTTTTGTCTGTTTTTATAATCCTCATTTTGAATATCGTATAAAAAAGGTCGACCTTGAACTTTTAAAATAATACGTTCGCTATAAAGTTCAATTTTTTCTATCTCACACATCGAAAAAACTGTAATGAAACACTTGACTACACACACTACTTTGTGTTGACACACTGCAAAGTTACTACTGAGTTCACGTGGGAATGCAATGTGAGAAGCGTCTTTCGACGCAGGGATTGGGCCCCAGCCCATCCGACTTGCGTCTGACCTAGAGGATGCGCCTTCCCGTCTGACGTCGGCAGAAAAAGACGCTGTGTGTGGCCACTACCGGCCTTCTCCAGTCTGCCTATAACTGTCGCGTCTTTTGACGCTGAGCGTCCAGCTTCAACAAGCGCAAGTGTGGCCGTAGCCTAAACGGTTCACCACCCTGACACCGTATTCGTCGCAGACGCGCGGGCTATCTCGACACGCTCCCCGACTGACTCACGCCCACCTACCGCCACCTGTCCGCAGTCCCTGTCCACATCCACCATGATCGCCAATTTTAGATTCCCCTGAACGTCGAACGTAAATGTACATCTGGACTGAAGGTTATGCAGTCATTATTCTTTGGACGCATTCACAATATTGTAATGCGTTTCTTCAAGCTGACTGCAGGGTCTGCTCTATTGAAAGCGTTTTCCCGGACAGTTGCACTCCATGCAATTACGACTTTATTACAGTGACTGGAGACACCAGTTGGGCACCGAGAGCTACTTCTGTGTTTTGGACAGGACATAATGAAAAATCGAGGGGCTTGCGTGAATTAGTCGCAGGGCTTTTCATTCAACAGAGCACGAAGTTTACAGATTTCTACAAATATGATGAAACTGAGAATTACTCTGACAATTAATGCTTTTAGAAGCGAATTTTCTTCCTGGATATGTTTTATTTAGAATGGGCAAAGAGGGCGACACGCAATAAAATTGCGTTACAAATAATGAACTAGAAGATACATAATAATTCAAGTTCCCGATTACCGAGTAAAGACATGTCTTGTTGAAATTTTGCAGAACGGTAGGGTCTAGTGATACTGTGCGAACGATTTACTGATGTCTTCACTGTCTGCTGCTTTATCGTGGATTTATATGTGCAGTCAGCCGGGTTTCCACATGCAGATAAAATGGAGCTACTCAGCCGACACTCGAGTTGCATCACCGAAGCTGCATGTGAAAACACTCTGATTCATGTGGCGTAACTGGAGTGATGTCACATTTAGTTGTGTCACTAAAAGTTAACGTCACTTCCTTCTCCCACCACCGATAAGCTTCATATGACTGCTACCTTGTGAATTTCGAAGCGCCAACGATGTATACTCGTTAATGTGTTTCTTAAGCAACTGTCCAGTGAATGTAAGGAAGGAGGTGCCGCGATTCCCTCCATCAATTGTTCGTCGACAGTTCCTTTCTCGTGGTTACACAATTCCTTCAATTGAAACTGTCGAATAATCCGACAAAAAGAAGAGCGTGATCACAACCCGTTTGGAAAACTTTGAGCATGAAGTGTTACAGCACTATCTACATTGCTGCCACTTTTTATCGTAATACTTGTAACCTGTATTTTAACCTGTAACGCAATAAGGTTACGAGCGAACGTATTTAAGAAATTACGGACAACGTGCACGCAATGAGATCAAGTCAAATAACGAACGAATGAATGTTTCAAAGCAGCCACATGAAGAAAGCTGTAAAACAGTGACTCGTTTGCCACACACATATCTTTTTATGTTTTTGATCCAATGGATTTTTATCGAGAACGCTTTGAGAACTACATAGTGCTATTCCTCGATTACAGCGCCCCTGTTGCACCAAGACCAGAGTGTTACGTACAATAGTTATATACCTTTTTTCCCGTAGAATCCGAATCTAAAATAAAATTTGAATGTCCCGATTTCCGATTTCGAGGTTTACCCCCTCTCCCACGCCCTCTCCCCTGCGGATAGAAGAGGGCGTCAACATTAATATCCTCGGATAGCATTTTTAAAAATATTCAAAGCATATTTTTCCGGTTTTCAATCCGATGTGTAGTATTTGGAATATGTCATTGCCTCAAGATAAAAAGAGTATCACTGTGTATCACATAAAATGCGGAAAGATTCTTAAATCAATGCTACGGACAGAATCTTATCGCTATCCATTCGATACAGTATTCCAGTCGAAATGATCTTGATGCTAATGTGTATCTTCAGAAATTTTTCTCCTGAAATGTACGCATGCTGTTAGCGAGTGTCTTCTTCTAACAATTGACTGCTGCAATAGATTAGTCACAAGTATAGAACTCTTATCCAAAATGATTATCCTAAACTTCATGATCACACACTTAACTGCACATTGATCGACCATTGCATTAGGATACTCAGGGATTCTGTAGTTCTTAACGACATATGTAGAGGAGGAAGCTACCAAATTTGATATCCCTCGCCGGCCGGGGTGGCCGAGCGGTTCTAAGCGCTACAGTCTGGAGCGGCGCGACCACTAAGGTCGCAGGTTCGAATCCTGCCTCGGGCATGGATGTGTGTGATGTCCTTAGGTTAGTTTGGTTTAAGTAGTTCTAAGTTCTAGGGGACCGATGACCTTAGAAGTTAAGTCCCATAGTGCTCAGAGCCATTTGAACCATTTTTTGATCTCCCTCGCCCCTTATGTAACAATGCTCCTTTTGTTTAGGTAGTGGTTTGTGAGCTCTCACGATGCATTCGATTACATGCGTGTTGTGTTCTGCGAGGTATACGTCCATGCATTTTACGATCACACTCCTCAGATTAGTGTAGCACATTTTTGGTCTCGTGGATGAATAATTGTCTTGTTGTAAAGTGTCATGTCTGATGAATATACTAATTTCGAAGGGATACGACTGCTTAGGTTTAGTAAAAACGTGTGTCACAGTTTTTGTGTAGTTCGTTGTAGACGTTTTGTATAGCATAATAGTCCCACTAACGGCCACTGTCCGTCCATACTGAACGTTTCGCTGGAAGGTGATGCATGTTTGCTGTACCAGGCACATGCTTCAATCGTAGTGTGATTTATCATACTAGTAAACTTCGTTAACAGCATAGTCTAGCAACTGCCTTACTTGAAATGGAAGATTTCGGTACATCAAGACTTCGGTACATCACGAAACTATATGTACGCCTAAGATCCCCCATTCACATTTGTGCACTATGAGCAATGACCTCTGAAATACTTGTTAAGTTCCTTTATATTTCTGTATGTTGCCAACTGGGCCACACGTTGGTGACTGTTTAACGCTACAGAGCGGGCAAGCCTCCTACGTTTATGTGACATGAACACGCAACGAGCCTTCCTTTCCGTGACACTTGTTTACAGAGGCACAATGTGGCCTTCGTAATATTAAATGTCAGCAGGTTTATTCCTGTTGTATACGTGCTATCGACTCAAATAATATTAAGATATATAGAATAAGGATTCATATAAGCAGAACAAAATTTTTGTAGCAGATGTGTGAATTTATCTTCACCAGGTTGTCCAACGTAATTTTAGCACCTATGAATAGTTTGTTCCGTTGCCTAAAACTTGTTGATAATCCGTAAGTGGAACAGCAATAAATCAGTAAGTCATCATGATTCGTTTTATTCAGTCGCTAATTAACCTTTCTTTCTGCGTCACTGGAGAATTTAACACAGCTATTTGTAGATGCTTTTTGTCCTGTCCATACTGTGGCTCTGCTCTACCGATTTTTCCCTTACATTTCCAGGGAAATGGTATAAAATATTTTATATTTTAAACCCTGCCCTTATGCAAAACCACACTGCATTTGGCATGACATTTTAGCGACTACAGAATTTCAGTTACTGGCAGACTATAAAACAATAATTTCGATTAATTTACGGTTGTATGTGACAAGCTGACGTTTGTCGGAATTTATGGCGTGGAATTACAGCAATGGCTATGACATCCTACGCACATCGGAAATAACAATTCCTTTGCTCATCAGTACTCCATTAAACACTAATCTGAAACGCCCACACACGCTCACACACACACACACACACACACACACACACACAGAGAGAGAGAGAGAGAGAGAGAGAGAGAGAGAGAGAGAGCGAGAGAGAGAATGTTTGCGTGCGGGTAGTAGGAAGATCGGTCGCTCTCAAGTGCCTAACTATTCCTTTTCATTATATTTTACTGCTAACACCCACACGTAAGCATAAATGCGAGTAACACTGAATGCGTGTAGCGTTTGTAAGAATAATATTTCTACGAGCTCGAGATACTCGCTGTTTCCGATCCAGTTACTGCGATCTCGAGTCTCCACAGCTGGACTTCAATTCTGTCCACAGTAGGACATCACCGTTTGTACAAGAACAGGTGACGAAAGGTTAACAAACTGAAGAACAGAGCAAGAACTCTAATAATGCAGTGTACAGTACACACAAGTACAGAAATACGTCCTTGCAGCGCTATACCAAATATAAACAATCATGACCACATCAGATTCCACAGTGACTCAGCATGGACAGCCCCGTTACGTTTGAAAGTCAAGGGAGGTTGGCAAACAGCATCACGACTGCACCATCCAAGCCATCAGACTCATACCAGTAACGACTGGAGTGTCGCGAGGCAAGCGCTTCAGATGACATCAGATTAACAATTCCCTCGTCGTCATGTCTGGTGTCCAAGTCAGCCATAGAACAGGTCCGGCACGATCAGTAATGCTGCCAACAGGAGGCTACAGCACGTAGCAGTCTGTAATTCTAACTGGCGAACGTTCTTTCCATCCTGTCTCCTTTTAGTATTCCTTCAGTCGCACGTAGCCTGTAAAGCCACAAACCAAGCAATGCCGCACGTTTAGCGAGACACTCTTAACAAAGAAAGAATCCCAGGCAATTAAAAATCCATATTATAATTCCAGATTCCTAACACATTGTTAATGACTGACACACTGATGGATTTCCTATACTATTATCAGTTTCATTTCGAAGTTCTCCAAATATTTAATACGTATTTGCTCCTGATAAAAGATTCAATGAGAAGAGATACCGTAAGAGACAGAATCCGTACGTAATGAAGAACACGATGCCAAAATCTAAACTCGAATGTGGTTATGACTGCATAGACTTCCAGGGCCAGAGTCAGTTGACGTGGAAGTTTTCTGAATATCGTACTGTCTCAAAAAAAAAAAAAAAAAAAAAAAAAAAAAAAAAAAAAAAAAAAAAATAGCTTTATTGAAGAAATCAACGTTTCGTGCACTGTTACGGTGGGCTTCTTTTGAGTCTACTGATGTGCTTCATCTGTGAGGAGTCGCTTATATTTTGTTATTGTCACTCACTGAGAATGACGTTACATCATAATTTTAAAAGGTTGTTGTTACGATTGTTCACATAAGGCGGAAAGAGCGGGAACTTTACAGTAATAGTTTACTACTTGGAGGGAGTAGGGCACTGCAGTTATCTGTCAGTTCTTGCCTTGTTCGTTTTGATTGGTGCTCATCGGCGAATGAGGCGTGAGCTTCTGTTTTGCTCCTGCTGGACGCAGGCCGCGCGGTGGCAGTCACTCACGCGTAGCGCACGTGTCACGTGTTGGTTGTGCGGCCTGTTGGATCTGAGGTCTGGCAGCCAGGGATGGACAAGCTTGTACCCATTCTCTCTGTTCATGTTGTTAAGGTGTTTTGTTATTTCTACCCCTTGTCTGATCTTGCGTCTCGTCAAAGCCGGCTGCTTAGCCAGTACGTGATTTTCACTAATTTTATTTCTTGCCCAGTCTTGTCTGTGTTCGGGCACTGCAGACTTGCTGTGCTGCCCCAGACGAAAGTAGCGCTCCTCGTATGCGCGTTGCTGTCGACGTGTTTGTTGGTCTCACCGATGTATTATTACCCACACTGATATTCCACTTTGTACACACCTGGAGCGTGTAAATCATCTGCCTTGTCCTTTGTGGAACCTAGCATACAACGGATCTCGGGGCTACTGTGGTAGACAGGCTGGATACCAGCCCGACAAAGGAGTTTATCAGTACGGTCAGTGACATTTTTGACGCAAGGCAAACGCACTGCGCCGGCTGCAGTCTGTCGATTTCTTGCCTATCTCGCTTCCTTCTGTTTTTTTTTTTTTTGTTAAGTTTTGAGCATCGCTAACCACATAAACAGAGAGGATTTACAGCCGGCCGCTGCGACCGAGCGTTTCTAGGAGCTTCAGTCCGGAACCGCGCTGCTCCTACGGTCGCAGGTTCGAATCCTGCCTCGGGCATGGATGTGTGTGATGTCCTTAGGTTAGTTAGGTTTAAGTAGTTCTAAGTCTAGGGGACTGATGACCTCAGATGTTAAGTCCCATAGTGCTCAGAGGATTGACACAAGCTTGCTCCATCCAGGCTGCCAGCCCTCAGAGTCCAACAGGCCGCACCACCAACACGGAAGCGAAGGCTATCGGCGCCTAACTGTCCCGCGCTGCCTACCTCCAGCACGAGGAAAACAGGAGCCCGCGCCGCATTCGCCGACGACCACCAGTCATGGCAAACAATGCAAGAGGCAACAGACAACCGCAGGTTGCCACTCCCTCCACCGTAGCAACCCATTACAATAAAGTTCCCGCTCCTTCCGCCTCAAGTGATCAATCGTAACTATGAACTTTCAAAATTATGACGTAACGTCATGCTCAGTGTGCGGCAGTGACAAAATATAAAGACACCTCACAGCTGAAGCACTGAAGTAGGCCCAGTCACTGTAACAGTGACTGAAACGTTGGTTTCGCCAGTACAGTTTCTTATGACGCGGAGCAGGGACAGTGCTACCAATACGCCTGTTTTTCGTCCGCTGGATGGGAGAAATCTCTGTGGACAAAACACGTCTGCTCTGTAAGTCCCAGCAGAGATCCTTGACTTCTGCCACCCCTCCAGTTGGTGCGAGTCGTACTTCACAGTACTACCGGTATGTCAGAAACAGATGTACTTCACAGACGCCAAATGGTGGAAAGCTGCATCGCGCCGCTCCAGACTGTAGCGCCTAGAACCACTCGATCACCCCGGCCGGCGAGGAATATCAGATTTGGTAGCGCCTAGAACCACTCGATCAACTACCAGTCGAGCAATGTGGAGTTAAGTGTGTGATCATAAAGTTTAGGATAATCATTTTGGATAAGAGTTCTATACTTGTGACTAATCTATTGCAGCAGTCAGTTGTTAGAAGAATACACTCGCTAACAGCATGTGTACATTCTCCTAGAATTTATGAACATATAGCGGAGAGCGGCAACTGTTTTTAGAACCCCTCTGAAATCGAGTAATGTGAGATTTCAGAATACAGGAAGACATTATTGAGATCTTAAATCTAAATTAAATTATTATTGACTGGACGACTGTTATATCTTTGACGAATTGCTTGATAACCTGTACACCTGCTCAGAAACATTACTTCGATGATGTTTTTTTGATTCTGTCTTCACGTGCTCCTAACAACTTTGCCATTCAATGATCATTATCCGTTTGCATAGATGTAAGTAATTTAGCAGTATTTGTTTCCCCATAATTAAGTTAATAAGACGATGCATTAATTATTGATACTTCTTGTAGCTTAAGTTACGTGGATCCTGAAGAAACGATAGAGGAGTGAAGTAGGGAAAGATTGCTCATGCAGTTCAAGACAGAAAAACTTCTGTTGCAACCAGTGTAGCAACCAGACGTTTGATACGTATTCTACATTATACAGATCAATCGGAAGTACGACGTATTTTGAAGCTTTTTGTGAATAACACCTTCTATACCTTTTAATACTCATTTAAGGAATTTCTTGCATTTTTGTCAGAATTCAGTTGGCCTACTTTAGTTCACGATAACTTTCATTCAGAAGAACTATAAATATTAATATTTCTTTAAACACAGGTGAAAAAGATTTTTTTTTTTTTTTTTTTTTTGCCTTTGGGGAAGAAAACATTTCCCTTATCACAAAATAAATTGGCAGTTGATTGCGGAAGACGTTGTCCTTACTATAGCTCAGTACCTTTGTAATACCTGCTAAAATAAATGTGTTCCACAATTGGAATAAAAAGCGTTGTGCTTAACTTTTGCAGAAGTATCTTGGCAAATATTAAAAAGAATTTGCCCTTTCATTACTCTTTTACTTATGGTACATTGAGAGAAGCATCATTCTTCAAGTATCTAATGAGCATGTTTCAGATTTAGAGCATCCAGGCAACTGATCGATTTACCCCACAAATAACTCACAAAATTCAGGTGATCGATTCCTCGTAGGGAGTACATCTGCCATGAAGCTGCTATTTCTTACCTCAATTATTCCGCAACAGTTTCCTCCTTTGCACCGCGGTATAGAAGGTTTGGTTTCCTATACATCACAAGAGAGGTTAATTATTACGTACAGCAACCACATGATCATGGAGATCAAGTCAAAATCCATACATTACGCGTGGAACGTAATCGAACACTTCAACGTTAGCTTGTCGGACGTGTGTATAACGGTTAGGCCCTTTGCTATGCTCATTGATCCCAGGAAGATAGAGACACATTCAGTTACACTTTCTTGCGCTTGAGAAGAACTTGCATCAGATAGGTAACACAATACATACTTCGCTTTTCCTACAAATTACTCGCGCTACTATGGGAGTTCGCCAGAAATTTGTTCCACGGCATATACCTTGGAAATTTTTAAAGTTTGACAATACGATAGGTGCATGCACTACGCCACATACGAGCTGCTTGCGTTGTTTTTGCACTCCTCACCCTGTCCGTGAGTATGAACGAGGCACTCTATATGCAAGGGTATTTCAGGCGCCATGCCGTTCCCACGAAGTGCGATAGTTGGCTACTGTATACACTGACACAACGGCGTCCTTCTGTGGTTATGTAGTCACTCACAGCCGACTCCAAAGGGCAGCATTGGCCATTACACCGAAGAAGAACTTAAATAACAAAATTCTTATTGATAACCCCAGGCGTAATCATACCGGCGATCAGACGATTACCGTCAAATCACCTTAGGTGTAAAGGTCCGGAATAATCTCCAAAAATAAGTATTTCAGAACAGGTAAGTAAGTACTTCCTGATAGATTATCTAGAAATTTGCCTACACAATAAAATCTTATTTTAGTGTAATAGTTCTGCCTTGCCCATTTCTGTTACTGGGAGAAATTAATTTACACAACATGTCGCTGGGTTACGAGAATGTTCAGCATTATCTGTGAAGAAAGTCCTGTGCAAGGTGATAGTACAGCCACTTCTACAGTAGTGTTGTAGCGATCGGAATACTTATCATGTGATACAGCAGATACAGAACTAATTCACACACGTACTATTAGGGCTGTAGTGTATAGATACAGCCAATACAAATGTTTTAATCGGAATCGCCAGGAAATTTAGCAGAAGATGCATTGCTCTCATGAAAGACAGTTGAGCAAGTTAAGAGAACAGATATTCGAGTAAGGCTGCGAGATACCTCTGCTATTGTCGTATACCTTGCATAAGGATTGTGAGAATGAACTACGTACAGTAGCACACAGACAATTCTTATTATTCGCCCAATACGCTAATATGAGAGAAAATCGCTTATATGGCTAATATGTAACAAATGCCATGCACTACACAGTATGCAGTTTCTTGTGACAGTGTGTGCACATGTAGACATATATCTACTTTCCCACAGATATGGATTTCACTACAGTAATGGAGCCGGGCTCAAATGCATGTAATATTAATTATAACTGAATTTTAAATTTTTGAAAGGGCAGCAGCCCGTAATTTGGTGATTTTGGGTTTGCTATTTCATCAGATACTACATTTGTAGCTGTGTAAACTTAAAAAGATTTCAGTTCGTCGGTGAGTGGACATCCTGTAGAGTTCTCAGAAACGGTGTTATTTTTATACTGGGGCCAGTCGATGACCCATGCCGTTTTAAATGTAAATAGGCATCAGTCGCGACTCGTGCCACTTTTAAAATAAAACTTAGACAGAAGCACTGGCGATGCTGGATATCATTTAACATCTTCTACCCTCATACATATATAGCATTACCAGTAGTTTCTGGAAAAAAGTTTAGTACTACTCTGAGAGTTCCAAATTTCTTATAACCTTTTCACCCAAGTTTCTTGTTTTTTACTATGAAATACTCGTTCTTCTCACACAAATTTTCTCCCTTTTCCATTGTTCAACAGTCAGGAAGATCACAGTCAATACTATTAACGGAAGTAGGTCTGCAATTGAATGGCTCATTTTCTTTACGCGCCATTTCATCTCCATTCTTTTCCTTACTTTCATCACCTCTACCATTTCCATAATAATTTCAAACAACTTAATATTTTTCTTCGAGAAATACTGCGCAATCTTACGATTAATTCCATGCCTCGACTTAACCAATTCAGCACTGAATACAGAAGTGAACAAACGACATTGAGACATCCCTGCATAACTATGAAAGCAGTGCCTCCGCGAAATATTTTACTGTATCTCCTAAGGTGGTGATGAATTTTAAGTTTGTAAATGCCATTTAGTCATAATTATTGTATTAATAGCAGAAGATTATGCCAAAGATTAAACAAATGCATTGTGTTGCAATTTATTCCATGGACGTTCGAAATTCTGTGACTGAACTTTCTACTTTTTTTTTTCCTTCTGTTCTGGGACTCGAAGAGGAAAGAACGATTGTCTGAGGTTCATCTTGTTGTAACAGCCTATGTAAGTTGTAAACGAAACTAGAATATAGTTGTTCATGACTTAAAATTCGTGTACGGCACGTAATTATTTGTAAAACTAAACCTTGCTTGTCCTGAGTAGACGTGGCCTTAACGGAACATTGACCATTGTTAGGCACCGTACTATAAAATAATTATTAATTTTCTTTCAGCTCATCTTCGAGACGATCCGCCGCTTAGGACACTAAACTTTCTTTTAGATTCCACGAGCCATGCGGCCGCTACGAATAATTTAATATATTTCACTTTCAGATTTTCTCAAGGTTGCGAGATAACATCCCAGGCAGAAAGGCCTGGTCACAGGATTGTGGTTCTCGCATAAGATATCATCTGCAAAGGATTATGCTTGTTATCTCATATTAGCATTCGAGACGAAACCACGATCTGGAGGTACAGGTTTTATTACTTCACAATGGATATGAAATATTATCTGGTTCTATAAGCACATGATTTTTAACTATACTTTTAATAGACATGGAGGAATACCTGTGACAATTCAATTAAGTATTTATAATCCCGTAACCATCCTAAGTATTGAGCTAGTTTCCTAATTGCTGATCCGGGTCGGGCTAAATTAAATTACATTACGCTGCTCATAGTATTACAGTTATTTCTCTTTTGTTTTGACGTCATTTTATTAAAAGTTATCAAAGCATTTACATATTTTATTAAATTACTTTACAATATATTTTAAAACCCTACGCGCAAGGCTATTACTTATTTTCGTTGCCTTTAAAATTCACATGTGGAGCGATCTCAATAATATTGTACTGGTCGACATCCTTGTCACGTACTGAAAAGGCTGTGGCATTGGCTGCCATGGCATCTAAAAGGAATACGAACCTACCATTTAAAATGTCCAGATATAAAAGTAATCTAAAGTCATTACCTGCTTCTGCTAATACTGTCACTGACGTATACATTTTCTGGTTTTTAATATAAATAAGGTGTAGGCTTTTTATCCCCTCTGAGGATTCAAAAAGTTAAACTGGACCCATACCCGAGCGTAGCCTCGGAAAGTCAGCACTGATGTTCACAATAGAACAAAATGCTGTAATTGTTTTGACCGTTGTACATTGCTGTCTTATCCACGCAGTTAAACATGCTTTGCACAGTGGATTGGCAATCGTGATTACTGATTATTTGTTATAAAATGAGTTCTTCCAAGAGAATAACACAAGAATACGCCGAGATTCTTCTATTCTCAACAACTGCTCAGTTCAGAATAACAATCAAACTTTCAGCAGATCCCTTTTTTGCTTAACCGATTCTGGAAAGTTTGAAAAAATTTAACATTAATTTGTAGTGAGAAGACACAGAATTTTTATCCTACGACAGGGATTTCGACTTTATAAAAGTGAAACGAAAGAAACAGGACTGAGTGTTTGTTGTGCATGACGTCACAGAGGTGACACAATTTCGAAAAAAGATATATTTTTTGTTAGAGAGGTTGCTGCTACTGAAATACTAGACTACAAGTTATGGTGGCAAGCACACTGTACTACAGGAAAACCATGCTTTCTGAAGAAACTCGAAGTATTGGAAGACAAAGGAAGGCGATATTCTCTTTAAACGCTTTTTCACATACTGTTTTTGAGAACACAAGAAAGGGATGTATTGCGGCTTCTGCGACCAGTAAAGGACTAGTCACATTTTTAGTCTAGGCCTCCGACGTGAGCCGTTGATTGAACTAGAAAAACTAGATTATTCATGAGAAAAGTTTCCAATTAAGTCTAACACAATCAAGGACTTAGAACATTTCCAGAGTTATCTGCCTGACGAACACGTTCCCGTATGAAGATACTTTGAACGTGCAGGTATTTTCACTTCGCAAGGATGTAGCCAGAATTTTGTCAAAAGAGGGCTCCGACTGCTTAAGGTGAACAGAAGTTTTTCATTTATTCTGAAAACATATTTCTTTATTTTTCAATTTTATGTACAAAATTTGGTCTTTGGAGGCCTTCGTGCAAATATTATTTGGACTGTTACACTAAGAGAGAAAAACTTTTCTTATGAAAGTATAAGCCAAATGCTCAGTTAAATATGTCTTTGTTTGGAAATATGATAACGTCACTCTATTGTCAAACTAATTAAAATTCTAACATAATGCATTTGCCTCTTTGCTAACAAAACACATCTCAGTCTCATCAGGTTGCCTTCCATTCAGAAGGCTGTTGCACGCAGCGACTATTATATTGAATTGTAAATAACAGATTTCAGCTATAGGTTGTCCTTTTGAAATTTTACTGGTAGATGTAGATTTCAGCTAGAAACTAGCCATTCCCAATGCACTATCATGTTTGATCAATGCATGTAATGCCTGTTGGTCGGGCTTCATCCACAGTTCATTGAATACTTACTCAATGAACTGTGGATGAAGCCCGACCAACAGGCATTACATGCATTGATCAAAAATGATAGTGCATTGGGAATGGCTAGTTTCTAGCTGAAATCTAGATCTTCCAATAAAATTTCAAAAGGACGACTGATAGCTGAAATCTATTACTTACATCTTAGTCTTCTAAAATAGAGTTCGGCACCGCAGAAGAGAAGAATCTTGGGCTGAAGAACTTATAAAATAAAAATCTCTTTTGAGAATAGCTATGTTACACCTATTACAGTCTTGACTTTAAATTTACGACTTATCTAAAACCAAGTCATAATTCCTGTTGCACATCAAAGCATCCCAAGTTCCTCCAATTCAGTCTCAAATCTTGTTAAAGTAACTTTCATTTCACGAAAGTTATTCAGTTTCCGTAAGTAATCAAGTACTTTTTCGAAAATTTTTATTTCGACAGTCTACTTGAAACTATAGCAACCAAATTTATTAATATGACAGAACGGGACACACAAACACTACGAGCTACAGTTTAGGAATCTTAACATCGATTTCAACAGGACTTCTAATGCATCCGACCTCATAAAAGAGTTTCTATTTATTCATGATAATATGGTTATAGTCTTTGATGCTAATAAACGTTTATGTTCAAATACGTTAAAGTTGCGACTTTTGGACTCGCTGTTCCAAGGACTTTGCAAATAAGACATTTCACAGTATAACATCGTCCTTGTAGTATAATTTGAAGACATGATACATCGCCGGGCCACAAGGGAGACATCTTTATGCGCAGATATGTAGTACAAAATGGTGACTGCTAATCGTCTTCAAATGTAAATATCGCTGAATCGCGCATATTGCTGAAATCTGATGCCTAGTTTTTTCCCTTAATTGTGCATGTTTGGTCATTTGATAGTGTATGAATGCATGCATACTTTAAGACTGAATTGTGCATGGAATTCCTGACTTTAGTTATTGTAGTATTACTAGGATGTAAATAGATTTTGGGACGAAAAGGGATGTGATGCAGGGAGCAGTCGGATAGGTAGAATTCATGCAGCCTGCTGAATAAATCTCTGAGAAACGAACAAACTATGGATTGTGCTGTCATCACATACCTCTTCCGCTCTTCACAAAACCCTTCTCACCACTCCGTATTGTGGATGGGTTTCATAATTGAGTACCGTCCGGATGACCAGATTGGGCGATGTTTTGCAATGTGGGCTACTGACGATATAATTTCGAGAAAATTTTTAAATAAATGCAACCGTCACCATTTGGGCAATATTTTTGTTGATAAGCGTGAATTTTGGGCGAAATTGGGACATCAAAGTTTTTTTTATATCCTGATTTTAATTTAATGTTACTTGTAATGATGTTTATCACTGCGTTGCCTTGTGAAATACTGAGCTATTGCAACCCCAAAGCTCTACTAATCTCCAAATAACTACTCCAGTGATAAGATTAAACTTCCACAAATAGGTAATTAACCTGGTATAGCAGTGCCTACATATTTTTGACTTATCATAACGCTAGTGGACGATCAGAATTTTCTTTTCCTTTTCTTTCTTCTTACAAACTTATCCATGATTATGAATAATCAGAATAGCACAAAAATAATAAACGGTAGCACTTACATTAAATTCCAGTGCATGACCTGAACTGACAAAAAAAATGATAAATAGCTAAGTATGGCCGATATTATTATCTGTTTGGTCTTAGCTAAAGTGGGAATGGGTGGTAGCCGTTAGTGCTATCGATAGTTTGGATCTATTGATAGCCTTGGTGACTATCGATAGCGAGTATCCTTGTTTCGTCGAGTGACTGACAATCAAAATATCTTTCAGTTTCATTACGCGGCATCTATGTCGTGTGTGATTTCATTTACGTAATTCTTTTTGGGTGGAGGCGGGGATTCCGGAATCCCATGATACCCAATCTGGCTACGTCCTTGCACTTTGTCTACTTGCCTCTCTCGGTCTTCTGACTGGTTTGATGCAGCCCGCCACGAATTCTCTCCAGTGCCAATCTTTTCATCTCAGACTAGCACTTGCATTCTGCGTCCTCAATTATTTGCTGTATATATTCCAATTTCTGTCTTCCTTGTTTTTACCCTTTGCAGCTCCCTTTACTACCACAGAAATTAATCCCTTAACTGACATCCTGTTATCCTGTTCCCTTCTCTTGTCAGTATTTCCCTATATACCTTTCTTCGTCGTTTGCGCGGTTAACCTCCTCATTCCTTACCTTATTGGTCCACCTAATTTTCAACATTCTTCTGTAGCACCACACTTCAAATGATTCGAATCTCTTCTGTTCCCATTTTCCCTCACTCCATGTCTCACCACCATATAATACTGTGCTCCAACGTAGATTATCGGAAATTTCTTCTTCAAATTAAGACCTCTGCTTGACACTGGTAGACTTCTTTCAGCCAAGAATGACCTTTTTGCTGGTGCTAGTCTGCTTTTTATGTCCTCCTTGCTCCGTCCGGCATGGATTTTTGCTGCCTAGGTAGCAGAATGCCTTAACTTCATTCACTTCGTGATTACCTGTCCTGATCTTAAGTTTATCGTTGTTCTCATTTCTGCTACTTGTCATTACTTTCGTCTTTCTTCGATTAACCCTCAGTCCATATTCTGCACTCATTAGACTGACCAGTCCATTCAATAAATCCTGTAATTCTTCTTCACTTTCAATAAGGGCAGCAATGTCATCATTCAATTTTATCATTGATATCCTTTCACCTTGAATTGTAATCCCATGCTTGAACCTTTCTTTTATTTCCGTCATTGCTCCTTCGATATACAGAGTGAACAGTAAGGGTGAAAGACACAATCTCAGTCTTACCCCCTTGTCTGATCCGAGCACATCGTTCTTGGTCTTCCAGTCTTATTGTGCACTCTTGGTTCTTGTACGTACTGTATGTTACTCGTCTTTCCCCATAGCTTACCCCTATTTTTCTCAGTATTTCCAGCATCTTGCAACGTTTTACACTGTCCAACAAATTCTATGAACTCGTCTTGATTTTTCTTCAGTCTTGCTTCCATTATCAACCTCAGAGTTGCCTCGCTGGCCTTTACGTTTCCTGAAACAAAACTAATCGTCATCTAACAGATCCTCAGCTTTATTTTCCATTCTTCTGTATATCCTTCTTGTAAGCAACTTGGGTTCATGAGAAGTCAAGCTGAATGTGCGACAAATTTCTCACCTAACCAACTACAATAATCACACTGGGTGAAGATAATATACAGTTAACGTGGAGTGTGAACCACGTATCGTTCTTAATGAATCTTCATTGAGTAGTGAAGGTTAAGTTAAAAGCGGGCTGAATAAAGACTGAAAAAAATCCATGGCCTGCCCGGGAATCTATCCCGTAAGCATTCAGCAAGCACACACACACACACACACACACACACACACACACATACACACACTCTTTACCACTAGACCACTAAGTTCGACGTATATCAACCCTACGACGGTACTGGGCACTACACCATGAAGTTTGACCAGTTTGGCTCGAGCCCCCACGTGCTATGACACGAAAATATATGTATTTGTTACACTCGGCTTAATTGAGTGGCCCAGAGATGTGGCTGGTCTCAACGTTTGGCTACGTTTTTCGTCATAGGGTGCCAGCTAACGCCTGCCGTAAACTCAATTTTTAAGATGAAATAAAATATAAAAAAAAGTGCAGCCAGGATTGCGGCGAAATTTAAAATATTGAATCACTCACGTTGATTTACATTTTGAACAAGTAGTTTATTTCTATTTTCCAATATATTCACTAAACACTTAAAATGCAGTCTCAGGGGCTTTCAGGTAATGACGGCCGTTAATAACTATAAAATTTACTATAAAATTCATATGTCGCGATCGCGACACTCTACAGTCTGTTCACAGTTCACAAAATACACTGTTGTCTGCTGTCCTGATCCACTATATTGCGCTAAAATTGATCGTTTTCGAACGTCGCCACATACATACTTGTCCCTGAACGTGCCTACGTACCCACCACTGCCCTCAGATGCGCGGCACATCCGGCTCTTAGAGTCGCTGAAAACCAACTGTCCTGTCATCAAAGATGGCAGCCCTATCCACGCTCGAAATGACTGCCTAACTCAAAACAATCTTTGACAAAAATTACGAATATTCTAAAACTAAACACAAAAACATATATGACATATTGAAAAATATGGAGATTTTCCGGGCAATAATAATTTAAAGTAATTTTTTTTGTATTTGCCAGCGTTTTCTCATAAATAATGTTCTTGTGGCGTGATTTTGCCTTTCCCAGATTTTTGATACTAAACATAAATAAAGAAATAAAAATACATACTTAATTGCTCATCTTCCTCTTTAAACTAGTTTCGTCTCTTTAAATTTATCTATTATCAAAACCACAGTTTCTCTCTGTCGAATCCCATATTCCGATCTCTCATTCAAAAATTGTACACACTATGCTAAATCGGCTATGATTGCTCAATGCAGCTCTAATAGCTGCATCTGTAAACACTTTGTTCATATTAATTGGCCAAAGATTGGCGAGATATTACCTTTTGAACTTTCATAAATTTGCAATTTTTAAGACAACAATAACATTTAAACTATAATATATTTTTGTGGTGCGTGTAGATAATTAAGCTTTACATATTTTTCTGTCCATGAGTGCCAACTCGCACCACCGTGTCACTTTTCTCTAGCATATAGTCCGCCCCGACAGCTGAGTGGTCATCGTGACGGATTGCCGTTCTACGGGCCCGGGTTCGATTCCGGGCTGGGTCAGGGATTTTCCCCGCTCAGGGACTGGTGTTGTGCTGTCTTCATTGTCATTTCATCCCCATCCGGTGCACAGGTCGCCCAATGTGGTGTCCAGTGTAATAAGACCTGCACAAAGGCGGCCGGACCTGCCCCGCAAGGGGCCTGCCGGCCAATGACGTCAAACGTTCATTTCCATTTTTTTCTGGTGTATAAATTTCCCCCAAGCGTTCCAACACGGCCATACGCGCCCCTGCCAAGCGTCCACTCGGGTTTTTGTAAGGCCGTGTAAACGCTAGCCGCTCACCACGGCCCCGTAGCAACGCCAGGCACGTGCTCTGCGGCGGAGAACTGCCGCTCCAATCTAGCACCACAGCTGTATGCTCACAACCATAATCAGGTATATCGAACATAATGATTTCCTGCCTGCTAACCAGTAGTGATTCTGAAAACACTGGTCTAACAAAAGCATGCACCGCCTGGAGGTATTGTCATATGGGGTACGAAACGAAATTTGTGATTGAATATTGGATGTATTCGAAGGGAGGACACAGCATGTTATCTTAGATGGAGAATCATGGTCAGACGTATAACTTCAGGCGAAGCCCGTGAAAGTGTACTGCGACTTTTCTTGTTCGTGATGTATATTACTTAGCTGTCAGAGATTTTAATATTAATCTCTGACTTTTTGTGGACGCTGCACTTATCTCTCAAGAAGTATTATCTGAAAAATGCTCCAAAAATTTTCATTCATCTTTCAATAAAAGTTCCGAACTGTTCAAAATTTGGCAACTTGCTTTACATGTATTAGTGAGTCGCAGATGGAATCAGTCAACTCACATAAATACCGGAAATTAACAGTTTTTGGGAATACATCTTACCTTTGATTAAAGCATATGTCAAATTTCGCTTAACTGCTAGGACAATGGCAAAATTAATACATCTAAAAAGCACACTGCTTACAAAACATTCGTTCCAGTCCTCTTAGTATATAAGATATTTCAGTACCTGCGTTGTTCAGAAGTACGATGCACTGTGGCGACTACAGCCATTATGAAATGCATGAAATGGATACGCTGTAGCGAATACGGACAGTCGTCAGCCGTAGACTGGAATGACGACACTGAAAATTTGTGCCGGACCAGGAATGTGTGTCCGAACGAACATTGCACAGTACTCTCGAACAACACGGGCACTGCGTTACCGTATTTATCCTCCGAAACTAGGCAAGCGACTTTCAATTAGTGTGTCTCCTCTGTACAGAAATTTACATAATGGATGTACGAGTATGGGATGCTGACACATGGTTGACGACATATGGAAGTTTGGGTCTGGGCATGGAGCGAGCCTGGATAACCTAATGGTAAGGGACCGCTCGCGACATGCAGGAAATCCGAGATCGAGTCCAGGTCCGGCACAAGTTTCCATTTTCTTCATTTCATCATAAAACTGATGGTTTCCCACATTCACAACTGCGAACACATTTCAGGAACTCCTAATATATAACTCAAAGTATATGGCACTTGAAAAAAATGATATAATGTTAAATGTTCACAAGTTTGTTTTAACCACGGTTGATAATCACGAAAGTGCTGAAATACCTGAATTGGCTAGCGCTTTAAGACTGACGTCAAGTATGTCAAAGAAATGAATTTACAACCTTGAACCAATACTGAGGAATCGACGAATGCGCTTTACTACGTACCTATATATGTGAACTTAGAGAAAGCTTTAGACACCGTTGATCTGAATGCTCTCTTTCAAACTCTGAAGGTGACAGGCGTAAAATACAGGGAGTGTAAGGCTCTTTACAATTTGTACAGAAACCAGAAGGTAGATATAAGAGTCGAAGGGAACGAAAGGGAAGCAATGGTTGAGAAGGGAGCGAGACAGGGTTGCAGACTACCGCCGATGTTATGCAATCTATACATTGACCCAGCAGCAAAGGAAACCAAAGAAAAATTTGAAGTGGGAATTAAAATCCAGGGAGAAGAAATAAAGACCTTGAGGTTTGCCGATGACACTGTAATTCTGTTAGAGACAGCGAAAGTGGGATATAAGATGAACATCAACAAAAGCAAAACGAAGATAATGGAATGTAGTAGAGTGAAATCAGGTGATGCTGAGGGGATTAGATTAGGAAATTAGACATTTAAAGCAGTAGATGAGTTTCGCTATTTGGGAAACAAAGTAACTGAGGATGGTGGAAGTAGGGACGATATAAAATATAGACTGGCGATAACAAGGAAAGCGTTTCTGAAGAAGAGAAATTTTTTGACATCGGGAATAGATTTAAGTACCAGAAAGGGTTTTTCTGGAAGTATTTGTGAGGAGTGTAGCCTTGTATGGATATGAAACCTGGACGATAAACAGTTCAGATAAGAAAAGAATATAAGCTCTCGAAATGCTGAAGATTAGATGGGTAGATCACATAAGTGATGAGGAGGTACTGAATAGAAATGGGGAGAAGAGGAATTTGTGACACAACTTGACTAGAAGAAGGGATCAGTTGGTAGGACACATTCTGAGGCCTCAAGGGATCAGACATTTACTACTGGACGGAAGTGTGGAGGGTAAAAATCGTAGAGGGAGACCAAGAGATGAATACAGTGATCAGATACGGAGGATCTAGGTTGCAATAGTTACTCGGAGATGAAGAGGCTTGCAAAGGATAGAATAGCACGGAGAGCTGCGTCAAACCAGTCTTTAGACCGCAGACCACAACAGCAACACGTATCGCTCCCGTGGGGATCCTGAACACAAGATTACAGTGTGCGCAGACGGATTTAACCACTAATTTTTCCGCGCCTTATTCCTCAATGGAACGAAAAGAAAACCTCATTAGTGATACACAGGTAAGTACCCCCTGAGAAATTTTTGAATTTGGGTGCAATCCATCTTTCTTTCTCTCGTCCTACCCAATACTCAATACAGTGCTGGCAACAATTCGCCCTTACGGCTTGTCCAGTCCTTTTGCACCCGCTCCTTTCATTCATGAGTCACTGTTTAAATGTTGATATCTATCATTTGGCCTGAGACATATGAGACGAATTTCTGAAATTCATCTTACACATGTCCCAGACAATTTATAAGCCACCCAGAGAATGAACCGGCAGATAAACACGGCCAGATCAAACACAGAATCAAGCGGAACTAATTACAATAAGAAAGGGAAAATGAAGTCACACATCCCCTTTCGCAGTGAGTATAAGGGAGGAGCAGGTGTGAGGAAGGTGACACAGACTGTTTGTTTTCTGTAAGGGCAGGAGGGGTTGGGGTGTTAAGCGTGGTGTTTGGTTGTGGTTTAAGGTGTATAAATTGTAATGCGAACGAAAGTATGAAAGTTTTGTGTCTGCTTCGCACGCCGTTTATTAGATACAAATTATGATTTACAAGTGGAGCAATCCAGAGTACAGCACAGGACGTGCCCGCCGGCCGTTGTGGCCGAGCTGTTCTTGGCGGTTCAGTCCGGAACCGCGCGACCGCTACGGTCGCAGGTTCGAATCCTGCCTGGGGCATGGATGTGTGTGATGTCCTTAGGTTAGTTAGGTTTAAGTAGTTATAAGTTCTAGTGGACTGCTGACCTAAGATGTTAAGTCCCATAGTGCTCAGAGTCATTTGAACAACATGCCCAGTGAGCCAAACGTAGGTGCAATGTTTGGCAGCCAGGAAGAATTCTCAATCCACTTACGAGTAACATCATGATAGGTCGAGGCAAACAGTCAGGTGAAGAGGGTCAACTTTTTCGCATCCAGGAGAACTGATCTACGACGGCGCTGGGGATTTGGCACTGAATGTACAGCACGTTCCGTGCAAGGCTGGATTAGGTAGCCTACAGAGTTTGTGACGGTTCCCTGCAACGTTGCCTGTGCCAAAGCAGCTGTTACTCAGTGGATGACGCTCACATCTACCGTGGACCAATGAGCCGTATTTCGGATGAAGAAATTCGTGGAGGAATCTAGTGACACTGTTGTTGCTGTCATTTACGATTTTGTACGCGCTGTTTGAGAGAGTTTTCAAATAATGTAGGGCAATTTTTAATCAGAGACTCCCAAAATTGTTGGGTTTGTCAGTACTTTTAAAAGTCCTTTAAATACAATGTACTGATAGACATAACAAAGTGTTTGTGCCAGGACTAATCGTGTACGAATTGCGTCGGGCATGGGCAGCTCTCCTGCTACATACTGCAGTCGCGTAAGAATGTACAGGGTGTTACAAAAAGGTACGCCCAAACTTTCAGGAAACATTCCTCACACACAAATAAAGAAAAGTTGTTACGTGGACATGTGTCCGGAAACGCTTAATTTCCATGTTAGAGCTCATTTTGGTTTCGTCAGTATGTACTGTACTTCCTCGATTCACCGCCGGTTGGCCCAATTGAAGGAAGGTAATGTTGATTTCGGTGGTTGTGTTGACATGCGACTCATTGCTCTACAGTACTCGCATCAAGCACGTCAGTACGTAGCATCAACAGGTTAGTGTTCATCACGAACGTGGTTTTGCAGTCAGTGCAATGTTTACAAATGCGGGGTTGGCAGATGCCCATTTGATGTATGGATTAGCACGGGGCAATAGCCGTGGCGCGGTACGTTTGTATCGAGACAGATTTCCAGAACGAAGGTGTCCCGACAGGAAGACGTTCGAAGCAATTGATCGGCGTCTCAGGGAGCACGGAACATTCAAGCCTATGACTCGCGACTGGGGAAGACCGAGAACGACGAGGACACCTGCAATGGACGAGGCAATTCTTCGTGCAGTTGACGATAACCCTAATGTCAGCGTCAGAGAAGTTCCTGCTGCACAAGGTAACGTTGACCACGTCACTGTAGGGAGAGTGCTACGGGAGAACCAGTTGTTTCCGTACCATGTACAGCGTGTGCAGGCACTATCAGCAGCTGACTGGCCTCCACGGGAACACTTCTGCGAATGGTTCATCCAACAATGTATCAATCCTCATTTCAGTGCAAATGTTCTCTTTACGGAGGAGGCTTCATTCCAACGTGATCATATTGTAAATTTTCACAATCAACATGTGTGGGCTGACGAGAATCCGCACGCAGTTGTGCAATCACGTCATCAACACAGATTTTCTGTGAACGTTTGGGCAGGCATTGTTGGTGATGTCTTGATTGGGCCCCATGTTCTTCCACCTACACTCAATGGAGCACGTTATCATGATTTCATACAGGATACTCTGCTTGTGCTGCTCGAACATGTGCCTTTACAAGTACGACACAACATGTGGTTCATGCAAGATGGAGCTCCTGCTCATTTCAATCGAAGTGTTCGTACGCTTCTCAACAACAGATTCGGCGACCGATGGACTGGTAGAGGCGGACCAATTCCATGGCCTCCACGCTCTCCTGACCTCAACCCTCTTGACTTTCATTTATGGGGGCATTTGAAAGCTCTTGTCTACGCAACCCTGCTACCAAATGTAAAGACTCTTCGTGCTCGTATTGTGGACGGCTGTGATACAATACGCCATTCTCCAGGGCTGCATCAGCGCATCAGGGATTCCATGCGACGGAGGGTGGATGCATGTATCCTCGCTGACGGAGGACATTTTGAACATTTCCTGTAACAAAGTGTTTGAAGTCACGCTGGTAATTTCAATCTAGGTTCAGTCCACCTTCCGCACATATCATAATCGTAAACTCTCGATTAGGTTGTTGTAATGCATGACGACCAACCGGTTATTCGACATGTGTCCTTTGGCCCACAAGGACTTTCTTGCTCCCCGTTTCTTTCAGCCGGCTGCTGTAGCCGACCGGTTCTAGGCGCTTCAATCCGGAACTGCGCTGCTGCTACGGTCGCAGGTTCGAATCCTGCATCGGGTATGGATGTGTGCTGTCCTTAGGTTAGTTAGGTTTAAGTAGTTCTAAGTCTAGAGGACTGATGACCTCATATGTTAAGTCCCATAGTGCTTAGACCCATTTTGAACCTTTTCTTTCATTGTATTCTCTTACGGCCACATGTTTTTAATACCTTCTTATAATCACAATTATTTACGTTTCTCTGACTCGTGGTCGCGAGTGGTGTGGCTTCAGTATTTGGCCATGTGTATTCTTGCACTACGATTGAACCCCCATTTTTTTGCTGTTTGGGACTTGTTATAAATCTACATCCACATCCACATCTGCGTGATTCCTCTGCTATTCACAATAAAGTGCCTGGCAGAGGGTTCAATGAACCACCATCAAGCTGTCTCTCTACAGTTCCACTCTCGAGCGGCAGGGGGAAAAACGAGCACTTAAATTTTTCTGTGCGAGCCTGATTTCTATTATGTTATCGTGATGATCATTTCTCCCTAGGTAGGTGCGTGCTAACAAAATGTTTTCACAATCGGAGGAGAAAACTGGTGATATAGATTTAACGCATATTGTTCTTACTGTTTTTACAAGATCTCTGCATAATCTTTGGCAATCCTTAGTTTATCCTTCGCACAGTCACATTTTCGCTCTCTTGTAACAGACTGAGCCATGCACTGTGTGTTGTACACGGTATACAAATATTTCTTCTTTCAGTACCAATGCCCCGTGTTACGGGTTTCGGAATCCAGTACGCCATGCTTCAACTGAACTTAATTCAAGAAAGAGGAGTTTATGCCAGTGAAACAAATTTTTGTTAAAATTTCAAGAGCATGTTTTGAAACGTGTTTATTTTCTGACACAAACACATACAATTCCTATAAAAATCATCCGTTTCGATCGTCACCAGCCGTCTTCAGGCCATTAGAGGGATGCAGTACTTCACTCCAACCACTGTTGGGATGCAGTAGTTCACTCCAAGCGCTGGGAAAACTACGTCGTCTTATTGAAACTATCGGTGTCTGTGCAGAAAGACTATTTTCAAAAGAAGCATTTCAACGATGAGTGACGTCTCCAGTAAAGGACAGTTTTGTACCTGGACGATAATGTACATAAGAACATATGACTTTTTCTGGTCACTTTTTCAATCTAGTGATTAGAATCACATGAAGGAACGCGCACTAGAAACAACCATAAGCAGTTGTTGTCAGACATATGGCGCTATTTCGGGTAGCGGAGCTCTACATATACAAGTTCTGTATAACATGTTGAAGGTATTATGATTACGTTGTTAATTCTTTAGTTACAGAGTTACATGTTTAGTAAAATTCTGTATTTTTTGAAAGTAGACGATGTGTCGACGGTTAAGCCACACTTCGTCATCATCTTATACCTCGAAACTGAAGGTCTCTTTACGACGGGACATGAGATTTTTACAAATGGACTGAGTTTCTTTAATGTCATTACAATTTTCGCTGTCTCGAAATTAGAAACTTGTGTTGACTGCCAACAGCTACTATTTCAAGATGTTTTAATTTGTAACTGGTTTTCTAATTCTTACTCATTTGATTTCACTTACTAATCACCGGTATGTAGCAGAGTGATAATGTAACCCTTAGACTGTTAAATACAGAACTGACAAGGTTTTCGCTATTGCAACACTTTCACATTTTAATAGAAAACTTTTTCGTATTTGGAGAAACCCTAGTTTTCAGGAGTATTTTTTGTAATTTTTGTGATTTCACGAAAAGAATGTAGTACACATAAAGCGAATTCTATCATTTGAAAATGGATTAAGAAAATATATTAAACTTCGATTACAGGCCTAGCTAGAGGCGAAAATCTGAAACGTTTCAAGGTGCAGCTTTGCCTCCTATAGCTCAAATCGTTCAAATTGCTCTGAGCACTGTGGGACTTAACATCGGAGGTCATCAGTGCCCTAAGAACTACTTAAACCTAACTAAAATAAGGACATCACACACATCCATGCCCGAGGCAGGATTCGAACCTGCGATCGTAGCAGTCGCACGGTTCCGGACTGAAGCCCTCAGAACCGCCTCCTAGAGCAAAAATGTCTTTCCTCGCATAGTTACAAGATTTTCAGGGGGTTAGTTTATGACATTTCTTGAGCTGATGCAATATCGACTGTATATGTTCATTGGTCTGATTTTTAAGAGCAGATTCTAATACATGGGAAGTGTGTGCATTTTCAAATTTTGTTTGGTTGAGTGTACTTGCGGAATTAAAGTGAATGAGAATGATACAGCGAGCACGGTTTCAACTAAGTTTCTTTCGTTTTCTTTACTTTTGGTTTAGATATTTCAACTGTGATAATTTTAAAAGGGCCCCAAGACCTTCGCTGCTTATTGTCCTACGCGTGTACACACACACACACACACACACACACACACACACACACACACACACACAAAATATTGTGAGACGTCATGCTATCGTGCTGACTGACGCGCCCCGGATCTGCAGGGCTCGGCTGAACGTCAGCTCTGCGTTAAGATGACGAACGGTATGCTGCGGAGGGCTTTAATCCTCAATACCTTTGTGGAACTGCCGCTGCGAGGAGAGAACAACCTACACTCGCGGACCAATTTTCATTGCCTTGCGCATCCTAATCCTTCCTATTCTGAACCGAACAATCCGGTACACGGCCTCTACGAGGACGTAAGCGCGCACGCGCATACACACACACACACACACACACACACACACACACACACACACACACACACACTCACTTTCATATTTTTTTCTTTTACTTCTGCCCTACGAGTTCCATGTAGCTCAGGTCATTCGCAACGATATACAGCTTTACCATTATTCTACTCTTTTTTCGCAGAAAAAACGCTATCACAGAAACCCCTGTCTAGTGCACACAATTATTTAAGTTGCCCCCTGTTCTCTACTACACCATTTTCCATTACATCTTTATATCCTATAAGAGGACGTGCGTCGTATACATGAACAGGGTGGTCAGAAATAGTCTGAAAAGCTTGTAAGGATGTTGCATCATAAGTTGTGCTGAGAAATAATCGTTAAGAAAAGAGTTCGATACATTGTCCCGTTTTCGAGTTTATTAGCATTGAAGTTAGCCAATCATGCCGTTGCGAGTGCAAATTCAAGCGGCCTGCGAGAGGCGGTGTCACCAATCACGTGCTTCGTTTGGTTTCCTAAAACCGAACAAAAGAGTGATACAGAATTGGGATATAAGACGATAGTAAGGAACGAACCCGAGCTGAAGGCTGAGTAATCTCGTGCGCTTCCATCTACTGTATGAGAAATGGTTCAAATGGCTCTGAGCACTATGGGACTTAACAAAAAATGGTTCCAATGGCTCTGAGCACTATGGGACTTAACATCTGTGGTCATCAGTCCCCTAGAACTTAGAACTACGTAAACCTAACTAACCTAAGGACATCACAAACATCCATGCCCCTGGCAGGATTCAAACCTGCGACCGTAGCGGTCGCGCGGTCCCAGATTGAAGCGCCTAGAACCGCTCGGCCACCGCGGCCGGCTGTATGAGAAAAACTGGCACTAATTTTATCTAGCGGGCCACTTGAATTTCCACAGGCAATGGCCTGATTGCCTAACTTCAATGCTAATTAACTCGGAAACAGGGTAATGTATCGAAGTTCTTTTTTTTTTTTTTAATAGTTTCTTGTCAGCTCAGCCTACCCTGCAGCACCTTTGCAAGCTTTTGACACTGTTTCTGACCACCCTGTAAATTGCTATCGAAACGAATCGTCTAGAGGTGAAAACTTCTGAATTGCTTGTCTCCTTGACCTCTAGGTCTGAAATTGATCCTACATTTAAATTGAAGCCTTAAGTTACCGCGATGCTAGGCAGGACGATTAGGTATATTACTGTTTCGATAAAACTCCAGTTTAAAATTCAGTAGCGGAATAGGACATTCGGTTCACTGCTCGAAGCCAGTAGTAAACGTCTTACTGTATACAGTGACACTGGATGGTCATTGCGCCTCCATTAGTTCTTTTGCTGCATTATACTTTAATCTGATGTGCCATGTTTGGGCTCGTTTACCAGAATTCATGAATCATCACAAGACACGAATGAACTGTAGATACTATCATTATTCCGAGGCAGTAATATTCACTTACAGGCGGTTGACAAAAATATGTAAACACCACAAACACAACTCGTTACACTGCCTTACACGGCGTAGCGAAACCATTGGCATTCCCAACAGCCTCCAGTCGTCTCAGAGTGATAAATACAGGTAATGCACGATTTTCAATCTTACAACTGGTCACTGTGGTGGACAGGCGACAATATAATTCATGCTAGCTGTGTGAACAGAGGCCCTGTCGTCTTGGAGCCCAGTATCAACGTTGGGGAAGAGACATTTTACATGCGATGGACCTGATCATCCAAAATGATCGCATAATCCTTGACGGTATTGCGACCTTACAGTAACCATGGGGGTGAAACAAGACTCACACGACCAAATGACATTCTTCCATTGCTCCACAGCCTAGTTTTTACGGCTTCAGCACCACTTTACCCTTTTATGGACATTCACATCGCTGATGACTGATCTTGTCATTGCAGCTCGCCCTGCAGTTCCCTGCTTGTGGAGCACCCTTCGTGATGTTTTCGTGCTCACGGTTCGCGAGTGTGACATTCAGTTCTGCAGTGACTTTTGCAGCTGTCGTCCGCTTACTTTCCGTCACAATCCTCTTCAAAGACCCTCCATCACGATCACGCAACGCACACTTTCATTGGCGTTGCGACTTAGCGGATAATGTTCTTCCGCTTACCTCGTACGCCGTATAAATCTTCGATAAGTCCCTTGAAACACTAAACACTTCGGCTGCCATGGTTACGGAAGCGCAACGTGCATGCTCGGCTAGCATCTGCATTTATATTCAAGCAAGCAGTTCTTTCGATGGTTCTATATTATTGTCCGATCCCTGCAAATCTATATCTATGGCATCGGTCGATCTGCTCGCTACGACTTTTTCTAATATCACTTGGGACAATTCTCTAATTTAAAAAACGTTAATAGCAGGAAAATGATGGCAATATTAAAGTACAGAGGGTTTCAAAAAGAATATATGTATTTCGAATCCATATATTTATTAAACCTGAAGACATACGAATATGAAACTTTACACAGATATTTACGAACCTCTCAAGTTACGATTACAGATGTTCAATATGTCCTCCATCAGGGACACGAACGGTACCACATCGATACTCAGATTCCTCCCATACTCGGGCAAGCATGTCCTTTGTCACTGATGTCATGGCAGTACGGATCCGGTTCTTCAACTCTTCCAGGTTCTGTGGAGGGGTGGTACATAAACGTTGTCTTTAACGAAACCCCTCAGGAAGACGTCAGAGGGTGTCAAATCCAGTGACCCTGGAACCCAGCTGAGACATACGAAGTCGCCAGCTCCTTGACGACCAATCCAACGATTCGGTAGATTTTCATTCATATAACCATGCACTTGGCGACTCCAGTGAGGGGGTACCACGTTTTGTTGAAAAATGAAGTTGTCTTTATGTAGCCTCGGAAACAAACAGTTTTGTAACATAGTGAGATACTGCTGACCGTTGCCGGCCGGGGTGGCCGAGCACCTCTAGGCGCTACTGTCTGGAACCGCGCGACCGCTACGGTTGCAGGTTCGAATCCTGCCTCGGGCATGGATGTGTGTGATGTCCTTAGGTTAGTTAGGTTTAAGTAGTTCTAAGTTCTAGGGGACTGATGACCTTAGAAGTTAAGTCCCATAGTGCTCAGAGCCAGTTGCACTTGCTGACCGTTTACAGTGCTTCTGTCAAAGAAGAACGGGCCGTAAACAGATGATCGGGATATCTCATAAAACAACTGACTTTGGGTGAATTGTGTACGTGTCCAATGGCTGTATCTGGGTTCTGTAGGCCCCAAATTCGAACGCTGTGTTTGTTTACCTAACTAATAACATGGAAAGTCGCTTCATCACGGAACACGATGCGTTGTGCGAAAGTTTTATCATTGTCAATAGCATCAAGAATCTCGTTACAAAATGCCACACGTCTGCGTTTCTTATCAGGACGTAGACCTTGTAACAGCTGTAGCTTGTACGACTTCACAACCAACCGGCGTCTCAAAACACATGAGATTTTTTTTGTAGGCAGTTGTTAACTCCCGACTGGCACAACGGGTTGTTTATGAAGTATTACGTTGGAAAGCAGTTTGAATTCGCGCAACATTTCCTTCTGGAACACGAGGGCGACCAGGACTCTTTCCCTTGCATACACATCCTGTATCTGGAAACTGTCGATGCCATCTGCGGATGTTCCAACCATTCTGAGGATCAATTCGGTACTTCGACCTGAAACGTCTTTGCACTGTAATCACGGAATTGCACTTCGCAAACTCGAGAACACAAAATGATTTCTGCTCCAGAGTAGCCATTTTAAATATATGACGGTTAGCAAGCAAAACCCGCCAGGGTAGGCAAGAGCGCTAACACGCTGTCGGGTAGGTGCGCCGGCCCCCAATCGAATCCGCCTGTCAGACTAAGGAAGAGGGCCGGTGTGCCGGCCAGCCTGGAAATGCTTTTAGGCGATTTTCCACCTCCCACTAGGTGAATACCGGGCTGGTTCCCACGTTCCGCCTCTGTTACACGACTCGCAGACATTCGCAACACGTTCGCACTATTCTATGGGTTACAGTGGACGCAGACAGTTGGGGTACACATTCCGTCCTGGGGGTACGGTGTGGCGTCGGGAAGGGCATTTGGCCAGCCCTTAAAAAATTAACACGCCAAATCCGGTTAACCAGAACAGCAGACCCCGCAAGTCGGGGTGGATGCTTGGAAAGAGAAAGAAGGTTAGCAAGCAAAACAGAAGACAACTGACACCTAGCGGCTATTAATATTAACTAGACTATGTAATCGTTTTTCCAATAGCCGAACCGAGGCGCAGCGATCCATATTTTGAACAAAATAATACTTTGTAATACGTATATTCTGTTTGAAACACCCTGTAATTTTCGTATATTGTGACGGTGGAGCACAAATTCGAATTAGAGAAACAAGGAGAAAAAATAGACCAAGGCGTTTTCAATAAACCATGTCACAGAATTCACCTGAAGTTATTTAAGAAAGCCCTAAATTTATAAATCTGAATTACCTGACAGTGTTCTGAAACCTGCTACTCTCCTGCACAACTAAATGAAGGTGTTCGTCTCCGACTGATCAGCATGATCAAGAAGGCGAACCTGGCCCTCAAATCATACATATTACCATGTCTCAACATTTCACACATATATGAAGTACTTCTCCGATAAAAGAGGTGGTGCATTGCGAATATGAGACGGCAGCTTGAAAGAACATCTCTCTTTCGGAACCAATTTATTAATCGTTAAAAACAGCATATTTTATTCAGTATTGTGCACAGTAAGCTAATTACGCAATGCCGTATAGAAATTTTACTAATCGTTAGATGAATTCATTTATCAATGTAAGAAGACTCAACGTCTCTTATTTATTTTTGCCATATTACTTCCCACGTGTTAACATACTCTGCTTCAGTTGTTAGTCAGAGAGTTTCATACTTAGAAATTTAAAACAAAGGCTGTAAACGGCCTACAGGACACAAAAAAAACAATGAAAAATGAATACTGTAGAACTTCCAAAGATTAAATTTTTGCATTGTAAACAATGTTCCACTTAGGCAGTGCGTAGGCTGTCGAGCAATCAGAGAGCAACTGGACTTCATTTTATGGCTAGAAAAAACGCAGATGACTAAAAAGAACCAACAAATCTTAATATCACTAAAATATGCATACTGGAAGCTAGAATTATAATTCGGTAGCGGTGATAACGTGGAGGTTCACTCAACAATTTGCGGACAAAGATAATTAACTAATTCGCTGTTAGTACATTTCGCTCGGTAGTTAACAAGAGAGTCGTTGTTACGTTGACATTTTAGTGAAGGAAACCAGAGAGAGAGAGAGAGAGAGAGAGAGAGAGAGAGAGAGAGAGAGATTGCCATCAAATGCACTCATCTGTATGTAAAACCATTTAACGCCCTCGGATGTCCTATTAAAAGGAAGATGTCATTAAGCAGAGAGTTAATGAGAGAGGAGAATTCCACGGGATAGCCGATATAGCCGAGTTAGGCTGCGCTGGATGTCCCTGGTCCTCCCCAAACACATCTCCTTGGCGGAGCATCGCTATCCCGCTTATCAGTGGTTCTGCTTTAAAAATCGATGACGCACCGTGTGCCCGTGTAATAACTCGGCGGTGTTTACCCAACACATTTCCCGGTTGCCGGGGCTAATAAAACTACCGTGCCGCGTCTGGTCGCACACAATCGGGCGGTGCTGGCGAGGCACGCGATGCTAACCGTCTATTGGCGTTAGCGGGAGGAGGAGAGGGAAGGGGGCGCGGAGAGCACACAGTGGCCACCAGCGAATTTCCGTCGCGAGTGCGGATCCCAGATCTCCAGCAGCAGGCGACGCGAGTCAGCCACGTAGGTTTTCCAAACGTTTTTCCTCTACCCTTCTGTACGTGCCTCAGGTACCGCGGGACTTTCGACCAACCACATCCGCACCGTGGGTTTTCCGAACAGAGCCTCCCCCTCTGTTGATTTACGTCGGTCTTTTACCAGCAGCGCCCTTGCCGACACCCTTCGTTTCCATATAGTTTCTTAGGCATAAGCTGCTTGATAAATGGCATATTACCGCCTTAAGCTGCTTGTAAAATACTTTACATTATGTAAATTGAAGGTTTGAAGGGGGAGGGGGGGGGGGGGGGGGGGGAAGGAAAGGAACTTGAAATTCGCAGACTACATGCTCAATCTGTCGATGGAAGATACTAGTATACCAATTGAAATGTGGAATGTTCTTAACCAGCAACACAATACCACAGATGCTGTTGAAGATTGGCCTAGGAATGTGAACACCTCAATAAATCAAAAACATCTGAATGTATACTTTCTAATACAGAAGATGAAGAAGGTAGGAGAAAATGCTGTATTTGACATTAGGAAAGATTAGATTGGTCTGCCGCTTCAAAAAAGAAGGAATAGGTATATAGACCTTTACAAAAGGTTAAGAGACATTATAAGAAAACAGAACGACTTGGAGGATTTAAGATGTACAAAAAATTGAGTAAGAAGTTAAATTTAATAAGATAATACAAGAAGTTTATCTATTTGCTGTAAAAAATAAATAAAGTAAAAAAAGTTATAAAAAAATTAAAAGCTAAAAATAAAGAAAATGTGAAAACAATCTACATGTATGTGTACTATGTTCATAGCCAGTCCTAAGGCTGGGTAAATGTGATGTTATTACAAAATGGTCGGCGCAATCTTCCCCTGTTTTAGCTTCATTTGATGCAAGACGCCCTATGGCTAAAAGATAAAACGCATCTAACTAGGCATTTTGTTAACTGAGCGTGCGGGCTTTCAAAAAAAATTAATGGTGGCCCTCAACTACGTACCGTCAGACTCGGAGTTGAAGTATTAAAAGTTTTGGCTGGTTTCGTTGTCTGGGAGCTGGGATACGTAGTTGCTGCATTACAAGCCAAATACTGCTGAGTCTACAGTATACAATATGAACATACACATGAATAGAATGGTCTAAGGTTCCTATCACTCGGCAACTGCGAATTTTGAATGTAACATAGAAATTTATAAACGAAAGATTGCAATTAAATAAAATCAGCAGGTACTATTTTTAACGATTTTAAATGATGCGTACGACAGCAGAAGTACCTTTACGAATGCCGTTTATTACTGCAAAACACTTATTGGTGTCGATGGTCCAGCAATTAAATAAAATGTAACTTGAATAACAGGGAAACAATAGATTCCTATTTCATTTAATTAGTTATAAACAACAACATAGCTCGCGAGATATTCACTTCTCAACTTATACTACGTCTTCACTGCAGAAGGCACAGATATCTCACTAGTGCACAAGTCGGCACCACAAAAATTTCTATCTCCAGCGAGCACACACAAACTCCTCAACATTCTCCAAGTATATCCTGCGACCGTCCATCGCGCCTTCCCGTCCAGCACTCCCCCGTGTCCTATGCGACCCGATGTTTTTTCTCCACTTCCATACAGTCTCTCCATTGACTTCGGTAGTCACCTACCGTAGTAACGAGCGCTGTGATTGGCTAGAGCGCTCCTGCCATGTCTCCAAGCCAACACACACCAACATATAGAAACACATACAAAATACGGGGTTTACATTTAAATAACTTGAAATTAAATAAATATTCCTATGGCTGGACCACAAAGACGATCTAGCACACATTATTAAATACATAAACAAATCAAAAAATATATATCAAAGGAATAGAAACAAAAGTAGGCCAGTAACCTAATGTCTCTGTGCTTTCTAAAACACAGCATTTGACCAATTTTTTCATGAATAGTATATATCAGATATAAACAAAGACATAGGCGAATAAATATATTTATAAGTATGCTGCTACCGTTTTTTCGTGTAACTGTGGAGTATATATGGCCTGACGTGATCAATAGTAATCGGCCACTTTGACCTCCAATAACTCATGTACTATACACGTTACACGCCTGTAATTCATACCAATTTACGTTTACACTAATAGCTTTCTAAAGACACATCGATCGACAAAATCGGATGAACCGTTTAGATTTTGGAAATTCGTTGCTGGGTGTTACTTGTCTAATTTACAGTCACATACTAAACTTTAAACTAATAAAGATATTGAAAATCTGATTACACCATCAGAATCGTCATGCAAATAATGGTAGTGTACATGTTTCTTATTGAGGTAAAATGATTCCCCTGGCTATTATTAATTTCTACATGAACTGTGAAATGTCTGCCATTATGGTTTCACAAAGTCTGCCATCTTTGGAACTCCCGGCATACAAATCTCCTTCATCGACACAAAGCCCACTCCTTGACACAGCATCAACATGTAATTCCCAGCCACGTGGTCGTCCTGGACAACACCCTGAGACTAGCCCTCTTGCTCCAGCTAATGTTCGACACCACGCAGTTGCTGACGAGCCCCGGGTTGCCAAGCGGCCCGTATGGTCACGCCAACTACGAACTTAGAATATTTTCGGGGCACCACAACTCGCCCGTTACCTGACACACCTCCACTTATTAACATTCTGGCTTCTCAGAATGTTCGGAAATAGCACCCTTCAGCTCATACTAGTACATATAAAACAAATTACAAAGGACTGAATTAAATGATTAAACAGCCAGGCCAATAGTGTTTATTGTAGTGGTGTGGGAGCAGCATGAATTTCGAAATAAACTTAAATTAACGCAAATTATGAACGAAACGGCATATTAAATAAATGCCTACATTTCAGTTATGCATAAACAATTTTTTGGACAAGAAATAATTTTCTTCATGCACTTTCTGTGGTGTCACCGCCAGACACCACACTTGCCAGGTGGTAGCCTTTAAATCGGCCGCGGTCCGGTGGTATACGTCGGACCCGCGTGTCGCCACTATCAGTGATTGCAGACCGAGCGCCGCCACACGGCAGGTCTAGAGAGACTTCCTAGCACTCGCCCCAGTTGTACAGCCGACTTTGCTAGCGATGGTTCACTGACAAAGTACGCTCTCATTTGCCGAGACGATAGTTAGCATAGCCTTCAACTACGTCATTTGCTACGACCTAGCAAGGCGCCATTATCATTTGCTATTTATCTTGTGATGCATGTACCGTCAGACCGATGTTCACCAATTATGAATTAAAGTTAAGTATTCCAGTAGTTACTTACGTTCTTTGCTACTATAAATTCCCTTAACTGTTCCAGACTTCACGCCAGCCTGCGTGAGCTTAAACGCGTGCCTTTCGGCTACCCGTCACAGTGGATTGGCTGTCTTGCCAGTCCACAACACTTTCACTTACGTGCGACTTTGTAAGCACTTCTTGTGCCACTCACTCAGCGCTAAGGCACCTTCTTGCACTAATTTTTCTGTCGCACTACACACGTTCACACGGACTTTAGCACGAAGTATTGATCAATTCACATAAGTCTTTTGACCAAGTGCCTCGCAGATATCGTGTTTGCCTCTGAATTTCGAGTTCCACCGTTTATCGTGATAAATCTGTCTACAATGAAAACCAAAAGTAGAAACCAGTCAACAAACCATTTCCCACACCCAACCAGGATCCTCGCTAAAGGTTCCCTCCAACGGAAAATGATACTTTAGATACAAAGTCTCAAGGCAAACGATTGAATCACAGTAATCTGAAATTCCCACAAGTTATATTTAATTGACTTTAATAAATCCTTCCTACCTCCATGCACCAAAAAATGTGTGCACATACAATTATAATTTAAAAACCTTTCAAATTGACCACTAGATTCTTTTCCACATTCTTATACAAAGCGTAGATCAATAAATATTGTACGTAAATCCATGTGGTCACTAACCTCCATGCACCCTCAGTGCTTAAACTTCCCCCTCTTGCGTACGTACAGTGTCACAATAAACTAACAAATTATTAATGAATCCCTAAGTAAAACATATAAAATTATCCCTCCAAAATTACTACCACTAATTACAAATTAGAAAAGCTTTTCATTTCTCCCCTTTCTCTATATACAGCCTCAACTCTGTCACGTTTCTTAGACCCAAAGGTTTTCCTGAGACAGAGTAAATTAAATGATATGCATTTTGGTGCGGGGGGGGGGGGGGGGGCAGCTGCCATAACAAATGTCCATAGTATAACTCGAATAATTTCTTAATCTTCCCTTCCATTTCGCTGGAACGCTCTTTGGTGCGCCGGCCGTGTGGCCGAGTTGTTCTAGGCGCTTCAGTCCAGAACCGCGCTGCTGCTATGGTCGCAGGTTCTAATCGTGCCTCAGGCATGGATGTGTGTGATGTCCTTAGGTTAGTAAGATTTAAGTTGTTCTAAGTCTAGGGGACTGATGACCTCAGATGTTAAGTCCCATAGTGCTTAGGGCCACTTGACCATTTTTTGGCTCTTTGGTGCGTACAAGCACTTTGTCCTCCACTTTGCACTTCATCGGTTTGTATCGCCCATCTTGTTGGCTTTTCTTTTCAGAGGCTAAATTTTTCACGCTGGCCGTTGCTGCCTACTCTCTTTCAGCAGCCGATTCACCTCTTCGCGGCGGGAATTCTATCGTTTCTGTGAGTAGGAACTTTGGTTTCACCCCAGTCGTGACTTCCAAAGGTGAGTACCCCTCGCCTTACTCTTTACGTTGTTGAGTACATCCTCAAACGCGCTCACGTACTCCACCCAATTGGAATGACGTTTGCTGGCATATGTCCTGCATTATGTCCTACTTCCGACATATACCGTTCACACATGTTGATCGCTGGGTAGTAGACAGGTGTACGGATATGTTGCACACCCTGGTCGTTCATGAATGTGTTCCAATCGTTCGAAGTAAACTGTGATCTGTTGTCAGACAACAGCCTTACTGGTTTTACAATATTCTTGAAGAAATCGTTCCTCAGTTTGGAGATCAGAGTTTTAATATTCGCTTTCCGTATCGGATACAGTTTAATGAACTTAGAGAACACATCCACCACAGCAAAGATGTATTTGATGCCGCCGAGTCCTGTGGGTAGTGGGCCAAAATTGTCCACAGCCAGTAACTCGCCCACTTTAGTAGGTACAATGCTTTGGATTTCCCCCTGTTGCGCGGTCGTCCAGTATTTGACCCGTTGGCAATGGTCGCACGCCGCCAACTGCGCGCGGACCCGTCTGGCCAGATCATTTACGTGGGCGTATTCCTCGATGATTTCAGTACACTTTTCGGCCCCGTAATGTCCGTGACTTAAATGGACGTAGTATATCAACTGTTCCACACACCTATTGAGAAAACACAGTCTCCATTTGTCCGTCTCTTCATCTTTCCGCCGGAATAACACTCCCTTGTGTATCTTAAAATATTTGGGTACTTTCTCGTATCCCTTGCTGTCGAAATTCACCTTAATGTGTTTCAGTTCAGGATCGTCGTTTTGTGCTCGCCGGATATCTTTGCACACCGCACGAATTTCTTTCTGCCCCGCTACCCCCTTCATATACAGTAGCTTCAATTCGTTCGTTTCCTCCCTTCCATCGTCTTCCGCCCCCACTGGTAATCTGGACAGAGCATCGGCAACACAATTTTCCGTACCCTTGATGTAGCGGATTTCGTATTCGAATTGCTGCATGAACATTGCCCAACGCATTAAGAGGTCGTTCAGTATCCTGCAGTCCTGCAGATAACTCAGCGCCCTGTGTTCCGACAACACTGTCACTTTTCTGCCCTCTAAATACATGCGGTATTTCTTAAATCCGTGCACGATCGCGAGCATCTCCTTCTCCGCTATGCTGTATCCTCGTTCGTGCTTATTTAGCATGCGGCTGGAGAATGCCACATTAGGGTGTTCAATTTTTCCATCGACTAGCTTTTCCTGAAATAGCTCACGACCTATTCCATGGTCCGAACTGTCCGACGCTAAACAGAAAAGGAGATTCATATTTGGGTAGCACAACATCTTACTATTGCACAATTTATCCTCTACAGCCTGGGATTCCGTTTCACATTCATCGGTCCACCTCCAAGCTGCATTTTTCTTCAACAATTTGCATATATTCGGAATATTCATTCCTCTCTCCCCCAACAATTTTCTGTAGAAACCGCACAAGTTCAAGTATGACTTCAGCTGTTTCCTGTTTTTGGGTCTATAGCATTCGGCAATGGCCTTTAATTTTTCAGGAGTACACAAAAATCCTTCCGAAGTAAGGATATGCCCCAGGAATTGAATTTCTGCTCCAACAAACTCACATTTTTTGACTTTCAAAGTCATTCCACCTCGTCTCAGAGTCATGAGTACCTCCTCCAAAACTACACAATGCTCATTCCACGTTTCTGTAGCGATCAATAAATCATCTACGAATATCACGAGTTTGCTTATTAGATTCGCCCCCAGGACATGACTCAACGCTCTACAAAAACTGCCACAGATATTGTAAGTCCGAACAGTACTACCCTAAACCGATAGTTTCGCCCTTCAAAAAGGAATGAAGTGTACCGTCTGCTTTCCTCTGCCAACGAGATCTGCCAAAATCCCGAGGTCAGATCAACTCTGGAAATTAAATCGATATTATTAAAATTCTGCAGCAGTTCGTCCATATTGCCAGGCTGGTCTAATTCCCTTACAATTACTTTATTTATTTTTCTCGCATCTAATACAATTCTGACCGAGTTATCACGATTTTAACAATAACGGTAAGATTGCAGTAATATCTCCCACATTGTTCGACTATACCCCAATCCAACCGTTTTTATCGATCCAGACCAGCTATAGGCATTACATACGGTTTGCACTTTTTTTGTTCGTGAGGTTTCAGAGTACTCGAGGCTATAGAGTACTCGAAATCGGTAACTTTGCCAGGTAGACTCGAGAATACGTCATCGTAGCGGTACAACAACCGACACAACTCTTCCTTTTCCCCTTCTGATATACCCTTGACTGCATCAATCACTTCCTTAATTCTGTTATGCATATCGACTTCCTCACTCCAACCCTCAGTAAGTATGGCGTGAGCAATCTGATTTTCACCTGAATGAGATTTTCACTCTGCAGCGGAGTGTGCGCTGATATGAAACTTCCTGGCAGATTAAAACTGTGTGCTGGACCGAGACTCGAACTCGGGACCTTTGCCTTTCGCTGGCAACTGCTCCACCAATTGAGCTACCCAAGCACGACTCACGCCCCGTCCTCCTTTACTTCTGCACCTCGTCTCCCACCTTCCAAACTTTGCAGAAGCTCTCCTGCGAACCTTGCAGAACTAGCAGTCTAGAAAGAAAGGATATTGCGGAGACATGAAGAGACTCGAAGAATATGAAATGTGGTGCTACAGCAGAATGTTGAAAATTAGGGGGACAGATAAGATAAGCAATGAGGCGGTTCTCCGCAGAATCGGTGAGGAAAGGAATATACGGAAGCCACTGACAAGAAGGAGGGACAGGAAGGTAGGACATCAGTTAAGACAGCAGGGAATATCTCCCGTGGTACTGGAAGGAGCCGCAGAGGGTAAAAATTGTAGAGAAGGCAGAGATTGGAATACATCCAGCAAATAATTGGGGATATAAGTTGCAAGTCCTACTCCGAGATGAAGAGGTTGGCGCAGGAACGGAATTCACAAACAGACAACGGACCTTATTTCTAAAGTGTACTCCTTCTTCAGACGTAAGGCAGATTCAGGCGAGCCGGACTCCGACGTTGCCAAGGTGCAGGAACATAACGTAGTTGCTGTCTTCGCATTTTCAGCCGAGTTGACAACGCAACATTCTTTGTGGGTTGCGCTCCCAGAGCCCATTAATACAGTCGCCGATTATAGTGTTGCCAGACAGGAAGATAGCTGCTCGCAACGGCAGAAGCAACTGACGCAGGAACCAACGAGGTGGGGAAACGAATAGATGTTTATTTCAGGGGCTGAATGTTTACAGGCTTCCAGACGGCTGGTTAAGGCAGTTACATCCTGATGTTCCTTAAAAACGTCCTCTCTCGTTGGCCTATGTGTAGGCAAAAAAAGTCCTCACACATAATTTTATAGATACCCGTCAGTGTGTAAGGCCTTTCTATACGTGTTCTATACAGTCTGAACTAAAGGCTTACTTGGTTTGACATACGGAAGGCTGGTGGGATGACAGCCTTCCTTAGCCATTTACCCACGTTTCACAGATATAAGCCGGTCGGTGTGGCCGAGCGGTTCTAGGAGCTTCAGTCTGGAACCGCGCGACCGCTACGGCGCAGGTTCGAATCCTGCCTCGGGCATGGATGGGTGTGATGTCCTTAAGTTAGTTAGGTTTAAGTAGTTCTAAGTTCTAGGGGACTGATAACCTCAACTGTTAAGTCCCATACTGCTCAGAGCCATTTGAACAGATAGCCCTTGAGAAGGCGCGCCTTAGAAAGTTACGCGGTTTGGGGCGCGGGAGCAAAATGCTCACGCTATTTAAATCTTACTTTTTAGAAAGAGGAAATACAATACTATAGTAAAAATCATTATATGAAATGAAAGGCACTTATCTACGTAATCAAGGTACTTATTAAGCTATAAGTAACAAAAAAATGCAGTCTTAGTCATAAATAAAGTCTTCTTAACTTTGTTATTCACTTATAGCACATATAACGAATGTAATATATAAAAAATAAAAAATTGCATATATTTTAATTAATCAGTCTTCCGTAGTATTTGGAGAAATGTGTCTTTCATAACATCCCTTGCACATGAATGTCACACGCTGAGTGCAGAGCGTGATTTGTGACACAAAGTACATGCTTTTTTAGAGCGTCTATTCTTCCTTCTTGGACAAGGCGCACAAAAGCCAATGGTTCCTGTCTCTGTTTCCATGTTAGAAACAACTACAAAGCGCTTCATTGGGAACTTGAGATCCGATGAAATGTTCTGCAGTGTTATTCTTCGTGAAACAAATGGTTTCACCATCTCTAGAGCCACAGTTATATTCAAAATAGTGAAGAACAGTCTCATTGGCCAACTTCAAGGAATTCGTGCAACAGAGTAATCCAATTTCTGTTGGTCAATAACGTCCACACCTCCTTTAGTATTGTTATAAAATGTAACAATTTCTGGAATAGCTTCAATACCTGTCTTTTGATCGATATTATCGTCGTTGTGGAGTGAGGACAACGTAACAACAATGTTCTTCGTTTTTTTCCTTGGTATGTAAGATACGATGACATTGTTTTCACCGAAACCAAAAATAGTACTCGGCATCGTTCTTTGTTGACAAAAATAATGGAGGGATTTCTTTTCTGTTTTTGCGTAATGTGCCGACTGCTATTGTTCTGTAGACATTTTCCAATTATTTGAATAGGGGAATGGACGTGAAATAATTGCCCAGTGTTATGTTTCTACCACTGTTCAATATAGGAGCAGCAACCCTCTTGACAACGTCAGCAGCCGCGTTCCTCAAATTATAAGGTCCTGGTGGTTGTTTTCCTGCCTATACCTCCAAATTACACGTATAAAAGATTTTCGCATCTACCAGGGCGTAGGTTTTTATGCCGTATTTCGCGGGTTTATTTGAAATATATACCCGAAACTTACAGCGGCCCCTGAATGACTCCGACATTTCATCAGTAGTACAGTACTCTCTGGGCGTATAATTGTTGTTACAGTGTCTAACAAAGACCTCAGATTGATAGGCGCTAGGTTATCAACTTGCTTTACTGTCTCCCGAGTATTGATATTATCAAAACGTAACACTAGTAACAAAAATAAGAAGCGCCTTATGGGCATTGTTGCTGTGAAAAAATCACAGGCTGAACCATCATCAGTTAACATTTCTTTCACACTCAAATGATTTGTTTTCTTCAAACCAGCCATGGACAACAATCCAATGAATGCCTTTATTTCAACCACTTCTGTCAGTTTACAAAGCCGTTCTTCTTGTAATTTTGTGGTATATATATATTTGTGTATGTAACTATTTTATCAATCATTCCATCATCCAAAAACATAGAAACATATTTTAAGGGATTTTATTGAATTCTTAGCTGCTTGTTTCACCTCTGGCAGATGAATTACTATATTCCAAGTCCTAGTACGTCCATTACTTATGGTTTTGTGTATAAGCCGTTTTGTAGACCCATCTTTTCGAGTATAAAATGCTATCCTGCCTCTTGGTTTGTGTGTCTCTTCATGTGCAGCTTCATCCGAAGATTGTTCCGTATCTGTCTGAAGGGGACTGTCAATATCGGAGCAGTTGCTTTCAGGGTTGCCTACACGATTGTCGTGCTTATCATCCGGATCCAGTATACATTCTCCGTCCAGATCAGGGTCTTCCAGCCATGCTACTTGTTTTGTTTGTCGGTCATCCATACTGATTATTGTAAGCTGTATATAATGAAGAACATAATTACTAAAAATAAAATTACCTTCGGCTTGTTAAAACGTAATAAAGCAAGAAATAAACATCTACAAAACAAGAAAAAAATATTTGCACGGATAGGAGCGCGACGAGCAAAATACCGCACTTTAGGCGCGGTGGCACAACCGATTCACTGCGAGGTCACAAGCACACTGAGCGACGCGAAAGTGTGGTGCACTGGGAGGGGATGAATGCTTAGAAAGGTACTGAGACGCTCGCCGCGCTATCGTGTTAATAACATACACAATTATCGAAATGAATTTTTGTGTGGGAGAAATGCTTATAGCGCACCTTCTCGCGGGCTAGGTATGGAACTTAGTGATACATCTTACTACTACTGTCGATATTAACGGATGTACGGGTAATATCATGGTTAATATGGGTGTGCTTCCTCTGACAAATCTGTCGGCCGAGAGAGTCAACGACTTTTGTTGTATAGCCTTATTGTAGGCAATATATTTAATGGTTTGAAGTTCTTTGTTATGATTCTGTATGCTCAGAGGTACATCATGTAACTGATGCCCCATAGAGCATAATGCGGCTATCTTATACTTGTATTATTGTTTAGATGAATTATGAGTAATGCTTCTACAAATGGAGATAAATAGTGATCATTCCTATAGATATCATACATAATACTGCCGTCCTCTATGGAGGTACGAAAATTTATGTAAGGTAGTGATAAGTTGGCATGGTGCTCCAATATCAATTTTATTTGATAGTGCGCACCATTCACATCTTGTTGGAACTGGATAGCTAGTTTCTTCCTGACACTATAAAGTTTGAAAACTTCGTCCATGTAACGCCGACAACATGCAATATCGTGTTTGGTTGGGCTGGTTTCAGAAATTGGGATTCGGTGTGTGTGATGAAAACGTTAGCAACCACGCTCGCTAGTGACGAAGCCATGTCAAGAGCGTCACGTTGTCTATAGACAACATCGCGAAATCTAAAGTAGTTGTAATCAACAAGCAGTCGCGTGAGCATAATGAATTCATTAATGATCTTTGTAGCAAGACTATTGAAGTGTTTTCAGTTATTCTCGAAGATGGGGAACACTTCTGTAGTAGAGATCTTAGTGTACGTATTGGTGACGTATAAGCTCGCCATGTTCGTGTTATTAATAGTACGAGTATCGTTTAAGAAAGCAACGAGCACATTTCGATTTTTAATCCCACAATAAGCTGCACAATGATAATACATTCCACGATATAGCTGAATGTTACTGCGAGACAGTTATCTGAGCAAACTCTGGCTTAAATATTGGAGTTTCTGGCTCCACTAGTAACAACTGCTTTTTTTTAGGGAAGGGAATCACATATTTTTGTACGTTGTTCAATGCAGTTTTGATTTCACTTAATAAATTCGAAATTAAATCGAAGCGAGAAACTTCTTTGTTATTACTACTAATAAACTAATTAGCCTTCTATGCGTATCTAAGCTCCAAGATAACAACACAGGCTTGACCTTTATCTGCACATGTGTTCAGGGCTTGATTGTTCTCCAGGTTTTTGTTAATATTACACACTAACAATTGATCTGTAGTTGGAGTGTAAGGCGTCTATATTACTGATTCAGCTGGTACATGAGTATGCTCCTGAGATAACTTATGCCTGCCGACCTTATTTAACATCTTGACTATATATCGTTTGTCAGCAACATTGCATTTTCCTTGGCCCAAAACTGCAGTTGTGCACGCCACTAAGCTCATTGCTGCTTTGTGGTTGAAGGTGAAATATGTATTATTGCGATTATCTACCTTATTCTGAAATGAGAAGGAAAATTTCTGAAGGTTTATCTGCAGTAAATGCGTCAGTTCGTAACTTAAGTCTGTAAGTAGGCTGTTTAGGTTTTCTTATTGGTAACGCCACGTAGCGCTTTGTATGAAAATCACTGGCTGTGCTGTGTGCAGTCTGTGGCTAGTTTTCATTGTTGTCTGCCATTGTAGTGTTGGGCAGCTGGATGTTAACAGCGCGTAGCGTTGCGCAGTTGGAGGTGAGCGCCAGCAGTGGTGAATGTGGGGAGAGAGATGGCGGAGTTTTGAAATTTGTAGGACTGGATGTCATGAACTGCTATATATATTATGGCTATTAAGGTAAATACATCATTTGTTCTCTATCAAACTCTTTCATTTGCTAACTATGCCTATCAGTAGTTAGTGCCTTCTATAGTTTGAATCTTTTATTTAGCTGGCAGTAGTGGCGCTCGCTGTATTGCAGTAGTTCGAGTAACGAAGATTTTTGTGAGGTAAGTGATTTGTGAAACATATAGGTTAATGTTAGTCAGGGCCATTCTTTTGTAGGGATTATTGAAAGTCAGATTGCGTTGCGCTAAAAAATGTTGTGTGTCAGTTTAAACACAGTCATGTATAATTTTTCATAAGGGGACGTTTCAAGTCAAATGGTTCAAATGGCTCTGAGCACTATGCGACTTAACTTCTGAGGTCATCAGTCGCCTAGAACTTAGAACTAATTAAACCTAACTAACCTAAGGACATCACACACATCCATGCCCGAGGCAGGATTCGAACCTGCGACCGTAGCGGTCGCTCGGTTCCAGACTGTAGCGCCTAGAACCGCACGACCATTCCGGCCGGCCTAACTTAAGTCTTTCAAGCTCCCCTGTTTATGGGTGGTTGTGTTTTATCGCCAAAAACCTTGTACATAATGCGCTTATGGTCATAAAAAAAACTGAAATTGTCGAGTGAAAGCGAGCCAGGTATCTGTGAAAGTTGGTAAATCGATAAAGAAGGCTGGTATCGCTCCAACGTTCGATATGCCAAACCATGTAGGCCTTCAGTTCAGACTGTGTGAAGACCATAACATAACCACCCACACAACTGGCTTTCTATAAAATTAAATGTAAGGACTGTCTTGTAGACTAGCCATACCTCCTGCTTTAGCTGCATTTTTGTCATTTATCTTTTCATTGTTATACGTTTCACCACAGTGACTTTTCGGCATTTTTACCAAGTACATATATTTATATAAGTTGGAGGACAACAGGGGTGCAGTGTCACTCTGCATTGTTGCCAAATTTATTTAAGATGGTGGATCCAAGACGGGGGTGTGAGATATGGCAATGCCACACTGATGTCTTGATGGGAAGTTCAAATTTTGGCAGGAAAATACGTCAAATGGCACCCTCCACTAAACTAACTCCAACCCCCTGACTCCCCTCCCCCAAATGGAACTTGGCGGGAAAAGAACTCAGTCTGTGATGGGCTGCCAGACAGGATGGATGTAAGGCATTATTTTATATGCAGTGTGGCATATTGTTTATTTAAACAACCTGAGTTGTTAGTGATCGAGCACTAGACAGTAGTTCCATCCAGTGTGTTCACATTGAGGTCCAGAGGCCAACTGACCTATTTCATAACACCATCACCAGAGGGTACTGTCGACCCTATCCCCTCCCCTTACTCGCCTACGACGTAACCTAAGATGGCGTCTGGGGAAAAAAAATGGCAGGGGAAATACGCACAGTTTGTGTCTAACTCCTGGACTGACAGAAGTAATACTTTACTCTGTACTGGGTGTTCAACATATGAGATGTCTGTGGTGGAGAGGAAGGAGTTTAATGGGTATATTAGCTGTAATCATGCAGCTGAGGACTGCGTCCATAGCCACTTGCATGGTGCTTGGAAGGCAATGATGTTTGGTGAATGTATTAAGAAGATGAATACCCTCCATGGAAAATCAAAATGCAGCAGGAGGGGGCTAATTTACACTTCGCAACTCAGACTGATACTTGTGTGTGCTGTAACTGTAGATCATTTGACAAAAGTCCAGACAGTCTACCAAAGAACAAGAGGAAAAACGTTCAACCACTCTGGCGGAAGCATTCATGTGTACAACTGAGGAAATGCTGGCAATGAGCAGGCATGAATGTGTAGAATATTGTCACATACATATCTTGAAAATGTAACAGGAGCTAAACGTACGGCGGCATAAAGAGAGAGAGAGAGAGAGAGAGAGAGAGAGAGAGAGAGAGAGAGAGAGAAAGAGAGAGAGAGAGAGACTGAAAGAGCTTTGCAGATGCCGCAAGAATATTTAAACAATTTGCGATGTAATTACACATTTTATTCCGAGGAATACCGCCACACTTGAACACTGCCTCTAAAATGATCGCGGCACACATGTGAAACTACCCATATTTCCTCCCTGAGACACTTTGCGAGCCTTTGTAGGAAATATCACATCCTTCCCTTGTCCCTGAGCACGAACTGCCTCATGATTTATTAAATCCGCTTGAAATTGTCTCTAAATATACTTTTAAAAAAGATCGCTGCACGATAGTTTGATTCAGTTTTGCTAGATATACCGCCACACCTGAACACAGATTCTAAAATCATCGCAGCACACTTGTGAAACCTCTCAGTCTTCATTCCTGAGAAACTTGGCGCGCTTTTATGGGATCTTGAAGCCGATATCAGCTGCAATATCCGATTTCACACTCCAAAACGGTGAAGTTTGGAAGTCGAAATAAATATCTCTGTAACTCGAAACAGGACTCTCACCATTTTCCGAGTTTTACCTGCTTGTTTCAAGGTACTGTCGGAGACAGAAAAATTTCTGAGTCCTATTGCTGCTGCGGTCTTCACCACTGTTCTGAAACGCTGAGTGGGCTTAGCATACTGCATACTGCTATATGGCTGATATGGAAAATTACCGCGTAAATATGGTATTCTGGCAAATCATTTGAAAATATGTGTGTTATCGAAATTCCAAAGTCTGGATATGATCGCTACTCGTTGCAGAAACCACAACAAGTAGTCCACATCGGAAACAGTACCATCAGTGGACGCCTTTTTGCCAGCGGGAACCAGCCCAGCCGGGACCCAGCCCAGCCTTTGTACACCAGTTTGAAGAGTGACTATTGATCGTGGTCAGGTCACCACTCAGGACAGTGTGTGTAGAAGCAGTTGACTCATGAGCGTTAGTTGCGTTGGATGGCCCATCGACAGTGTGGGAAATATCTAGTCCGAGTGTCTGGTGGTGGATAGCTGTATGCAGGATGCGGAAATGATGATTTTGTGTGGTGCAGGATACGAATTGTGTTGATCACATAGATATGGTAAGGTGGCACAATCGTTTGTAGCTGATATAGCTTGGTTGGAGGTTGGTTTCACGCTAAAAAATTCAGGCTTTCCATGATAGTAGCAGAGCAAGGTAATTGAGGAACTGTTTATGGTGGTATTTCCGTATTCTGTGATCTGTAGACCACATTTACAGGGTTTAACTGTCACTGCAATACTTCTGCTGATTGTTTTTTCGATCTGCGCTAAATAGTTTTCCGCTTAAATTCTAGTAATTTCTCCATCTGCAGAAAGCGTCGGACAGTGCTCCCATGACGTCAGATACTCACAAGACATCCTTTGTGCGGGACGTAGGAGCCTCAACAGACTGGTTCGAACAAGACAGGGGCAAGGTATGGCCGGCCGTTGTGGCCGAGCGGTTCTAGGCGCTACAGTCTGGAGCCGCTCGATCGCTACAGTCGCAGGTTCGAATCCTGCCTCGGGCATGGATGTGTCTGTTGTCCTTAAGTTAGTTAGGTTTAAGAAGTTATAAGTTCTAGGGGACTGATGACCTCAGCAGTTAAGTGCCATAGTGCTCAGAGCCATTTGGATTTGGCCAGGTATGTACGGAAAGTTCCGTGACTTCTGAGAATCACATGATGTCTTATTTGTTTGAATATACAGAGACAAGTCGAAACATACCAGATCCTCGTGTTAGGGCAGGTGGGATGTTGTCCCAACCAGCCATTTTGGCTTTAGAACACCTCCAGACCAGCAGTTGTAGGGCATCGAAAATTCACCGCACCTTCCGCCCATTTTTCTCATGTGTACGACGGTACTTCAAATTCTGTGTTTCTTTTTTTTTCCAAAGTCTGTTGTGGGATTCTAAATATGCCATGAACTTCTAGATACCTAGTTGTTCTGATTTTCCTGTCTGCACTTGGACACTACTTGCTGTGGCCGCCCACTTCATACATCGTAGCGCCTACTGCATCGGCGTCCCACTTCACGTCCAACCAACACGACATGCCTGCAGCACAGGCCGTACATTCACCAGGAAAACCTACGTCGTCTGCGTTGTCTCACAAATATTTATCAACGGAGCCGGCACTACGCCTTCACCAGAAGTCGCATCTAGCCCAGGAACTACTTTGATAGGACAGACACGTGATCGAAAGTAGATCCGGCAGATTCAACCACCAAACGGGCTTTATAGGGCGGCTCACTGCCGGCAAAGGACAGTTCGAGCGCCGCTTGGAAGTCTACAGAGCTGCCACCCCGGCAGCCACGGCCAGACGCCTCTTCTAGCTGGTCGATCTCTTGCGGATGGACTTGGTATATTCGGCAAACCTGTTGGCATTGTAGAATTGTTTCGTTCTGATCTCTCCCCGTGAAGAGACGGGTCTTTTCTTTATTGTTTGTCATTTTATACTTGTGACGATTCCCAGTCAGGATCGAGTCTGTTGTTCTTTCTCGATACTTTGGCGAAAATGGTTGTTTAAATCCGGATGTAGGCATAAAACATCGTCCGAAATTGTGCTAACCGCATTCTCTGAAAATCATTTCGAGCAGTTAGTTCATGGCCGGCCGCTGTGGCCGAGCGGTTCTAGGTTCATAAGTCCGGAACCGCACGACTGCTACGGTCGCAGGTTCGAATCTTGCCTCGGACATGGATGTGTGTATGATGTCCTTAGGTTATTTAGGTTCTAAGTTCTAGGGGACTGCGGGCCGAAGTGGCTGTGCGGTTAAAGGCGCTGCAGTCTGGAACTGCAAGACCGCTACGGTCGCAGGTTCGAATCCTGCCTCGGGCATGGATGTTTGTGGTGTCCTTAGGTTAGTTAGGTTTAACTAGTTCTAGGGGACTAATGACCTCAGCAGTTGAGTCCCATAGTGCTCAGAGCCATTTGAACCATTTTGAATCTAGTGGACTGATGACCTCAGATGTTAAGTCCCATAGTGCTCAGAGCTTTTTTTTTTTTTTTTTTACTTTATTGTTATTTTAAAACCTGTACAATTCAGGTAGGCTGGCAGCGGCACACTACGCCGCTCTTCAGCCATAGCGTTTTACAAGAGTATAAAACATGGTGAATAACAATGAACAAAGTGACAGGCAAAAGAGAGAGGTCACAGAGACATAAAAAAAAAAAAAAAAAAAAAAAAAAAAAAAAAAAAAAAAACAAACACGGAGTCGTTCACATGTGACGATAACAACACGGAAAACACGTCGGCACGGCGCACAAAACACTGGTGAGTCCGACGGCACAAGTGAACGTAGGAGTGGGATGGCGGACACCAAAAACACTATATGACGTCACACACACGAAGCACAAAAGGCGACGATCTCCGGCGCGCGAATGTTCACTATACGTGTGCGAGTCCGGGGACCTGCCAAGAGAGGAGGAGGAGGAAGGGGAGTGGGAGAGCGAGAGGGGAGAGCAGAGATGCCACGGGCAGGGGAGATAGGGGGGAGGGAGGAAGGGGGAGAGGAAGCCCGGGGGAAGAGGGGGAAGGGAGGGGACAGGGAGATGGAAAAAGAAGGGAAGAGAAGAGAAGGGAGGGAGGGTGCCGAAAGGAAAGGACACGGGAAGTGGGGGGTGGGGCAGGGTCAAAGTTGATAGGAGGGGTAGATGGAGGGGACGAGGACATCATCAGGGAGAGGGAGCTGGCGGAAGCCACCTTGGGAGAGGGTATGGAGGGTGGAGAGATGGAGACCGGGTGGGACGTGCGAATACAGGCGCGGCAGCGGGCGGGGGTGGGAGAGGAGTGAGGAAACGAGCGGGTGAGGAGGATCAAGTTTACGTGAGGTGTACAGGATACGTATCCTTTCAAGGAAAAGGAGGAGGTGGGGGAAGGGGATGTGATCATACAGGATCCGTGTGGGGGAGGGGAGACGGATGCGATAGGCAAGGCGGAGAGCATGGCGTTCAAGGATTTGGAGGGATTTATAGAAGGTAGGGGGGGCGGAGATCCAGGCTGGATGGGCGTAACAAAGGATAGGGCGGATGATGGATTTATAGGTGTGGAGGATTGTGGAGGGGTCCAGACCCCACGTGCGGCCGGAAAGGAGCTTGAGGAGACGGAGTCGGGAACGTGCCTTGGCTTGGATTGTCTGGAGATGGGGAGTCCAGGAGAGGCGACGGTCGAGGGTGACGCCAAGGTACTTAAGGGTGGGAGTGAGGGCGATAGGACGGCCATAGACGGTGAGATAGAAATCAAGGAGGCGGAAGGAAGGGGTGGTTTTGCCTACAATGATCGCCTGGGTTTTGGAGGGATTGACCTTGAGCAACCACTGGTTGCACCAAGCGGTGAACCGGTCAAGATGGGATTGGAGAAGGCGTTGGGAGCGTTGCAGGGTGGGGGCAAGGGCGAGGAAGGCGGTGTCATCGGCAAACTGGAGAAGGTGGACGGGGGGCGTCGGCGGCGGCATGTCCGCCGTGTACAAAAGGTACAGAAGGGGGGAGAGGACGGAGCCTTGGGGCACACCGGCGGAGGGGAAAAAGGTGTAGGAATCGGTGTTATGGATGGTGACATAGGAAGGACGGCGGGAGAGAAAGGAACCGATCAGACGGACGTAGTTAATGGGAAGGGCAAAGGTTTGGAGCTTGAAGAGGAGACCGGAATGCCAGACGCGGTCATAAGCGCGTTCGAGGTCAAGTGAGAGGAAGATGGCGGAGCGACGGGAATTAAGCTGTTCGGAAAGGAGATGAGTGAGGTGAAGGAGAAGATCGTCGGAAGAGAAGGATGGCCGAAAGCCACACTGGGTGACGGGAAGGAGGCGGTGCTGGCGGAGATGCTGGTGGATGCGGCGGGTGAGGATAGATTCTAGGACCTTGCTGAAGACCGAGGTAAGGCTGATGGGACGGTAGGAGGAGACGGCGGACGGCGGTTTGCCAGGTTTAAGGAACATGAGGATACGGGAGGTTTTCCACAGGTCGGGGTAGTAACCGGTGGACAGGACTACATTGTAGAGCCTGGCCAGGGTGGAGAGGAAAGAGACAGGAGCTTCACGAAGGTGACGGTAGGTGGCACGATCGTGACCAGGAGCGGTGTTGCGTTTTGTGCGGAGTGTAGCAATGAGATCCTGTGTAGTGATAGGGGCATTGAGTTCCGTGTGTGTAATGTTGGCCAAGTACTGGAAGCCAGGAGCGAGGGGAGGGGAAGAGGTGTCAGTTCGATCGCGGATATCTGGGAAGAGGGAGTAATCGAACTGGGGATCATCGGGGACGGAAAATACATCGGAGAGGTAGGAGGCAAAGTGATTGGCCTTACTAAGGGAGTCAGGGAAAGGGTGATCATCATGGAGAAGAGGATAATAGGGGGAGGGTTTAGTTCCGGTAAGGCGACGGAAGGCCGACCAGAACTTGGACGAGTTGATTGGTAGGGTTGCATTTAAACGGGTGCATGTCTGTTGCCAGTCCCGGCGTTTCTTAGCCGCGAGCAAATTACGAACGTGTCGCTGGAGTTGCCGGTGGCGTCGTAGTGTGTCCGGGTCACGCGTGCGGAGGAAGGCACGGTAGAGACGACGGGATTCACGGAGGAGGAGAACGGCCTGTGGGGGTAAGGTAGGACGGTGGGGGTGGATGGCGACAGTAGGAACGTGGGCCTCCACGGCCTCAGACAAGGTCCGCTGGAGAAAGGAGGCGGCATGGGTGACATCGTCAGGGTGGTGGTAGGTGAGAGGGTGGCTATCGACCTGGGTGGAAAGGGTATCCCGGTAGGCATTCCAGTCGGCTCGGGAATAGTCGTGGACATACTTAGGGGGAGGGTCAGTACGAGGGTCGGGGCGAGGGCGACGACCGTCTGAAACGGTGAGGAGGACAGGGAGATGGTCGCTACCAATAGGCTCCAGGACATCCACCGTGATGCGGCCAAGGAGGTTGGGGGAGGAGAGGATAACATCAGGAGTGGAGTTGGATTCAGGACGGGTATGCCGGGGGATGGGGACGAGGTCACCTTGAAGGGTGGAGAGGAACCGATGCCATCGCCGTAACTGGGCAGCGGAACGACTATGGATGTTGAGGTCGGCGGCGATCACGTAGGAGGAAAAGGTACGATCGACGTGGGAGAGGAAGTCGAAGGGAATAGGAGCGTTGGGGCGGACATAGATGGTGGCGCAGGTAACGGTAAGGCCGGGGAAGAAGAGACTAAGGATCAGGTGTTCGGTGGGGTCGGGAAGGAGAGGTTGGAGCCGAACGGGGATCTGGCGGTGGTGACCAATGGCAACTCCGCCACGCGCAATCGGGAGGGGATTATCGGAGCGGTGGAGGAGGTAGGGCGAAGTGTGGACTGTGTGGTGGGGTTGCAGGAAGGTTTCATTGAGGAGGAAGGCATCCACGCGGTGGGTGGCAAGGGTGTGCAGGAACAGGTTTTTGTTGGCGGGAAGGGAGCGTATGTTGTTGAAAAGGATACGTTGCTGTCGCGCCATGACTGGGATTTAAACGAGGGTGTCAAGACGGGAGAAGGTGAAATGGGCCTGGTTGTTGGAGTAGGTGGCGTACATCTTGAGTTGGAAGATGGAACGGGCAGCAAGGGAGATCTGCTGGAGGGTGTGAGGGCGCTGAAAGGGATGAACATTCTGGAGGACGATGGTGAGGAACCTGATGATGTCCTCAGTGGTGGGTGGGGGACGAAGGGAATTGCCAGGAGGGGTGGGGGCGTCCAGAGGACGGACAGGTACGGTGAGTTCAGGAGTGGTTGGAGGGGGTCGGGCTTTACACTTTTGGGAGTAGGTGGGATGAGGGAGATTGCAGGTATTACAGGAGGGAGGGGATTGGAGGTTAGGGCACTGCCGGAGGAAGTGCGCCTGCCGACAATGCGGGCAGGTGGGGGCCTCGCGGCACTCAGCTGTGGGGTGCGCATTATAGCGCAGACACCTCTGGCAGCGCAGGGATTGAGGAGGGGAACGGGAAGGGTCGACCTTGTACCGCTGGTGGAAGAGGAGGGCACCCTCCTTCAGGAGACGGTCAATGGAGGGGGCGTCCTCAGAGAAAACCCGCATAAGGCGGGTGGGGCCGGCCGAGTTGAAAATGCGGCGGACCGCCCGCACCTCCAGCGTGGGATGGGCCTGGAGCTCCGCCAACACCTCCTCCTCCGTGATCGACGGACTGAGCCGCGTGATCACGGCGGTGAGGGTCGGCGGGCGACGCGGGGGTTGGGGTTGGCGGGTAGGAGATGGAGAAGGAGCAGGGGTAAGGGAGGCGTTGGGACCAAAACGGGTGATGGGGAGACGGGAGAGGATGTCAGTATGGAGGGTTGGGCTGGGGGAGGAGATGAGAACAGAATCTCGGCGAGGAGTGAGGAGGGAGATGGGGGCACCAGGACAATGCTGGCGAAGGAAGAGGGTGAGGTTTTGGGCTTCAAGGAGAGATGGATCAGGACGGGAGAGGAGGTAGCGGTAGGAGGAAGGGAGAGAGGAGGAGGATGAGGGGGCAGGGACAGGCGGGGAGACTTCCATGGCATCAAGGGTGGGGGAAGGAGGACGAGGTGCAGCCTTTTTGGAAGCAGAGGAAGCAGGGGTGCCACCGGGGCGCTTGACGGCGGTGGAGGAGGTGTGGGGGATGGGAACAACGGGAATGTGGCGGGGAGGGGCAGGTCCCGGGGCCGGAGTCGGCGCCGGAGATGGTGACGGTGATGGTGAAGGCGACGATGACGATGACGGCGGCAGAGGCGGCGGTAATGGCGAAGGTGACGGGGAGAGCTGGGCGTGGGCAGTGGCCCGACGGGCCACCACCCGAGCTGGAGCTGCAGTGACAGGCTGGGGGAGTGGGGGGAAGGGATCAGAACGAGAGGAGCGGGAGGAAGAAGCGGGAGAGGGGGCGACAAAGATAGAGGGTGAAGGGACAGTGAGGAGAGGTGGAATGGAAGGAGGGAGGTGGGACTGGGCACACCAAGTTATAGTGGTGGAGGCGGCGGAAGGGGAGGTATAGACAATGGCGGTGGTGGTAGTAGTGACAGTGGTGGTGGGGGCGGACATGACGGGAGAGAGAAACAAGAACGAACAGAACGAAGAGGAGAGGACAGAAACCGGGGACAGACAAAGACGAAGACGGATGAAGACGAAGACGGCCGTAGACCAGGGTCAGGACGGCGGCGATGGTGGCGACCAGGTGGCACCGGATGGCGGCGGCGGCGGCGGCGGGCACCGGCGGCGGCGGCGGCGGCGGCGGCGGCGGCGAGCACCGGCAGGCGGCGGGCACCGGCGGCGGCGGCGGCGGCGAGCACCGGCAGGCGGCGACCAGGCGGGGGCGGCGAGCCCCGGCAGGCGGCGACCAGGCGGGGGCGACGGGCGACGAGCCCCGGCAGGCGGCGGCGGCGGCGGCGGCGGCAAGGACCGGCAGGCGGCGACCAGGCGGGGGCGACGAGCCCCGGCAGGCGGCGGCGGCGGCGGCGGCGGCAAGGACCGGAAGGCGGCGACCAAGCGGCGGCGGCGGCGGCGGCGGCGGCGGCGGCAAACAGACGACACGGCAAGGATCTTCCACGTCGAAGGCGCACCCTGAGAGTAGCCCAGGCAGTGAAACTCTTCGATGAAGAAGAGAGGGAATCCAACCCTCGAATGGTGCTCAGAGCCATTTCAGTTAGTTCATGAGCCCACTCGAGTAGTAAACGGTTATGAGAACACACTTGACCTCTTAGCAACAGTAACGATTGTCAAAACGGGTACAGGGGTTAGTGAACGCAGGGTTTTGGTAGCGAGAGTGAATGTTGTAACTCCAACCCCAGATCACGTAAGAAACAGATTGACCGTCCTTACGGCGAAACAGGCAACCGTAAAAATAGTTTTCCCGTCGGTCAACAGATGTCGCAGGCGACGCTACAATGCTAACTGACCTGTCCATGTCGCGGAATTGGCAACGCTGTATCTTCGGTGACATGAATGACGCTGATTTGCGTTCGTCACACTGCTGACTGTAGCTCATGATCGGCTATGATTTTTCCCGAGTTTTCAATCTAAGAATGTAGATTAGCTCCTGTAATTCTACAAACCAAGTTTATTCCTCACAATAATATGCGAAATGAAATGAAATGTAACACACAAACATTTCTCGCGAGTTACTGTTTAAATGCAGACTGTGTTGCAGCCACATAGGTTTTACACTCGCCTTCCATGCGGTCTATTTCCTCTTAGCTATACAGCTCTTGTGATACGGATTATGGTGGTAAAAAGATCTCCACGTGAAGGTTAACAAGAGAAAGTTTTCAAAATCCGCACTCGGCTATGATGCGAATTAATGCTGGACACATTTCAGTGACAGTCATTTCAAATTTAAATTCTTTTACTTTGCATGTAACTTATCGTAAATGATATAAGAGAGGCTCAAAACGATGAATTTTGGACTGTTGTTGAAAGGGGGATGCAAGCGCGGTAATGTACAAGTGAAAGCGTGTTTTTCGAGCATATTTTGGTGGTGTCAACTTTGAAGAGCCGCAGACGGCAAACCATAATTATGTTGAAAATTTACTTTGTACAGTTTCAAGATAACCCGCAAATATTCGCTACAGACGTACGCTTTTATCTGCAACACAGTTATTACTGGGGATATCCACACTCGCGCAGACCTGTTACTATAAGTAGTGTTGTTTTCGAGTGAAAGTTGTGTGAAAAAAAAAAAATTAAAATAGGCAGCGTCTATAGTTTGCATGTTATGCTCGTTCTCTTCTATTCTCCTCTCTTCATTCCAGTACAAACGCTTGTTCACAAGTATAAACGAATGGCAGTGAACATTGCCGAATTATCTATGAATTCTCGTTTGCAGCAGTGTAAACGAGGTTTTACACTCGTTCACTTCGTTCGCTCTAATATATACCAAGATTTAGAGGGACCGATGACCTAGCAGTTAGATGACGCCTGTTATTCATTTATTTCACTGTTGCGATTTCAGCTCTACAGCCATTTTCAAGTACCAAGGGAAAGGTCTTATAAGGTAATGCTTCTTAAATTGTTTAACAAATGTTACCACACTATGCTTTTCATTTTGTTATCCATATCTTATATTGGTTTCAGTTTTCACATTGCACACAAAAATGCCTCTACAGCCAAAATTACGATAGTGAAGTGAACAAACAGTTTGAAAAAGTCCAAATCGCAGCAACAATTTCATTTAAAAATTGTATGATATGATTCTTGTACAGGAAGGGTTGCCACGTTATATCGGAATATAAGATCGACAAATTTAGATAGTATCGAAGGCTTAGGGCTCTTTATTAATTCTTACCCTTAACTAATTTATTGATTTACCTGAATTTAAAATCCACTCCCGTAACCTTTCTTTATCTTTGACAGGAAATCTGAACATTTTTAGTTCAGGATTTGTCTGTACTCCTTCCACAACTGATATACTCGCAGACCCTCGGCACGGCGACTCGATCAACTACTACCGGTATGTCAGAAACAGCTGTACTTCACAGACGCCAAATGGTGGAAAGCTGCATGCGTTCGGACGATGTTGCCACATATTTCACAGAACAGAGTGCCATCTAGTGGTTGGTGCCACAAATAAGGGTGCGACGCTGTTGCCGCCTGGTAGCCGTTCCCTCACAAGGGTTGCCTACTAGACCAAATGATCGGGCAATCTGTTTCTTACGTGGTTTGGGCTCCAACATCCTCCAAACCTAAACGAAAAATATACCTATTCAAAAAGGCAGAATATAAATTCACTTGGCGCCTTCCTGAGAGACGATCTCCACTCCTTACAAATTGACATTTTGCCAGTAAGTGTGGACCAGATCTGGTTTGAATTGAAAGAAATAGTATCGACGACAATGGAGAGATCCGGCCGTACGTGGGGTCTGGACCCCTCCACCATCCTCCACACCTATAAATCCCTCATCCAGCCTGGATCTCTGCCCCCCCCCTCTACCTTTTATAAATCCCTCCAAATCCTTGAATGCCATGCTCTCCGCCTAGCCTATCACATCCGTCTCCCCTCCCCCACGCAGAGCCTGTACAATCTCATCCCCTTCCCCCAACTCCTCCTTTTCCTTGAAAGGATACGGATCCTGTACACCTCCTGCAAACTCGATCCTCCTCATCCGATTATCTCACCCATCCTCTCCCACCCCCGCCCGCTGCCGCGCCTGTATTCCCACGTCCCACCCTGTCTCCATCTCTCCACCCTCCTTACCCTCTCCCAAGGTGGCTTCCGCCAGCTCCCCCTCCCTGATGATGTCCTCCTCCCCTCCATCTACCCCTCCTATCAACTTTGATCCTCCCCCCCACTTCCTGTGTCCTTTCCTTTAGGCACCCTCCCTCCCTTCTCTTTGCTTTTCTCCCGTCCCCTCCCTCCACCCCTCTTCTCCCGGGCTGCCCCTCCCCCTTCCTCCCTTCCCCCTATCTCCCCTGCCCGTGGCATCTGCTCTCCCTTCTCCCTCTCCCACCCCTCCCCCCTCCTCATCTCTTGGCAGGTCCCCAGACTCGTACATGGTTAGTGAACATTCGCGCGCCGGAGATCAACGCCTCGTGTTGTGTGTGCGCTGTCGTTTTGTGCTTAAGTGGTTCAGTGCTCTTCGTTTTGTGCACCTACGTTCACGTGTGACAATTTTCGTCTATGTCTGTGTCGAAGTGTCTGAACAAATTTTATCTTGGACTCTACACCCGTGAACGGCTCCCTGTATTTTAAGTAGTGTTTGTCTCCGTTTATATGTCCACCATTTTTTTTTTCTCTCAATGTCTTCATTTGTATCTTTTGTGTTTCTCTGCGGCCCAAGAGCGGCGTAGTATGCTGCTGCTGGCCTGCCTGTACACAGGTTTCAAAATAACAATAAAGAAAAAAAATGGAGAGATTTATATCAAACAAATTAATAGACGATGGAGCTGATTCCTTTGGTACACAAAATGGGTCACAACACTGTTGCAGAAACAATTTAAAAAAGTGTCAAATTTAACAGAACGAAAAACTCCAAGATTGGCGATCTTATACAGAAGCTTGAAATTTTTTGTTGACTTCAGTGCGAGATGCTTGTACAAGTTTCCACAACGAAACTTTATCTCGAAATCTGGTACAAAATCGAAAAAATTCTGGAAGTATGTAAAGTAAGCTGGCTGCAAGACACAATCGATGCCTATTCTGCGGGATACCAACGAAATGTTATCGATGACAATGCTGCTAAAGAAAAGTTACTGAACACACCCTTCCGAAATTCCTTCACCAAAGAATCGAATTAAGTATTACAGAATTCGAATCAAGAACAGTTGCCAACTTAGAAGTAGATATCCTCGGGGTAGTGGAACAACTTAAATCACTAAACAGGAGCAAGTCTTCCGGTTCAGGCTGTATACCAGTTAGATTTCTCTCAGAGTATGCTGATACAATAGCTCCGTACTAAATAATCATACATAGCCGCTCGCTCGACGAATGATCCGTACCCAGAGACTGGGAAGTTGCACAAGTCACACCAATATTGAAGAAAGGCTGTAGGAGTAATCCATTAAATAAATTACAGGCCCATATTATTAACGTCGATATGTATCAGGATTTTTGAACTTATACTGCGCTCGAAGACTATGAATTACCTCGAAGAGAACACTCTATTGACACACAACACTCAACAAGGGTTTAGAAACGACAGTTCTTGTGAAACACAACTACATCTTTATTCACACGAAGTGCTTAGTGCTGTTGACGAGCGACTTCAAATTGATTCCGTATATCCAGTTTCCCAAAAGGCTTTTTGCACTGTGCCTAACAAGCGGCTTGTAGTCATACTGCATGCTTGTGGAATATCATCTCACTTATGTGAGTGGGGTCGTGATTTGCTGTGAGAGAGATCACAGTTCGTAGTTGACGGAAAGTCATTGAGCAAAACAGAAGGGATTGCTGGCGTTTCCCAAGATAGTGTTACTGACCCTCCGATGTTCCTTGTCTATATAAACGATTTAGGAGACAATCTGAGCAGCCGTCTCAGGTTGTTTGCAAATGCTGTCGTTTACCGTCAAGTAAAGTCATCAGGAGATAAAACAAATTCCAAAACGGTTTAAGAAAGATATCTGCATAGCTCAGAAATTGTCAGTTGACCCTGAATAGTGAAGTCTAAAGGCCATAAATTCAACTAAATACGTAGAATTTACAATTACGCACAACTTAAATTGGAAAAAAACACATAAAAAATGTTGTGGGGAAGGCAAACCAAAGACAGCGTTTTGAGGCAGGACAGATTTACTAAAGAGAGTGCCTAAATTTCGCTTGTCGTCCTCTTTTGGAGAACTGTTGCACAGTGTGAAATCGTTAACAGACCGGATTAGCGGAGGACATTGAGAAAGTTTAAAGAAAAGCAGCGGGGTTTGTATTATCGAGAAATAGGGGAGAGAGTGTCACTGAAATGGTACAGGATTTGGGGTGGACATCATTAAAACAAAGGCGTTTTTCGTTGTGGCGGAATCTCCTCACGAAATTTCTATCACCAACTTTCTCCTCCGAACGCGAAAATATTTTGTTGATGCCGGCCTATATAGGAAGAAACGATCATCATGATAAAATACGGGAAATCAGAGCTCGCTTGGAAAGATATAGGTATTCGTGTTTTGTTTAGAGATTGGAACAATAGAGAATTACTGTGAAGATCATTAACCCTCTGCCAGGCACTTAAGTGTGATTTGCAGACTATCCATGTAGATGTAGATGCTCCTACGCAGTCGCTTTTGCGCTGCTATTAACGTAGTGTTGCACTATTGTATAAGGAGAAGGTGGAGAAGAGGATACCGGACATGCTACAAGAGGGTGCCATTGAAGAAGCAGTCATCTCAAATAACTAACCCGTACTGCGTGCCTTTAAAAAGGACCGGTCTGTTCCGTTGGTATTAGATTCACTACATATCAAAATGACCATTAAGACAGAAACATTAGACAAATTTCCGGCCGGAGTGGGCGAGCGGTTCTAGGCGCTACAGTCTGGAACCACGCGACTGCTACAGTCGCAGGTTCGAATCCTGCCTCGGGCATGGATGTGTGTGATGTTCTTAAGTTAGTTAGGTTGAAGTAGTTCTAAGTTCTAGGGGACTGATGACCACAGCAGTTAAGTCCCATAGTGCTCAGAGCCATTTGAACCATTTGATTAGACGAATTTCATGGCGCGTGTGTGTTAACAACAATGGATCTGTACATTAGTCAATGGTTGATTGAACCGCACACTGCGTGTCGACAGTACACAGATTTTTATGTTTCGGGCGATGCTACCGCTTTAGGAAACTGCAGTTTGGACTAAGTGTGTCGTCAACTACCTTCATTAGGCGGCTGGAATTTGCAGTCCCGGATATACTAAGATACAGAGTGACATTGTATGTCGATGGCGTGCTCATCATGAAAAGGATATGGGAGGGGCACTGTGCAGTACTGGATCAGTTCCTTAGGGTTTTCAAGGCTCAGGCAGTTACCATCAACCTAACTAAGTAGTTCTAACGTAAGTACACAGAATTCTTGGACCATGTAGTCCCCACAGATGGTATACAGCTGGATACAATTTAACACTGAAACCGACACATCGGTGTGCGAGACTGTCAGTGTTTTTTAAATGTGTACTGTGGCAACACTGATCTGTTTCCCACTTTCCCCTCCACAGTACCTTCACATTGTTAAAACATACACGTACCAAAGGCACTGTAGTTCAGCTTACGGCCTCTAACAGTCACCTAAGCTGTAATTTCGTAAACCCTACAGGTCTGTCAGACCGGGTGTGTTGAATTAGGTATGAAATCTATTATGTGTGATTTATTTTTTCTACTGCTTCTTACTTTTGTGATGTGTCCTCTATTGCGTTTTAGAAGACTCCATGATGGCTAGTACTTCGGGATGTGTTCGTAAATCAACTAGAGGCTCAAGGAATGAAAGAATACGTTGCAGTGATGCCAGTTTTGAGAAAAAAAATTCCGAGTGGCTACAGAAAATCAGTGATGAATCCGAAGTGGAAACTGAATATTCTGATTCTGATTTTACAATTACCGAGGAGAGAGTTGACTATCAGAGAAGAAAAAATAATGGCAATAGGCTGATATTGGGAGTAGCGATGATGATGACGATGACGTCGACGGTTGTGACAATGTACTTGAAGACGCGCAAGATATTTTTACGAACAATATACAAGAAGAACAAAGCAACATGACAGATATTTTTCTTGGAAAGAGGAACAAAAAGATTTTGTATGGAATAGACTGGAACCAACAAGAGCAGTCAGAACACCAAGTCATAACATTGTGAGACAATTACCTGGACTGACTAGGAAAGCTACTAACTTAGGTAAGCCTGCCATTCGTGCTATTTGGGAGTGTTCGTTTGACCAAGCTATGACTGACAGTATCGTTTATCATACAAATAGGAAAATTTTGTCAGTGAGACACAACTTGAAATCTAACTACCGCAAAACTGATTCTGTAGAAATTCATGCCTTGATTGGCTTGCTAATGTTCTCATCTACTTTGAAATCTGCCCCCGACGGTTGATGAAACGCTTATTCCTTTCAGAGGGAGGTTCCGATTTCGTATTTATATGCCAAAGAAACCCACCAAGTATGGCATCAAGATACTGTGCATACAAAAAGACTATAAATGAATTAGAACTCAAAGGTTTGGAGAATCTTTCATGTTCTGGCTCGGAAGACAGTATATTTTACAGCCACTCTACAAATGTTTTTGAATATTATTATAATTTAGCAGATTCTCTTGCATGGCTAAATAAACTTTTGTTATTTCAGTTTAATGATGACACAGATGAAGTGTCTAAATTTTTGTTGAATTTGGTATCATGGTTTAATAAACAGGGCCTTTGCCAATGGCAGGATAATAATTATGTACAAAATAAAAAATTAAACACTCTTTATATTGTTGGCCTACCAAACTCTCGAAAGAATTGGTTTTTTGATTGTTTCATTTCACTTGGACTTAATGTAGGCCACATTGGCCAATGCAATAATAAGACGAATCAATTTGCTCTTCAAGACGCCGTAAATAGGCGTATAATCATTGGAAATGAAATTTCATTAGAAGAAGGTGCTATAGAAGATTTCAAAAAAGTTTGTGAAGGAATTGCATGCAACATTCCTGTAAAATATAAAGGAGATGCTATTTTAAGATGTACTCCATTACTGTTAATTTCTAATTCTCAGCCAATTGTATGTAGTCATCCAGATTTCAACAATGTCCGTGTGAGAACTATTAGGTGGAAAAAGTTTGATGAATTGAAAAATGCAATAAAAAAGCCGTATCCTTTAGCTTTCTTTTCATTATTGCAAATGTATAATATTCCTTATTAAATAAAAGACAACAATTTGTACAATGTATAATTTTTATTCTCAATTAGTACAACAAATAAAAATAAATTACAATTGTTACATTTCAATTACAATTGTTTAATTTCATATTGCCCCTTATAAACAGATGATTCCTCATTCCTTTTTACATTAGACATATAAATCATATCTGATACTTGAACATTTGATACAGTTGCTCTAGGGTAATGTGTCTCTAGACCATCTGCATACACTGAACATTCTGCAATAACTTCAAACAACATTTGAGTATCAGTATATTTTGTAACATTACTATTTAAACTGCTTGTGCTTAAAGCATATGTAGGATTAATACCTTCATGAGGGCTCGGTTGAACATTTGTATCATGAAGTCTAATATTATACCCTGCAGAAGCAATATCAGCTTTTTATATTAAATTATTATATCCAAATGCTTCTGCATTTGTGACTGGAGTAACAGCTCCTACTAATTGTTCTTCCATTCTTGCTGGTTCAAAAGGGGTTAAAGAAAAACTGTCACATGACATAAAAGGATTACAGTGCTTATCAGCATTAATATTATACCTTTGAATTACGTTTTGAGCAGTACTTGTAATAGGACAAATATCAACATTGGCTACTTTTGGAATTTTGAGAAAACCCAATGTTGGTGTATAAGTATAGTCAACAATAACACTTCCTGTTCGTGCATCTGCATCTACTTCAGAAACACAAGACTGTACACATTTCCAACCCCAATTATGTAAACCCTTATCTTTTGAGCTAGAAACACATGCATAATAATATTTCAAATTAATGGGTTGTCCAAATTGATGTGCAGGCACTTTAGCAAGAAACTCTGCTTCATCATTTCTCTAACCATACCATGACTTCCAAATGGAATCAAACTTTCGTTTATGATCTATGTCAGTTGTTTCCATAGGTGCATTTGCAGTAAATGCTGTATGCTTTACATTAATACCCGATATTTTCAAATTAATCCCTACACTTGTAATCATATTCTTATTTTGATTTAATGTTGCAAGTTCTGTATCACTTGAATTAGTGGGAAAACCAATTCTAGGATTTCGTGCAATTACTTTTACAGAACAATGAATAATTCTACTACCATCAGGTAATAAATCGAATTCAGAAGGTGTCATATACAAAAATGGCCTATCAACGGGAATTTCTGCCAAAGGAGTAACCATGCATACTACACTTTCATGTTCAATCACTTTATATGCTAAACCATATGTGAAAAATCTATGTACTTTGCCATATCTTGTAATATTACCCGTATCTAATATAGAAGGAGCAGGTAACGGATCAACACGAGTATTAGGAGAATCACCCATTAAGTTAGCAGATAGTGCTCCAGTCCCTGTTAACGTTTTTTTTGCTTTCTTAGACCCACCAGATTGAGCTGCTGCAGCCTGACGTTTACCTGAATCTACTTGCATTGGCGAACTCATACCTTAGTCACTATCAGAATATGGTACTAAACGTTGTGGTTCAGAATGTTGTTGTGTTTCTTCTGGTCCTTGTTCGCCTTCGTCTTCTTTGCTGTCTGATACCTCGTGGTCGACGTGATGTTCGTTTACAGAACTTGTTCCAGTGGCTGAACCAGATGTTAATGGGCGGTCGTGATCTATAGGCAAACCACGGCGAACACGAGACATTAGCCATTGTTCATAGGCATAGCGTTTCTGGCCTTCATGCATGAACTCCCAATTAGACCGTTCCCACGGTGGAATATCGTAATTCTGAAGGCAAGAAACGTTAAAATCAAATAATGAAAACCAAAAATATATGATACTCAACAAAAATTATATTTACATACCTGTTTTTTTGGCATTTGGTTGTTTCGGGTACAAAGTTTTTCCAATACGTTGTTCAACAGCTGTCTTCAATTTCAAGCCGTATTTTCCCACAAATGAATGCCAATTTCGTGTATGACTCCAGTCAATACCGAAATCAATTATAGCTTTTGCATCCAACTGTTGAACTCGTTGTCTAAGCTCTTCATCTGTAAATGGTCGTTCTCTTGCTTCCTTTAGCAGATTATCGTATCCTACGTCGTGCTCTTTAGCAATGGCATCTGTTCCACTGCGCGGTGCGTCTATATTTATAGGATTTCCCGGTCCTACATAATCAATGCCAGGTAAAGTATATCCTTTGTTCTGTACGCGTTAAACTACTTTCTTAACGCCGTAAGCAGCACCTGCAGCGGCAGCAGTTGTCGCGCCAGCCGCTATCGCTATCTGCCCCGAAGTTGTAACACCAGCTGTGCTAATTGCGGCCCCGTCCGTGACACTCTCAGATAACAAGGGCACTGTTTCGCTAGCAGTTTCTATATCTGAACTCTGGTGACCTCGGCCACGATTTCGTAGTCTATTTGGACGGCGCTGTCGCACGCCAAGATTACTTTCTTCCGGCCTTGGTTCTGGCACCCGTTAAAATTCAACTGTTTCGCCACCCGTATCCAAATTGTCGAATGTTGGATTATCTCCATACCGTATGCGAGTTGCAGCATCCTCTCTTTGCACTGTTCGAATATCATTACTGCTACGTGAACGATTAACATTTGTTAATGGAATTCTTTCCGCCATTTCAGTGTCTTCCTCAGGTCCCGGATATAAAATACCTCCGTCGTATTGTATAGAGCCATGGTTGCCGGTGCTTAAATACTGATTTACCCAAGACATTTTGCTGCCCACACTAAATAAATTATTACCACCTTTTATATACATTACGTTATCAAACAGCACGTGTCGGGCAACCTTTCGCTGGCGTGGGTGCTTGCTCAGATAATTGTCCTAAAAGGACAAATTATCTCGGCGGGACAGTGACGCCGCCATCGCGACCTTGTGACCCCGGGGGGCCCCATTTTTTTTATCAGTTGCTGACCCTCGAATCATGAAACGACGCAGTCATGTTTTCGATTCATGAGGGTCAGTTCTCTATGCTTTTGCAAATGATTTTCCTGTTTCTTTATTGTCTATTGTTCCCAAGAAGGACAAAACAGTTGTTCTCATATCTTCAATGCATCACAGCATCGAAACGGACCCTGCCAAGAGAAAGCCAGAAATTATCTGCTATTATAACAAGATAAAAGGTGGAGTGGATCTTCTGAACCTAAAATGTGCCCTATATTCTTCCAATAGGAGATCTAGAAGATTCCCATTAGCTATTTTTACACACTTATAAACATAAGTTGTGTAAACAGTTTCATACTTTACTTCTGCTATAGACAAAACCCTATTATCAAAAGGCTAAGGTTTACCAAAACATTGGCCCACTCTCTGATAGAACCGCACATCAGACGACGGTTCACCATTCCGAATCTGCCTCGTAATGTCAAGGACCCCATACGGCAAGAGCTGCATGAAGAGGAACCTGTTGCCGGGGGAGATGGTCAAGTTCCAAGTGATAAGCTTGGGAAGAGGAAACCCTGCTCTAAGTGTCCATATTCCAAAGACCGAAAGACTTCCTACAAGTGTGTTCAGTGTAACCAGCCAATATGTCTGCAGTGTAGCAGGATATTGTGTACCACATGTGTAATCAAAAATGAATAAACATAGGTTTACATAAACAACTACAATATTATTTTCTCAGTGTCAGTTTATGCAGTTAATTTGTTAATTTTGAATAAATAATACAAAAAATAACTCAGTTTAATGTTTCACTTAACAATTGGCCTAAACTCACAAATAAATTATTTAAAATGTTAAAACTATGAAAAAATATGGAAGAGAAAAAGTCAGGTCCTCAGACTGGATGTATCTAATTATGTATTATGAGCCTATGTTTCTGTTTAAGGGTTAACTTTAGCCTATAGGGGACTACATGCACTGAGAACCAAGAGGAAATTAAGCCCCTTTCTGGGGCTAATAACTTCTACAAAAGCTTCTTGATAGTAAAAGTCACAACCAAGAAGTTGTGCTAACTGACAGGCTAGAACGTGGCGGGGAGTTGGACAGAAGTAGAGCAGTGAGAATATTAACAGGTTAGAGAAGCATTACCGGCTTCATTTCTGTTTCACCATAATTCGGATACTGTAGGATTAATGCATCGATTCTGAATGCACATAAATAACATTAAAAACTTGGGTGTATCAACATTGAAACACTAAATACAATAGTACATAAGCTCTGGGCAATAGGGATGCAGCACCAGTGTCCATTGTTGCCTAATTTGTTTAAGATAGCAGATCCAAGATAGCGGCCATGGATTTAGCAATGTAGCAGTGACGTGCCAAGTAGTTAAAATTTCGGCGGGAAAATAGGACAATTGGGCTACCTCCACTAACCTAACTACATCCCCCTCCCAACCCTACCCATCTTCCCTCCACTCTCCACCCTTCTCCATCTGGAAACTGGTGGGAAAAGGACTCAGTCTGTGCTGGGCTGCCAGATTGGATGGACGTAAGTCATTGTTTTGTATGCAGTGTTGTCATTCATCGAGCATTAGACAGTAGCTCCATCCAGTGTGTTCACCTTGAGGGGGACTGATGACCTAAGATGTTAAGTCCCATAGTGCTCAAAGCCATTCACCTTGAGGTCAGGAGCCAACTGATCTAGTTCACAATACCACCACCAGAGGGCACTGTTGACCTTTCCCCTCCTTCCCTTCCCCTTACCTTCCTGTCTTCTCCCATTACGTAATCCAAGATGACGGTCTGGGGAAAAAATGGCGGGGAAATTCGCTCAGTTTGTGTCTAGCCACTGGACTGGGAGGCCGGAAGCAATTGTTTACTGTATACTATGTGTTAAGTGGATGAGATGCCTGTGCTGGAAAAGGAGTTGTTTAACAGTTACATTAGCAGTAATCTTGCAGTTGAGGACTAGTCCACAGCCACATGCATGATGCTTGGAAAGCAATGATATTTTACATCCGCATGGGTACATCTCATACTAAACTCGAGGTTAATATTTTCCAAGACATGGGAAAAGATGATGTAATATGTGAACAAAAACAGCGTCTGGCAATTCCATTTTAAATAAAGCAGATCGAAATCTCTCAGTGACCGAACAAGACGCACTGACAGAAGTCTGGGAGTTCACAAAAGTTAGATTCTTTCCGACGAGAAGAACGACCAAGGTCTATAGAGACCATAAGGCTTTATAATTTCTTACGAATTCAAAATTAACGTATTGGATGTCTTTGTCGTTGAAAAGTTGACCTACAAGAACTTAGCGTTCACGTTAAAACCAGAAAAGGACAATGTTGTAGTAAAGGCCTCTTCCAGAGCACCCACTTCGTTAATCCGAGAAAATGATAATGAGCTTAAGGGGGCAATTTCCGATATTTGTACCGGAAGACACGCCTGCAAATATCAACCGAGAATAGGATAAGGACCAGTTCTTAATAAGTGTCAGATTGAAATTGGGAGAATGCAATGCAGTCAGTATTAGAACCTACTACCCGGTCACGACTAATGTTCTGTTCAGGCAGACTGACCTCGACGAAAGTAAATGCTTGGTGCATGTGCTAGAAAGATTTATTAACATGCTCATATGCCACACTCACCTGAGTCAAGTGCATTTTGCCTCGCTATTGTTTTCACTAACTGCGGCAGTCCGTGTATTTTTACAATATGGAGAGGCGCGTTAGGAAGGTGTTGAGTGGATAGCAGTGGTGTACATGTTCCGCTTTTATGCCGCCCATGCTTGCCCAGTGGGCAGGCGGGCAGGCCGCCGCGCGTTGTCACCAGAACGGGCAGGAAGTTTTTATCAAACCCCAACATTATATATATATATATATATATATATATATATATATATATATATATATTACTTTCATGTCAAAAAATATTGGGTTTATTTGTACATTCTTCCTTTACGCGTATATTTCGGGGTTATTATCTATATAAATAAAAATGAATTGCCAAATGTGTTGATAAGCGTAAAACTCGAGAACGACCGAAAAATTGGAAAAATTGAGAAAAACTGAAAGTGCGTTTTCATTGTGTTCGTGTGTTTGTGTTGCATACAATCTTGATGAAATTTTGCACACTATACCTTGAAACCAAGAGGAAGGTCACATTCTACGTAAAACTTCGTAGGGTGCATGGCAGAGGTTACTTTACCTAACGGAATTCGACAAATTGAACGTATTCCGATCTTGATGAAATTTGGCACACTTGATATTCAAAGCAGGATGAAGGGCGCTGCCTGCTTAAAATTCTGAATGGTGCATGGCGGAGGGTCTTTACTTACACACTTCTACACCAACCTACAGTTTTATTCCGATCTTGAAGAAATTTTGCACACTTGACCATCAAGAGGAACATCACTGTCTACATAATACTTCAGACAGTGCATGGAATAGAGTACCTTACAAAATATTTTGACATTGTTTGCGGGTTACCATGAAAGATGGCTCATGTATGCATGTTTCCATGGAGAAGGTTTTTGAATATTTCCGTGTACTTTTTTGTATATGTATATATATATACCCGTGTGAGGTTGATAGATCCTCCATCGGGCGCCTCCCCAGGTGGCGGATAGGGGAAAGCCTCCCAAATATGGGTGGCACCGAGGAAATCAAATACTCGGGGCGGACCAAAACTATCACATCCTCGAGGATAAGTACCCGGAGTAAAAACCGGCGAAACGAAGAAAACTAACCCAAAGGCCCAGACACGTCTGTGTGGTAACCACCGGTACTCTGGCCAGCGTCTGTCACCAATGGTGCGGCTGATACGAGCTCCAGGAACTGAAAATCCCTGGTTCTACCAAACTGGCGCAAGCCAGACGAATTACAAGCATAATGGCAAGTACACCTAAAAACAACATTACCCCAGGTGGACGATCCACCCGTCGCAAGACGGCAACCAGGCACTCGGATTCTGGGGGACCTGGAGATGTACTAAAGGGCGAGTCGGAGCGCTCTGGCAAACTACCCAAGAAAACACACACATAATTTGGCACCTTCAACATACAGACACTAATACAAACGGGAAAATTACACAATCTAACAACGGAACTCACCAGTCAAAAGATCTCGATCCTAGCGCTACAAGAAACAAGATACACGGATTCAGACACAATAGACTACGGAAACTACAGATTCTTCAAGAGTGGAACCAACAGGAAAATCGGCAAAGGAGGAGCACTCCTCGGCATGGCCTTCGCAGTAAACAAAAACATCCTAGACTCAGTAAAAGAAGTCAACGCGATCAACAACAGGCTCATGACCATGCGAATCGAACACACCAACAAGAACTACACCCTCATCAACGTACATGCCCCTACGAACGCGGACAACAAGGACAAACCAGAAGAAACAGACAAATTCTGGGACAAACTCGAAACCACCATGGCAAAAGTACCCCAAGACAACGCGAAAATTCTACTAGGCGATTTCAACGCACAAATCGGCAGAGAAAAACGCTACAGAAAAACAGTAGGAAATTTCCCTGCACACAAATTCACCAACAAAAACGGCACCAGACTGATCGAACTCTGCCAGCAAAACAACCTCAAAATCATGTCAACCTCCCTGATGAAAAAGCCCAAGAAACAAAAGACGTGGCGATCACCAGTCCACTCACTAGGCGAATTCCAGATAGATCACGTGGCAATCTCCTATGAATACCAGAAAGAAATCCACGACGTCCAAGTGAGAAAAGGCGCCAACATAGATTCGGACCACTACCTAACAAGAATCAAAATCAAACTCACACCAAGAAGACAACACAAAAAGAAATTGACCTCACCGAAATTTGATACAAGAAAGATCAGAGAATCGAACATCACAGAACACTGGGAAAAGCAAGAGGCGAAAGATTGGACCAGCTTTAAACAAAAAATTGTGAACACAGCCAAAGAACTGATCCCGCTGACTAGAAAACCCAGGCACCCTTGGTGGAACACTACCTGCGAAATCGCCCCACAAAATCGAAGAACAGCTTTCACAAACTACAACAGCAACAAAACACAAGAAACACAGGACAACGTCTATGAAATTCGAAGACAAACATCGAAAACAATAAGACAAGAGAAACGCAAATACATAAACGATCAGCTAAATTCCATCGAAGAAGACTTCAGAAATTTCAACACACGGGATTTCTACAGGATGTTCGCCAACCAAGTCAAAGGATACTCACCACAGAACCTCTGCTTCAGAAAAGAAGACGGAAAACTGGCACTTACCAACAAAGAAAACTGTGAAGAGCTCGCGAAGTACTTTTCAAAATTACTAAATTTCCCGGAACCTAACTCAACCTTCGAACCCCGAGAACCAGCCAATGCACAGGAAGACTCACCATCACCAACAAAAGAAGAAATCCTCCACTGCATAAAGAAACTGAAAAACAACAAGGCAGCCGGTGAAGGCGGAATAACGGCAGAACTGCTGAAGAACCTAGGACCAAACTCGCTAAACGAAATCACACAAATCATACAGAACACCTGGACAACCGAAATCATACCTGACGACTGGAAGACCACACTCATTCACCCGCTACACAAGAAAGGTGACAGGACAGACACAAACAATTATAGAGGAATTTCCCTGCTACCGGTCATCTACAAAATTCTATCAACCTGCCTTCTCACCAGAACGCAAGGACAACTGGAACCCGCCATCTCGGAATACCAAGTGGGTTTGAGACCCAACAGAGCCTGCCCCGAACAAATCTTCAACCTGAAATCAATCATAAAATCCCACATGACAAACCCCAAAAAAATCACCTGCACTTTCGTCGACTTCAAAAAGGCTTACGACTCGATCGACAGAAAGTCCCTCATCCAAATCCTCAGAGAAAAAGGCCTAGACCAAAAGACCCGAAGACTAATCGAACAGACACTAACCAATACAAAATCCAAAGTCAAATTCATGGGCGAAATCTCGGACCCCTTTGAAATCCACACTGGCCTAAGACAAGGAGATGGACTATCCCCGCTATTGTTCAACATCGTCCTGGACAAAGTAATGAGCGAATGGGAAGCTGAAGTCAGGAGACAAAACACCTGGAGACCAGTCACATTAGGAAGGAAAAGACTGGAAATCCCTTACCTAGCATTCGCAGACGACCTAGCGATACTGACCTATGACCCAACATCAGCAAAAACACAGATCGAAATCCTGAAAGAATGCGCCGAGAAAGTCGGCCTACAAATCTCTTTTGAAAAAACGCAAGTCCTAACAAGAGAAGGCGACGACATCACAACCAAGTACGGCAAAATTAAAGGGGTCACACACTTGAGATACCTAGGCGAAATCATCGAACCGACCGGAACAGAGAAACTGGCTTACGAAGACAGACAACAGAAGACACGGGAATCACTAAGCATGGTATGAAACGTCTACAACAAACAATGCATTTCCAGAAACACCAAGATCAGACACTATAACACAGTGATCAAACCCGCCGTACTGTATACCAGCGAAACACTAGCACTCAACAGGAAAATCAAAATTGAAGAAATCAAAAAAGAAGAACGCAAAATCATGAGGAAAATTTTAGGAGGAAGACCCACACCAGATGGCTACAGACTACAGAAGAACTCAACAGTAGAAGCATATTCGAACATCGAGAACGATATGAGAAAAAGGCGCCTTAAATTCTACGGACATTTAGATAGACTCCCTGAAACAAGACTCACCAAGAAAATTCTAGAACACATCAAGACACTTAAAGTCTCGACACCCTGGATGGAAGGAGTCCGAAAAGACCTACAAGCAATTGGCACCACAAACACCACAGACAGAAGCACCTTCCGAAAACACATAGACAATTGGGAAGTAAAGTCAGAAGCGCTAAAACAGCGGACCAAACAAGAATAGTCTGAGGAGAGAAGAGAGGCCCTCTCCGAGAGAATGAAGGAGTACTGGAAGGACAAGAAGAACAAACCTTCAAAGTCATAAGCTTAACGATTTCCTTTTAGGGAAAATTCGCCAACAATAACAATGTATATATATATATATATATATATATATATATATATATATATATATATATGTGTGTGTGTGTGTGTGTGTGTGTGTGTGTGTGTGTGTGTGTATTAATATATACATACATTTTTTATAGACGAAATGTCTATGATCTTTTTGAAATGTGAGAGATGTCTGACACATTCACAGTCATCGTGTTTGACAATTCGCGCACAGCAAATGTCGTTTAACAGTTGCAAACCATTTTTGGTTGAGCGAACGTGTTATATTGACTGCAAAAATCCTTGATGTTAATGAAATGAATTTTCAGATTCAAAATATAATACCTGGCGAATTGATGACATGCAAGTCGGTTCATTCCATTACTAACCAAGATGATGTAGTCAACTATCCTACGGAATTTTTAAATTCGCTGGATTTGCCCGGATTAATGCCTCCCAATCTGCAATTAAGTCGGATCGGCAATCATTATGTTACGAAAGCTAAACCAGCCACGTCTTTGTAATGGCACCCGCCTAGCGGTGAAGAAATTAAAGAACAACGTAATCGAAACCACAATTTTAAAAGGAAAGTACAAAGGTGAAGACAGTTTGATTCCACGTATCACTATGTTTCCGACCGACATGCCATTCGACTATTAAACGCTTACAATTTCCAGTTCACCTTACATTTGCCATGTCGATAGATAAATCGTAAGGGCAGTCGTTATATGTTTGTGGCATCAATCCTGAAAATCATGTTTTTCACATGGCCAACTGTATGTCACATATTCCCCTGTCGGGACACCTTCAACATCATTTGCTTACGCACCAGGAAACAAAACTATCAATGCTGCGTATCAAAAAGTATTACAATAAATGCTACCTAGCAATAAACTTTGACACTGCTTCATTGATCACCACAAAAGTTGACAGATACATATGAGTTTTCATAGATAGGTGAAGAGGAGATGAACTGAGGTGGTGGAGTCCAGCAGAGAGAGGACGAGGAGAAGGATAGAGGACGGGGTGAGATGGGCCGAGGGATGGGGAAGGGGGGGAGGTGAACAGAGAGATAGTGGGAGAGGAATAAATGGATAGAGAGAAAATTGGGGAGGGAAGATGGACTACGAGAGTATGGAATAAATAAATGCCCAGGCAACGTCGTGTTTTCAGCTAGTTGTCAAATATAAAAGGATATCTTCGAGACTTCACAATCTCTCAATACTGGATATTCTCAATTCAAACCATCATCAGATCACATCTCAAACAGGTTTGTGTAGCAAGCAGAACAATCACTGAAAATCGAGCTCCTTTGTACACTAAAAGCTACAGATAACCACCAGGGGCGTAGATAATGGGGAGGGGACAGGGGTTCCCCCCTACCCCCGCTCCCCCACCCAAGCCCATGAACATAGTGTTTTTTGAAACTTCCTGGCAGATTAAAACTGTGTGCCCGACCGAGACTCGAACACGGGACCTTTGCCTTTCGCGGGCAAGTGCTCTACCATCTGAGCTACCGAAGCACGACTTACGCCCGGTACTCACAGCTTTACTTCTGCCAGTATCTCGTCTCCTACCTTCCAAACTTTACAGAAGCTCTCCTGCGAACCTTGCAGAACTAGCACTCCTGAAAGAAAGGATATAGTGTTTTTTGTTTTAGTGGAACGCAATGCAGTCTGTGTTGCAGTTTCCAACACTGAAACGGATGGATATTTGTACTAAAGAAGTGAACCTCCACCCCCCAAAAAGAAGATTGGTCCCCTCCCCAGAAGAATAAATTATCTACGACCCTGATAACCACTGTACTGCAATGAGAACCAAATTAAGATTTTGGAAGTCTAGATTTTTCAACTTTAGTATCTTGCAACCAAGTATGACACTAGTTATACAAATATTTAACTACTTTTCCAGGATGTATTTTACTGGTTCTGTGAATTCATTCGAAGTTGGAAAAATCATTCTAAATTGCCAAAACGCATTTTAACAAAATCGAAGCACTTGTTTCGTATCCGGTTCGTCTAAAAACTCTAGTACTGGGAATACAATGGCGACTCTGAGCCATTTTTCGCCGCTTCTATGTTTGCGTCTTGAGTGTCCACACTTGTAGTCTAGGTCTGCGTCATGAGGGACCGTAGTTCGGACACTCATGATGCAGACTTAGACGACGAGTGTTTACTTGCATGATGGAAACCTAAACAACGACTGTAGACCCTCATAACACAGATCTAAACGACGAGTCTGAACCCTCATGACGCAGACGTAGACGCTGTGGAGAGTGGCTCAGAGTTTCCATTATATTCCTACTACAATACATTCCTGGAAAAAGACGCTCTTCACTTTAAAAGCATTTGTAGTGTCTAGGTCTTCAGCATCTTGACCCTGCTTGTGGGATTCCCCTTAATACAGAAATACAGGAATAAAATTGCATTTCGCAATGTGTGTGGAACTCAACAAAATAAATTGTAATTTAAACTCATAATGTGTATTGCCTTAATGCACAAATGAATATTTTATTTTGCAGAACACTTCTCAATATAAAATATTTACAAATGTTCCTTCAGTTCCCCTGAAAGTATTATTTAGGACAAACCAGATACTCCTAAAAATATTTGGCTACTTTTGCAAATACAAGTAACAGAAAATGGTTTACAAACAATGATAAATGTCACTTGGGAGGAATGAAATCAAAAAGTTTAGTCTAAAATAAAAATGAGCTGTATGCATTATAAAATTTCTATCTCAGAAATTGACGCCCAGAAAGTACAAGAAAGAAAACTGCACTCTTAGTTAGTAAATTTGCACTCAAACTCATAGTTTCCTGTTTAATGTTCTACAGTATTCTTAATGTGTCTGCTGATTAGTGATTGAATCAATTATGACGAGATCGGTAAGTCTGTCTGCATTAAGACGTGATCGTTTATCCCTAATTAGGTTTCCAGCGACACTAAAAATTCTCTCACTAGAGGCACTAGTGGCTGGTATATTTAATATTTTTCTTGTCACACACGCAAGTCGAGGAAGTCGTTGGGAGTTATTTTTCCACCACTGTAGAATATCTCCCTCGTTCGCACAGTGTTCTTGCAAGTATCTGCTGGCTTCATCATGTATGAGAGGAGACTATTCTGCCCAGTCCTCAAATTTCGCCATTTTGTACGGTCCTGGATTTGTTTCTTGGGTGCTGTGATTGGGCACTTGTACTGAAACTATACAGGTTCCAGTTAATATTTGCAGAATAATGTGAAGATCGTACTACACATAGTTGAAATTATAATAGTTTTTAGATGATGCTATCATTTATCGTCCAATAAAGTCACCAGAAGATCATAACTAACTGCAGGACGATTTAAATAAGATATATATTTTTGGTGTGAAAATTAGCAGTTTGAAATAAATAATGAAAAGAGCGAGGTTATCCGTGTGTGTACTGAACTAAGTCCGTTTAACTTCGTTTACAAGATCAACCAGTCAAATCTAAAGGCTGTAGATTCTACTTAATACCTATGATTACAATTACGACCTACTTAAATAGGAATGGACACACAGAAAATGTTGTAGGCGTTTTAATGACAAAACACTCTTTTGGAGCATTGCTACGCAGTTGGAGAGCCTTTTCTGGTACGATTGATGGAAGAGGTCGAAAGAGTATAAAGAAGGGTAGCTCGTTTGGTAGTATCGTCAAACAGGGGAAAGAGTGTCGCGGAAATTATACAGGAGTTGGGGTGGGAATCATTACAACAATAGCGTTTTTGGACGTGGCGCGATCTATATATGAAATTTTGTGCACCAACTTAGACCTCAGAATTCGGAGATATGTTGTTGAGTCCCATCTAAATTGGAAGAAATGATCATCAGAACAAAATACAAAAAAGCAGCGCTCAGATGGAGAGGTGTAGGTGTTTTATCCCGCGCGAAATTCCGGAATAGGAGACAAATAAGTTGAAAATGGTTCGATGAACCCTCAACCAAGCACTTGCGTGTGACTTACAGAGTACCCATGTACATGTAGATGAAGAATATATGCATTATCTTAGGAGCTTATCTTCAGCACACATCTGTCTTGCTGCTTGGTGCCGGCCGCGGTGGCCGTGCGGTTCTAGGCGCTCCAGTCCGGAGCGGCGCTGCTGCTGCGGTCGCAGGTTCGAATCCTGCCTCGGGCATGGGTGTGTGTGATGACCTTAGGTTAGTTAGGTTTAAGTAGTTCTAAGTTCTAGGGGACTGATGACCACAGCAGTTGAGTCCCATAGTGCTCAGAGCCATTTTGCTGCTTGGTAAACATCAATTTCTTCATCCTCGGTTAACTTTCTTAATGTGCGGTAGTTAGGCACCATAAACGTTGCAACTTTATGCAACATACTAACGCACATTTTCTGTTCTAGGAAGGCACCGGCGGCTTTTTTTCAAAGGTTTCATGTCCTGAAAATACATTTTGTCAACATACATATTTCACAAGTGGTTCTATAATATTCAGATGGAATAAGATTACAAACCTCTTCATCGTTATCCCGTACAGTACAGTGAGCTTTTAAGGCACAAAACCACGGTAGAACTAAATGTGGAGTTGGCTCCTTGTCACCCTCTAGATCAACTGTGGCTTCTTTAAACGGCTTAAGAAATGCTATAAGCTGGCCAGTTATATGGTGGTCATAACCCAGCATCTTATCAGAGGCACCTTCGTTATGTAAGACAGCCTTCACTGAATCAATGTGAGAATGGACTGATACAAGCATGTCAAAATAACTATTCCAACGTGTTGAAACCAACTGCTTTAAAAATGAGTTCAGTCTCACACAGAGACCTCTTCTCTTGAAGTAGGAAACCGTATCCCGCACTGTATTAAGAATGGCTAATATACACTCCTGGAAATTGAAATAAGAACACCGTGAATTCATTGTCCCAGGAAGGGGAAACTTTATTGACACATTCCTGGGGTCAGATACATCACATGATCACACTGACAGAACCACAGGCACATAGACACAGGCAACAGAGCATACACAATGTCGGCACTAGTACAGTGTATATCCACCTTTCGCAGCAATGCAGGCTGCTATTCTCCCATGGAGACGATCGTAGAGATGCTGGATGTAGTCCTGTGGAACGGCTTGCCATGCCATTTCCACCTGGCGCCTCAGTTGGACCAGCGTTCGTGCTGGACGTGCAGACCGCGTGAGACGACGCTTCATCCAGTCCCAAACATGCTCAATGGGGGACGGATCCGGAGATCTTGCTGGCCAGGGTAGTTGACTTACACTTTCTAGAGCACGTTGGGTGGCACCTGATACATGCGGACGTGCATTGTCCTGTTGGAACAGCAAGTTCCCTTGCCGGTCTAGGAATGGTTAGAACGATGGGTTCGATGACGGTTTGGATGTACCGTGCACTATTCAGTGTCCCCTCGACGATCACCAGTGGTGTCCGGCCAGTGTAGGAGATCGCTCCCCACACCATGATGCCGGGTGTTGGCCCTGTGTGCCTCGGTCGTATGCAGTCCTGATTGTGGCGCTCACCTGCACGGCGCCAAACACGCATACGACCATCATTGGCACCAAGGCAGAAGCGACTCTCATCGCTGAAGACGACACGTCTCCATTCGTCCCTCCATTCACGCCTGTCGCGACACCACTGGAGGCGGGCTGCACGATGTTGGGGTGTGAGCGGAAGACGGCCTAACGGTGTGCGGGACCGTAGCCCAGCTTCATGGAGACGGTTGCGAATGGTCCTCGCCGATACCCCAGGAGCAACAGTGTCCCTAATTTGCTGGGAAGTGGCGGTGCGGTCCCCTACGGCACTGCGTAGGATCCTACGGTCTTGGCGTGCATCCGTGCGTCGCTGCGGTCCGGTCCCAGGTCGACGGGCACGTGCACCTTCCGCCGACCACTGGCGACAACATCGATGTACTGTGGAGACCTCACGCCCCACGTGTTGAGCAATTCGGCGGTACGTCCACCCGGCCTCCCGCATGCCCACTATACGCCCTCGCTCAAAGTCCGTCAACTGCACATACGGTTCACGTCCACGCTGTCGTGGCATGCTACCAGTGTTAAAGACTGCGATGGAGCTCCGTATGTCACGGCAAACTGGCTGACACTGACGGCGGCGGTGCACAAATGCTGCGCAGCTAGCGCCATTCGACGGCCAACACCGCGGTTCCTGGTGTGTCCGCTGTGCCGTGCGTGTGATCATTGCTTGTACAGCCCTCTCGCAGTGTCCGGAGCAAGTATGGTGGGTCTGACACACCGGTGTCAATGTGTTCTTTTTTCCATTTCCAGGAGTGTATTTGGAACATTTTCTTTCAAAAAGTGTTCTCTCAGAACATGTTTCAAATCTGTGTTTATACTATCAGCCATGCATGGAAGACGCTGATATATTTCGAGAGCTTTGACAATGTTACTGCCCTGGTGTGTGACAAACGTAATTTTGGCAATGTCTTCACGAGAAACACTCATATTTTCTAAGCTATCTTCCAACTCGTTTCGAATATTCGAGCCAGTTTTTGGACAGTCAGGAAACGCAGAACACATCAGTACATACTTATTCAAACGCCAGTCTAAATTTATGTAATGCATTGTCACGGACATGTAATGCACCCCACTGTAATTGTCTGTCCATAGATCAATTGTACTGGCACATTTACAAGACCGAATCACATGCACTATATCTGGGAGCATTTTGCTGTGCACTTTATCAGCTAGGGTTTGAACTTTCCTAGTTACTGTCACTCGGGACGGCATAATATTTTTAATATCAGCTGAGCCATATTTTTTACCTATGTCGATCAGTGTCTGCCCTAAATTAGGACAAATGTTAAGTCCCATAGTGCTCAGAGCCATTTGAGCCCAAATTAAGAAATCCTTCTCCCTCTATACTGCCAAATGGTCTCAGGTCCTTAGCACACATTTCGACGCACTTTTCTGCCACTAAATCTTTGTCCTCTTTCAAGATATTTACGGAGTGAGTGAACTGCTTGTCAAATTTGCACACATGTAGTAACATACTCGAGGTTCCCGAATAATTACTTAAGAGCTTTTTACATAGTTTGCATTGAGACAAACCTACCGATTTATTTGAAGCGGCCTCATAAACACACGAAAACGTTTCCCATGCGGCACTTGTGCTCTGTTTCGTTACCAGAATGTATTCGCCAGTTGTCATTTTCTTTCAATCTCACTAAAGTTCGACCTATTCATTGTGCTGCCCCCACCGTTGCGATAAATGAACTGCGGGATAGCTACCTGGCTACTGTAGTCACGGTAGCTTGACAGCGCAACCTGTTGTCAGGCACAGCAAGCTGAGCAGGTCCCGTGAAGCTTGGCGGGTCGGCGGGAGCCCATGTAGCCCGGGCTTGAGGGAGCCCAAGTCGGCCGCATTACCCACTATGCCTCAGTACACGCGCACTCTTGTGTTTACGTCACGGCAGGCTGACCTGCATGAATGGTTACAGAGGAGATAGGGACAAACAGTACTGCAAGGGGAATTTGTACACCTCTGGTGGATAGGTGCCCTGTCAAAAGGTGAAATGCGTGACTTGTACATATTGTGCATCTACGTTCTCCATACTGCTGAAGGATTTGCTTGGCATCGCTGCCTCGGATCTTTTCGGTCTTGTCATGCATCTGTGGAGAGGACACTAGTATATTTTACTTACTATCTAGCTCACTTGAAGGGTTACGACTCTCGTCCCACTGAGAAATGCCTCTGAAGAACACTAACTAGAGCTTTTGAGGCATTTTCTGGATGTAGTCAGACGACTGGAAAGAATCCCAGTTCCATACACAAACCTGGAGACATTTCATGAGGAGCAACAGTGTACGTAAAATTTACATCTCAAGCTGTCAATCAGTGTCAAACCCCAGTGAGAGGTTTAGGAGGGAAACTGTAAAAATATGTCACCTCTAATGTCATAATCGTCATAACTACCAGGATACCATCAATAATCTGCCTCAAGATGTGAAAGGGTTAGCACCAAAATTCAGAACAGTTGAATGAGCAGCCCACTGACTGACTAAGAGATATAGCTGACTACCCTGCGGTCCGCCACAAATGTCATCGTAAGATATTTAAGTTGGCTCTATATCACAGGAAAGACTAAGGAAATCAGGAAGGCAACATCAGACAAACCCAGTTTTCAGTAAGCTATAAAATGTTACTGAAAACAAGAAACAAATCACTCAATAGCCAGGTTTAAAAGACACAAATTCTTTTAAATCTGTCGTGAGCCGTACAGAGTGAGGAGAATAATGCACAACAATAGTGTTGAGATTGAGATCTTGAGGAACTGCAAACTTAAGAGTTCATTTCATATCATGCACCTGAAGAGATTCATCGATTAAGCATTGTTAGAGAACAAGCAACCGTTCTCAAAACCGAGTGTACAAGGGAAAATATAAGAAAATGATACTAAGGTATTTTGTTATGAACTGCATGTGGACGACTCCTTGGTAAGGGTTAAACTTTGAAGCAATTTTGGAAGGTTATGATGACGAAAACACTAAACGAGACACTGGAAAAGGATGATTTGCGTGCTATGATTTTGATACTAGATGCAGGAACAGGAAGCACTGCCCGCATCTCGTGGTCGTGCGGTAGCGTTCTCGCTTCCCACGCCCGGGTTCCCGGGTTCGATTCCCGGCGGGGTCAGGGATTTTTCTCTGCCTCGTGATGGCTGGGTGTTGTGTGCTGTCCTTAGGTTAGTTAGGTTTAAGTAGTTCTAAGTTCTAGGGGACTTATGACCACAGCAGTTGAGTCCCATAGTGCTCAGAGCCATTTGAACCATTTGAACCAGGAAGCACTGAGAGGTAATTGCCGCTAGCAAAGGATCTCGGAGCCTACAAGTATTTTCTTTAATCGTGATTATTTACGTCAGTAGCATGAGGCACTGACTGATAATGAAGGGCAGGATAGATTACCAACGTGCCACGTCGTGTGAATGTACGTCATCGGAGGGTACACGATTTTCTTCCTTGTGAATTTTGAGTACACTGCTCACAGTTGATGTGTTTGTCATCTGGAAGAAGTCAGTCACCGTAATATTAAATATCTTACAGCATGAAAAGTACAGCCCATGAGCATAATGATGTGGTGAGGAGTATTCTAATTTAAAAAAATAGAAGTAATGTGATGTCACAAATTCTGGTACAGAAACTAGGCTACGTTATTAAAGTTTTACGGTTGTAATGAGTACCACCATAGAGTATTTTGTGTTTTCTTACATTGTTAAATATAGAATGAGATTTTCACTCTGCAGCGGAGTGTGCGCTGATATGCAACTTCCTGGCAGAGCACTTGCCCGCGAAAGGCAAAGGTCCCGAGTTCGAGTCTCGGTCCCGTACACAGATTTAATCTGCCAGGAAGTTTCTTTGTTAAATACATGTTGTGTTTGTGTATGTTATGTGTGTTTCAGAACAACCATCCGAAAAGTATAATGATCAGTTGGTTTCAAGATTCAAGGATTGCAAAGAGAAGAAGGTATTCGGGAGAGACAGGAATAGACATCAATACAATAAGGGAGTGTGTCTGTGCATGCTTCCAGTGCAGCAGTTAGTTGCAAGGTAAACCTATAGTTTAAGTCATGTGATGTTGAACTAAGTAGAAAGAATTCTCTTTAGCGTCTGCAGCTACGTCAGAAAATTATAACATCAGTGCACGTGATGTATATCAAATATATGTCCACTAACTACTAAAAACATGATAATTTGTTGTTGTCTTCCAGTAAACATCAGAAATTGGGAATTTTTAAATTTAATTGATACCCCATTGATAATCTCTAAAGTCATGATTATACATAAATTATTAATTTGTTTGTTCATTTACTAAGGGGGCAGAAGCCAAAGATCAGCTTTTTACTTTTTAGAGGCCATGGAGGCCGGATGCATTTATAATTTGCTGAACTTATATCATGAATATTTTGTAAGTTTTGTAGGCCTGTGAGTCACAATATTTTATTACTTGTTCACTTTTTCAAACCAGATAGCTTTAATACTTGAATAACACACCCAGCACGGACTGCAGAGAGCATGTCTGTAGCAGTCAAAAGGCTAAAGAGGTTGGTATTAAGAAATAGTCCATTGCGCAGTACGGCAAAGAGATTTTTTGTGAATAGTCCAAACACTGTACTATGGGATTTTAAATACCGTTCTTTCCTGATGACCACAGGTTCCATCATCCAGGGGTGTCTTTTCACATCACTGTGCTGTGTGTGGGAACTTCTGTGTTAAAACGTCTCTGTAAAAAGAACGCCTTAAATTTCCTTCCCCCTCGTTGGACTCTAGCCTTCCTTCGAAGAAGGTTTCACATTGATATTGCGGTGGGATGGCATCACTAACACCCACAGACATTGTGCCCTCGTCGGATTTCTGTAAGGTCCAGCATTATGGTAACAGTCACAGAAGTGCTGACGGTTCATAAAACTTGAAGAGATATCGTAGCATGCTTATCATTCTGTCGGATCATTAACACAATAGGGGCCGTCGTAAAAAAGTCGCAGCACCTAAAGATAACTATGTGGAGTAATGAGGTGTAGGTCCAGTGTACCTAGCACACAGACAGGTTGGTTGCAGGAACTAAACTGCCATCCTTCGAACCACACACAGTTGTGACAAGAACCGAGGCAGAACTAACTTTCATCAAAAAACACCACAGAGATCCACCCTGCCCTCCAACGATCTCTCGGATGACACCCATGAAGCTGCAAAAGGCGGTAGTTGGGAGCAAGTGGACTGCACGCTACCGGAGAGTCTGCCTCGGAGCTGCCCTGGAAGTAACACATTTGGAACAGTTTGTTGTGTCACTGTGGGCTGCAGCAGATGCAGTAGGAAGTGCAAGAGCCATAGCCTGGACACGACGGTCTTCCCTCTCGGTAGTGTCACAGATCCCTTACAGCGTGCATTTAAAGCAAACCTGGTTTGCATCCTCATACTGCCGCTCCTAGTGCCGCTCTTATGAGACTGGAGCGAAATTTTAACCGACGTCATCTTTCAGATGTAGAAACACGCCTACCAACTTTCGTTTATGTTGTACGTCTCCTTCTTAGTGTCGCGGCTTTTCTCCGTAAGTGTAGCTCTGTCAATAAATGACATAAATTGTCTTAAGAGTCTGTGACCGGCACATGATTAGCTGATGCAATTTTCTGTGTCGATAGCTTTCTCGTATAAGAAACCTCTATCCTTTTTGGCTTAAATCCATCAACAGAATGAACTACAGAAAGCGTGTATATTAAATATTTCGTCAGGTTCCCATGTACAACCAAATCATCGACTAATCCATGCTGTAGCTGTACATGAGGAGTGACGAGAAACTCTCAATAGGCTTCCTTTGGATATGGTTCTGATGCTGGTTTAAGTAGAACAGTGTAAATTTATATACACTCATGTACAGAACAAACAGAACACCTTTAACGACTGGAGATAGGACGTTCATATTTACAGGACATGTACATTAGCATGTTCTGCAGAAATGATTAGCATTTCGGTCACCTCGGTTCAGCATCTGTCCTGCTGCCTAGTAGGCACAGGGTCCGTCTTGGGCTCTGATAACTTGTTCCATGCTTGACGGCATCGACGCGTAGAAGGCGCGAGTGGCGTCTTGTGGTAGAGGTGCTGCATTCACCTGTTTCCAAAGTTCATCTCTGGCATTGGGTCTCAGCACTGCATCCATCGTTTCACCATGTCCCACACATTTTCGATTCGTGAAAAATCTATTGAATTGGCAGGAAAGGGCAAAAGGCTGACATCCTGTGACACCAAGGAGGCACGTGTTTGTACAGCAACATGTGGTCGTGCATTTGTTTGCTGAAAAATGGCTTCTGGGGTGTTGTGCCGAAAGTTCATGGCTACAGGTCGCAGGATGTCATTCACGAAAGTCACACTGGTCACAGTGCCCTTGACTCGCATCAACTGTGGTTTCTGGCTGTACTCGATAGCCCCCCAAACCATAAAGCCGTGAACTGGTGCTGTATGTCTTGTGCGAAGGCAACCACTGTGATGCTGCTCCCCCTGTCTTCGGCGAACCAAAATTCGGCCATAATTTCCAAACAAACAGAACCTCGATTCGTCTGAAAACGCTATATGAAGCCACTCCTGCCCCAGTGACGTCGTCCAATACACTATGCCTTCTAGCATGTTTCTGCACAGTCATCAAAGGTAGGCGGAGAAGTGGACGACGGGCGTCACCCAAGCCGTAATAAACGGCGACGGACTGTCAGCCTGATAGTGTACGATGTGAACACTGTTCCACCGTTCCACCAGAGCCGAGGAGGACGCATAACTGTCCTGCCGTGCCATTCGGATGAGGTGTAGACCTTCTCTGGGGTGGTCTGTGTGGTGCGACCTGAGCCGTCGCGTCGAGTTCCACTGCCTTCGGCACACATCCGTTGCACTGCCGAAACACTTCGTCCCACAAGAGCAGCAGTTTCCCGGATGGATGCATCATCACATTCTCTAAAGCCAATAACGTGCGCTCTGTCAAGCCCACTGATCTGAAGTTACGGTACGCGCATATGTCTGCGAGGCGTCCTGCGCGTCTACTTAAGTCCTACTGACCCATTACCTTCGGTTTATAGTGACAACGACAGCCGCAGGCACATATTACCGGTGGGTGGTGTTACGCCACGATATCGATGTTGACCTTGAACCCTTGGGCCGACGTGCTTCAAATGCTCATCTCTTTTGCAGAACACACTAATGTGCATGTCCTACGTACAGAACATCCTATCTCTAGTCGTTCAAGATGTTCTGATTTCTTCTGAAGATGAGTGTAGTCTTACAACAGATGCTGAGACTTGCTTTACAAAGAGCTCGTTCTTTCATTCCATTCAACTTCTTACGTTACCTCGTGATTATCATAACTTCTGTACAAGAAATATTTTTCATTTTGAAAGTTTTCTGCGTCGAGAACTTGTTTCTGTCCATTACAATTCTTGTCTCTCTGCAGTACAATCAAACAGATCGAACATCGCAGTCGGCTCTGAGACTTCGTGATTCACGATCACAAGAGACGACGCTACATTCGCGATATAGCTGGTTGTTGAGCCCTTCCTCCTGTCGTACGCAGCTACGATATCAGACGCTTCGCTTGCCCTTTTTCCAGCTGCCACCTCGTTACACTAATGAGACATATTTCCGAATGCTAAGGCAGTGCTCGCTAGCAATGTATTTCCTCAGAGACACAACTCAATTGGAAGGAACTGTCGAAATTCCAATTACGTTTATTGTTTCCATGCGCCCTTTTGTCGAAGGTACTCCACGTGTCAGTGCGCAGTAGAAATCTGTGCGTCACAGTGAGGTGTAGAATGAGATATAAAATATCCAACTTATAAAATTACACGTAACCAAAAATACACTACCTGGAGTTGGAGTATGTACTTCACCTAATAAAATATCATTGCTCTCATATTGTATTCGTTGACATGTATGCACAAGCCTAAACGTGTATTATAAGGAATGCTACATAAGGTCAGCTTCTCGAAAGTAATACTAATATGAAAGCGCGGCACTGAAGTTCAGGGGGAGCCATGTAGCCCTCAGTGTTTCAGTTGGTGACCGTTTAAAGTTACACAGTTGAATTACTAACGTTCAGGGTGATCCAGGTGGTGAAGAAACTTGCGCAGGCTTGGCTACGATTCACGTTGAAGTCAGGAGCAGTGCTGTGTGGAACTCACATGGTGATTTGTAACAGTTTTCCGAAATCTGGCAAGGAATTAATATGAAATCTTTATAACGCAACCACCTTTCCTTTTCGCGACATCAGTCTTCTATTTATATTAGTGTGGTCCAGCAAAATTTCCTCTCTTGTGTGTTCCTTCTTAGAAAAGGGTTTGTAAACAGATTTCCTAGTTACTTGTTGTATATTGCTTAAGAAAGCTGTCACGTATGTGCAACCAATTCTTCTGCAACAGCAGTTAATCTAACCTGCATGGCACTGTGTGCATGTCGTATGAGTGTCAGTTTCACTGTCATTTAAGCCCTCAACAGATCGTTACATGAAAAACTTAAAACTAACATTTGGATAAGCTATATGACTGCGTATTTGAATATGAAAAACTACAGGAACAAATGAACCTGTGACAATGAGTACCTAAGATATCTGACTGCTTTTTTGAAAAGAATTTTCATGTGAAACAGAATCTGACTTGTGTAACGGAATTTATTCCACTAGCGTACGTGACATGTTGTGGTGTGTCAGTGTCTCTGTTTTGGCAGTGAGTTTTGCACTCACCTCTTTAGATGACTGCCTTGGTCCATGTGGTTTACAGCAATGCGCAGCATCATGCAGCAGCAGCTAAAGATTATTGTTACTAAGAATGAATTCAATAGAAAGGAGTTTGCTTGGGTACTGTTAACTACTAAATTACTTTTGAGAAGGAATTTCATTAATTCAGTCTATTTGAAACTTCAGAATCATCATGAACAAGTACTAATAGTGACAAAGTCATATTTCTCAATAGTGGCTGAGTGCCAGATTAACAAATTATTTCTTCAAAATTGCATTAACATTCAGTAACCACAGCATATTATCTAGATGTGGAGAGTAAGTATTATTATTTGTAGGATTCGGAGGCTACTTTCACTGACAAGCAAAACATGGGATTATTGAAAGCTCGTACTAACAATCCCGAGCCTAACCCTGTAATTGTTTTTGTACTATGCTTGCGAATTTTACCTTGAATTCCACTTTCAAACATAGTTAAGTCATTGAAATCTCTCCTGGCTATATAAATCAAGTCAGGCCTTGAGTGTGGTAAGATCTGCCATCACCGACGTGAGGGCAGCGTGACACGTCTTCTGTTTCCGAGCTCTCTACCGACTGTAGCGGGGCTTTGAATTTCGCCGCGCTACACTCGTTCCCTCAGATAAAAAATATCTCGTCGCAGCGGTATGAGCGCTCGACGGCAGAGAAACTACCAAAATTGTTAACTTTTTTTGTTTTTTTATTCCGTTTCAATTGTCTCTTGATAGCCGTAGCTTAAGGCAGGCGTGATCGGATGCTGACGTAAAAACTTAATGGCTAATCTTGATCTGATTGTAATGTGTAGATATTGTGGAAGTTATTAAGAAATTCGTTGGATGGAAGTAGCAAAGTGAATTAAATTGCATACAGTATCAAGATGATTTTAATTGGTATAAATTAGTGGTCCCTGGACTATTGCAAGATTTCGGAGCAGATTTTTTCACGCTGAAATGAATGAGATATTTGAAGACGTGGACGCCGCCCTAAAGAAGATAAGTTAATCTGGTAAAGGATGATCTCTCGTCTACGCCACTTCCCCCTGTCCGTTACATTCTGTTATTCTCTGTTTCTTTTCAATAACTTTTGTAGTGAAAATTGGTTTAACTTTTGCTCAAAAACGCCACAAGGACCACCCCAACAATAGCTTTTCCGAATAACGAAGTCCGATAGCTTTTCTGTAATACAAAGTCCGATTTGCTTTTCATTCTTTCCCTTTTTCACGGTCTCTCTTCTCCCATTTTTTTTATTAACCACTACAACTGGCGACCGTGACAGGACGCAATTTTCGGATGTGTCGTTTTTGAGCAAATTTGAAACTTTAATTTGTATTTTTCCCAACAGAGAATAAAATCCTGAAGTTTAAAGGGTAACGAAAACACCAACTTTATTGTACCTAAGCAAATGATAGCACAATATTGTAAAGAATTTTTGTAACTAATTCAATCTGTTTTTCTTTTCATGGCATATATTGATGCAAAACTGTTATTTTGAGACCTTTTGGTGATTATCCGATGGAGATGTATTAAGAAAATCCATATTTTGACGAATACGATTTACGCAGAAGTGATTGACCAGCCGTTGCAGGACAGAAAATTTAATGGTGAGTCACACAATTATGTTTCATTCAAACATTCAATAGCCAACTGCAGAATCCATTTTTCCTTTTCCACACATCCTGTAGTTTTCTTCTAGATTTTTACAAAATTATCTATCTCTATTGTAGTTTGTCTTAATTATAGTATTGTTGTAGCATATGAAGATCGTGAATTTCGCCCCGCTACACGACACTACAACTTCCTCTCTCGCAGACACACCTCGTCTCACAACAAAGCTTAGAATCGTGATCCCATGTTTCGCCCCCAGATTCTTACTATCGATATCTGAGTGCTTACGGAGTGCAAATAATAGCGTGAAGTTGGATATATTGTTTTATGTAATAGAGAGTTGTGACACACTCCTTACATAGCCTCAATGTCACTACTTTAAGAATTTGAACTGGACTTATATACAAATAGGACAAAAGGAGCTACAAACTCTTAATTCAAATATTTAAACTGAATACATAAACTTTGAGAAGTTCTATTAATGTTAGATGAATTGTTCGTTACTCACTCAATTATTTTGTGACCGTTTTGAGAGACTTTTAAAATTAGTAATTAGGCACGTTTTCATACATGAAAATTTTCAAACTGTAAAGTTTAGAAATATATAAAAAGAAAAGCATGTAGAGTGTTATTGTTTTCTAAAAAGGGAATGTTCACTACACAGGGAGTTATGTATTGTTTTGCACTTTGCACACTTGTAGAAATACGAGAGGCGAAGCAATGTCGTGAACTGTGAGTAGAGGTGTGTTTAGTGTCTATATCACTAACACATCAATGTAGAAACGTAAAGTGTAGTAGAATCATGCAGCGGTATGTACAGTGTCTACTTCACTGACACTTTTATTTGGAGAAATTGAATTTTTGCTGACCCAGCGGCTTGTATTGTCAGGGTCCTTTCAATGAGACAGCACTGTGTCATTGTGACTCTTGGAGTCAAGGCTCAGCATTGGTCACTGATTGCCACACATGAACAGGTATTTACTGCAGACACCCTTCATTATGACAGACCTCCTTGGTTGCTGCCGTCATTGGAAGTGGCATCATTGTCGCAGACATCACGTGTGCCTGTGCATTTTGTAATTTCTTTGTGCCCTGGCAGACCCCAGTTACTTTTTATTCTACGGACAGAAAATACTTATCGTAATAAGTTTACAAAAAATTTTACATATACCTTTAAACATAAGCGAAGATAGTCAAGTAAGTAACTGCACATGCAGTTTATATGAATTAAAGTTTGTAAATTGTTTCATATGAGACACAAATATATTAACATGAATCTATATTTATTGTACATAGAACTCAAATGTGTTATGAGAACTGTTTGGTTACCAATTAAGGTATCTGCTCATGAAGTTTATTAAGATAAACATATAAAGCAATGAGTAATTCAGCACAGACAGTATTTCCTTAAAATATAAACATCAAACAAAGTGTGCTGCATTATACAGTGTTATACACAAAAATAACAAGAAAAACATTTATATTTCCTAACAAATGCTTTGCATATTGCACCGTCATACACAAAAAATATTATATTGCATAAGAAATGCTTTGTATGTATATGGATATAGAATATGCTGCTTGAGGCAGCTATATGCAAGAATACTAAAAACTTATTCGTCTGTACAGGCAGTATTTTTCGCAAATTGAATAAAAATCTTAACAATTTTGTATGATTAGAGTTGCACTTTTGTTGGGGAATGTAGGTAGGAATGTAGGTACTATCTTACCATCACCCTAACTGCCACCAAACACACAGGGATCTATACCACACATAAACTGGATACATCTTTCTAAAGGATGTGGATTGTAGTAAAGGGGATTGGTATAGGTACCTTTTTCATTGTTGTGTTCACTATGGAATACTGTTCAACATACGCTCTCTCTTGTCTTTTCATCTGAGAAAAGTTTGTTAGTTCTTACACTAACAGTAGTATAAATGTTACACAAAATTCTTATTTTCACATTCATAGTTTACATGGCAGTGGGTGCTGGTACGCACATTGTCGTCGTTTTGGTTTCTAAAGGAAGAAATTCGTTAGTGTCTGAGCTAACTAGTAATAAGGTTTCTTCTTTCTGGATTTGCTGCCAAGTTCAGTTTCCTCCAATATCTGCAAAAAGATTATTAGTACATGAAATATTTTTAAACCCTTTGCGGTTTGCTTGCTTCCATTTCGTTATGATTTAATTCCTTCTCTGGTCCTTGCCTTTGTTGTTTGATTTCTATTATTATCTGAAAAGATTTCACTAATAGCGTAGATATATGCATTATAAAAGCTACAGCACCGTATTTGTATATGTTTACTTGTGACAGTGAAAAACTGTATGAGACAAACCTGAATGTTACATTGTTCCACGATTTTAGTTTTACCTTTCTCCATAAATGTTACATAGTTAGCATTTCCATTTGTCATTTTCATTATTAATACTTGTTTATGATGATTCTCAAGTTTGAAACAGACTTAATTAATGAAATCCCTTCTCAAATGTTATTTAGTAGTTAACAGGACCAAAGAAAACTCCTTTCTATCAAATTCACTCTTAGTAACAATAAGCTTTAGCAGCTGCTGCTGAGCATTGCTGTAAACCACATGAAAAAAAGCAGTCATCTATAGAGGTGAGCGCAAAATTCAGTGCCTAAACAGAGACACTGATATACCACAACATGTGACGTACGCTAGTCCAGTAAATTCCGTTGCACAAGTCAGATTCTGTATCACTTGAAAATTCTTGTCCAAAAACGCAGTCGGATATCTTAGGTATTCATTGTTACAGATTCATTTGAGGATAGACGCTGCCTTCTTGTTGATATCCGTTGCTTAGTTTTATTGACTTTGTTTGGCTCTCTACAAAATAGTCTGACAGTGACTTTTTCGTAGACATATCACTTACAATTGTTTCCTACATCAGTCATTCCATTCATACATTTTTGTGGCTTTGCTAGCATCAGAATAAGATTAGTGATTCCATGGACCAAGAGCTACATACAATTGACGTCTTGTGCAACAAGAATGATGGCAGATTCCGCCAGCACCGTATCGTATACGAGGCATACACGCCAAAAGAACAACATACTCCTCGCTGATTAAATAAGAAATTCATCCAGGTGTCCCATTGACTATCAAACGTGGAGTCACTCCACAAAAAGCCCGCATCTCGTGGTCGTGCGGTAGCGTTCTCGCTTCCCACGCCCGGGTTCCCGGGTTCGATTCCCGGCGGGGTCAGGGATTTTCTCTGCCTCGTGATGGCTGGGTGTTGTGTGCTGTCCTTAGGTTAGTTAGGTTTAAGTAGTTCTAAGTTCTAGGGGACTTATGACCACAGCAGTTGAGTCCCATAGTGCTCAGAGCCATTTTCACTCCACAAAAAGAACAAGTAGCACAGTTCGCCTGTCGCTTATGGAGGATTGCGTATGTTGTAGCGAGTAGAAAATGAACCTGTGTAATTGTGCCATCTGAATGAGGCGCGGTGTGTTCGCACGAGTTCGTGTTTGTGAACGAGGATTAATTGTTCTGTAGGAATTAATGGTAACAAAATTGTGCCCTCCTGCAGTGTTACCAGAGAGATGGTTAGAAATAAATGGCCCATATCTCAACAAGTATTCGTGTTCCGAAATATAGTATAAGGGAAAAAAACGACTCTTCACGAAGGGATTATCTGAACGGGACGAAAAACTGGTAGATGTGATGTACAGACAAAAAAATTATTACAATTTCAGAAAAAATTGGATGAATTACGCAAGAACACTAACAGAGCGGGTCAATAGCACGTTGGTCCATCACAGGCCCTTATTCATTCTTCGGCTTGACATCGATTGATAAAGTTGTTGGCTGTCCTTCTGATTTGTGCCAAATTCTATCCAATTGACACGTTGGATCTTCGAAACACCTCCATTCTTGCAGAACCCTGCCCGTAAAGCTTCAAACGTTCTCAAATGGAGACAGATCAGACAAACATGCTGGCCAAGGTACGGTTTGGCAAGCATGAAGACAAGCAATAGAATCACTCACTATTTACCAGAGGGCCATATATTGCTGAAATGGAGACCAGGATGGCTTGCCATGAAAGGCAACAAAACGCTGCGCATCATATCGTTGACTTAGGTCTGTGCTGTGAGAATGCGGCTGAAAACAACCAAAGGGGTCTTGCTGAGAAATGATACCAGATCATCACTTCTGGTTGGTATGCGTATGGCCGGTGACAGTCAGGTCGATGATGTGTCCGGAGACGCCTGAACAGCAGTGGGATACCAGTCTGACTGTCACCCCCCGTATAGCCCAAAAACGAGAGTGGGAGCCTGAGGCGCCATTTCTTTCCATAGGAGGACCCCTTTGTTTGTCAGCTGCAGCATCCCTTACAGCACAGCAATACACCGACGATATTCTATGCCCCTTCTTGTTACCCTCCGTGGCAACCCATCCTGGACTTCAGTTCAGCAAGATAATGCCCCTCCGCACACATCGAAGGTTTCTGCTGCTTGTCTTCTTGTTTTGGAAACCCTGCCTTGACTAGAAAGGTCCCGGATCTCTCCCCAACTGAGAATGTGTGGAGCATTAAGGGTAGGACTCTCTAAGCACGATCTAACACGTCAGTTGGACAGAATTAGGCACGATATTCATCAGGACATTCAACAGCTCTGTCAAGCAATGCCAAGCCGAACAACTGTTTTCATAAGGATTAGAGGTGGACCAACATGTTATTGGCTAGCTCAGTTTGTGGAACTCTTTCTACTGAATAAATCATCCAGTTCTTCTGAAAATCAAATCATTTCATTGTCTGTACATGTACATCATATTTACCCATTTTTCGTCCAATTGGGATAATTCTTTCATGGTGCGTCATCTTATTTTGTCTCAGAGTGTTTGCCTGTAAGACATTTTAGTCTAGTTCCTTACTAATATTATTTCGTGTAAGAAAATGAGACACTTACACCACTGGCCATTAAAATTGCTACACCAAGAAGAAATGCAGATGATAAAGGGTATTCAGTGGAAAAATATATTATACTAGAATTGACATGTGATTACATTTTCACGCAATTTGGGTGCATAGATCCTGAGAAATCGGTACCCAGAACAACCACCTCTGGCCGTAATAACGGCCTTGATACACCTGGGCATTGAGTCAAACAGAGCTTGGATGGCATGAACAAGTACAGCTGCCCATGCAGCTTCAATACGATACCACAGTTCATCAAGAGTAGTGACAGGCGTATTGTGACGAGCCCGTTGCTCGGCCACTATTGACCATACGTTATCAATTGGTGAGAGATCTGGAGCATGTGCTGGCCAGGGCAGCAGTCGAACATTTTCTGTATCCAGAAAGGCCCGTACAGGACCTGCAACATGCGGTCGTGCATTTTTCTTTCTTTTGGTCATCAGTCTACTGACTGGTTTGATGCGCCCTGCCACGAATTCCTTTCCTGTGCTAACCTCTTCATCTCAGAGTAGCACTTGCAACCTACGCCCTCAATTATTTGCTTGACGTATTCCAATCTCTGTCTTCCTCTACAGTTTTTGCCCTCTACAGCTCTCTCTAGTACCATGGAAGTCATTCCCTCACGTCTTAGCAGATGTCCTATCATCCTGTCCCTTCTCCTTATCAGTGTTTTCCACATATTAATCCTTTCCTCTCCTCATCCCTTACGTTATCAGTCCACCTAATTTTTAACATTCGTCTATAGCACCACATCTCAAATGCTTCGATTCTCTTCTGTTCCGGTTTTCCCACAGTCCATGTTTCACTACCATACAATGCTGCACTCCAGGCGCACATCCTCAGAAATTTCTTCCTCAAATTAAGGCCGGTATTTGATATTAGTAGACTTCTCTTGGCCAGAAATGCCTTTTTTGCCATAGCGAGTCTGCTTTTGATGTCCTCCTTGCTCCGTAAGTCATTGGTTATTTTACTGCCTAGGTAGCAGAATTCCTTAACTTCATTGACTTCGTGACCATCAATCCTGATGTTAAATTTCTCGCTGTTCTCATTTCTACTACTTCTCATTACCTTCGTCTTTCTCCGATTTACTCTCAAACCATACTGTGTACTCATTAGACTGTTCATTCCGTTCAGCAGATCATTTAATTCTTCTTCACTTTCACTCAGGATAGCAATGTCATCAGCGAATCGTATCATTGATATCCTTTCACCTTGTATTTTAAATCCACTCCTGAACCTTTCTTTTATTTCCATCATTGCTTCCTCGATGTACAGATTGAAGAGTAGGGGCGAAAGGCTACAGCCTTGTCTTACACCCTTCTTAATACGAGCACTTCGTTCTTGATCGTCCACTCTTATTATTCCCTCTTGGTTGTTGTACATATTTTATATGACCCGTCTCTCCCTATAGCTTACCCCTACTTTTTTCAGAATCTCGAACAGCTTGCACCATTTTATATTGTCGAACGCTTTTTTCAGGTCGACAAATTCTATGAAAGTGTCTTGATTTTTCTTTAGCCTTGCTTCCATTATTAGCCGTAACGTCATAATTGCCTCTCTCGTCCATTTACTTCTCCTAAAGCCAAACTGATCGTCACCTAGCGCATTCTCAATTTTCTTTTCCATTCTTCTGTATATTATTCTTGTAAGCAGCTTCGATGCATGAGCTGTTAAGCTGATTGTGCGTTATCCTGCTGAAATGTAGGGTTTTGCAGGGATCGAATGAAGGGTAGAGCCACAGGTCGTAACACATCTGAAATGTAACGTCCACTGTTCAAAGTGCTGTCAGTTCGAACAAGAGGTGACCGAGACGTGTAACCAATGGCACTCCATACCATCACACCAGGTGATACGCCAGTATGGCGATGACGAATACACGCTTCCAATGTGCGTTCACCGCGATGTCGCCAAACACGGATGCGACCATCATGATGCTGTAAACATAACCTGGATTCATCCGAAAAAATGACGTTTTCCCATTCGTCACCCAGGTTCGTCATTGAGTACACCATCGCAGGCGATCCTGTCCCTCATGCAGCGTCAAGGGGAACCGCAGCCACGGTCTCCAAGCTGATAGTCCGTGCTACTGCCAACATCGTGGAACTGTTCGTGCAAATGGTTGTTGTCTTGCAAACGTCCCCATATGTTGACTCGGGAATCTAGACGTGGCTGCACGATCCGTTACAGCCATGCGGATAAGATGCCTGTCATCTCAACTGCTACTGATACGAGGCCGTTGGGATCCAGCACGGCGTTCCGTATTACCCTCCTGAACCCACTGATTCCATATTCTGCTAACAGTCATTGGATCTCGACCAACGCGAGCAGCAATGTCGCGATACGATAAACCGCAATCGCGATAGGCTACAATCCGACCTTTATCAAAGTCGGAAACGTGATGGTACGCATTTCTCCTCCTTACACGAGGCATCACAACATGTTTCAATAGGCACCGCCGCTCAACTGCTGTTTGTGTATGAGAAATCGGTTGGAAACTTTCCTCATGTCAGCATGTTGTAGGTGTCGCCACCGGTGCCAACCGCGTGTGAATGTTCTGAAAAGCTAATCATTTGCATATCACAGCATCTTCTTCCTGTCGATTAAATTTCGCGTCTGTAGCATGTCATTTTCGTGGTGTAGCAATTTTAATGGCCAGTAGTGTAGTTTCAAAACTCCAAGTGTATTCCAATGGTATACTCGTATCCATGGCCTACAGCGTGCCAAATTTCAAGCACACATCGTGTGCAGGCCGCGTGTGGGCCAAGACCCAGACTGTGACTCGGATTTGCTAGGTCTTTCTCGGAAGTACTCGGAGCAGCGCGACATTTCATTTAGCACTGCGCTGCGTCATTCTGCGGTCGGCACAACTCTATGAGTTGGGCATAACTGCGGTGTTAGAGCTGTTTACCTTCTCTGTTCGTGGTATGAAGGACGCTCAGAAGTCAAGTGTTTACACACGTTTGAGCAAAAAGATGCAGTCCAGCCATCTGTCGTCACAATCCTTTAAAATGAATGGTAATGGCAGAAGACAGATTTGAGAATTTTCAGTTCGCATAAGCGATAGTTACTGCTTATTAACTACAAAACTGTAGCACAAGGCAGAAGGAAGCGAATCTTTTAGATGACAATGAAAGAGAAAAATATTCCAACAATCAGACAAGATTCATTATTCTCTACATCAAGCAGCACTTCGTGCTAAATCTGGAGACATGGAGCACTTGAAGAAATTGGCGGTACGAATCGTAAAATTTCTGAAGTCGCACCGATTATTCATTTTCAGTTACAAAAGTTTTCAGTGGCAATGAATGAAGAGTATAGGGGCTTCACATATTACTGCAAAGTATGTTGATGAAGTGAACGGGCATGTCCGCAACGATTTTTAGATTTAAAACTAGCTATTGTTGAATTTGAGAAGGAAAAAGGACGGCAGGAAAGAAAATTAGAAGATGCGGCATGGATTGCAGACTTTGCATTTTAAGTTATAAGCTCCCTGCGTCTTGGAGATTATATGGGTTAATTAATTATTATTATGTTACACTCCTCTTGTTATAGTTGACAGTGTATATCGAGACTTCGTTCATTGTTAAATGCAATGGTGTGGTACTAACTGATGGAGACGCATTAAGAACTGGTAAAATTTAATTTATTTCCTTTATCACACTGCACAAACATAAACAGACTATTATTCAAACTGTGTGCCACTACTATTAAACATAGAGATAAATCCCTCGCTACGCAACCGCCTCTGGCACACGCAGCCTACACCTTCCACAGCCTCTCAACAACTGCCTCTGCTTGCGACTCTCTGAGCCACTGGGCATTGTCGCCCTCCAAATAACAACCACTTACAGATACTACACACCAGTACCCTCACAAAGTGAACCTGAATGCACACTGCCCACAGTAAGACATTGCAATGCTACTTCTTTTCTTTTGATGGGGATGCATTTAAAAAGGAAATCGTGTAGTTGGAGGGATACATTCTGACAAAGTTAATGCAGTTCCATAGAGTCACTGGCATTAAAGGAAGACGCTGTGAATGTTACACCTCTTTTCGAGATCGTTTACTGTTTCAGTTGAAGGCACCCCTATGCATGTGAAGGTGTAACTTACTGACCTGCAGGGTAATTCCATTTTTAATTACAAATTTTTTTACGTTAAAACTGCACATGACGCCTACATTGCTTTCCTTAGGTAGAGTTTCCAAGTCTCCATAATGTGGCCACAAAAATGCTACTGTATTTTGATTGACATATTTGTGTGCAAGACCTGAACTCGATTACGAAACTAAATAAATCACTTTCAAGTGGCAACTTATGAGTGAAACTCTATGAAATGTCTGCGTCCGTCCGTGTACTGACACTTTTGTACCAAACAAAAATTATGTTACATCTTCAGCGCGCGACAAATAATTAACTGATACTGGAAACTTGTTTTGTTTATGATCTGTATTGTTGAGAAATGTGCAATATAAACACAAGCCGCAGCAGTACCACAGTACTAACATTTAAATACGACTCGTTCGCTATTTTGTCCTCTTCCGCCGCCTCGCGCTCAGGCAGTGCGGCGTGACTGTGGAGGAAATGTGCAGCGAGGCTGAGAGCTTTGGCAGTCGGGCCTCGGCATGGCCCGCGAGCCGAAGTCCTGGCCACCCCTGCTCTACGGGTAGAGCTTTTGACTATCAATCAAAATGTCTTGGGTCACGACTTCTAACCCTATCACTCCTTAAATACTGCATAGAATTCATCAGTAATGTTGGGCGAAGACTTCCAGCATAAAGCATGCAGGTAATGGCGCTATGAAAGAGAGCACAGAAGCGGACAGTATCAGAATGACGTCATGCTACTGATGTAGGGGAACTGCGTCTAGAGGATGGAAGAATCAATAATGAACAACTGCAGTAGGATGCAGAAGGCGATGGAAACGACTGCATTAATGTCACACAGGGGCTATCGACGGGACTTATTGTCTGTTAACTGAAAAAACTGTCTTGATGATGTCTCTGGCGGCATCAGATTTCGGATTTGTCCCCCATTCGGATCTTTAGAAGAACGCTGCCACGGCATAGGCAACCTCGAGAAACAGACAATAACAAACAATAGGGTAACTGTCTACGAATCGTAGAGGAGAACGTTAGAATTTTTTAGGTGGGAGGGACGCTAGAAAATCTGGAACATGGAACTGCAGTAAGTAAAGGTAAATGAAGATCTAATATTCATAGGGGATTAGAACGTGGCACTAGGGCAAGGAACAGAAGAAAGAGTTAGGGTAGTAGTACTGAGAGAATTGGAACACTAATTCAGTTTTGCTATAAATTTGAGGTAGTTACAGCTAATATACTATCAAAAATTATAAGAGGAAGAGTAGGAGGCAGACTTGTAAAAACTCTTGTGACAGATTGAGATTCCAGCTGAATTGCATGAGGGCCAGACAGAGATTCCAAAAGCATACGGTGAACTATTAGATGTGTTCAGGAGCAAACACAGATTGAGATTACAGTTTAATATCAATGAAGAGTGGGTTGAAATTTAAGAGACCGTTCCAGAACAGTCAATATGGAAAGAAATGGTACACTGAATAACTGACGAGAGATGAGGTGCCGTGTGGAGTGGCCGCGCGTTTCGAGGCGCCATGTCACGGATTGCGCAGCTCCTTCCGCCGGAGGTTCGAGTCCTCCTTCGGCCACGGGCGTGTGTGTTGTTCTTAGTATAAGTTAGTTTAAGTAGTGTGTAAGTGTAGGGACCGATGACCTCACCAGTTTGGTCCCTTAGGAATTCACACACATTGGAACGTTTGATTATTTGACCATTTGAAGGATGAGTTGCATTTGAGGTTCTCCAACGCTGTAGATATTACATGATGAATTCAAGTTTCTGACCAACGGGTGACCGGTATAAATGGCTACTCTCTGGACCAATGGGCATACGTCCTGTGTGCTGAATTATGTCTATCGATTATTCTTCCGTGCGGATTTTTGGTATTAATCAACGTGTGCGTGTATTTAGACGAATCTCTCCTTTGTTTTGCTTAACCTCTATTCTTCGAACGCGTTGAGGTACGATCAACGATCTGCATACTGTATAGTATAATAAGTACGAGAAAAAAATCTGTGAAAAAACGGTCTGGATCGCGATGGTTATTTTACTAAAATGACAGGTTTCGGCCTAGTCTTAGGCCATCTTCAGGCAGCACCATCAGCTGAACTTGACTATTCTACACATCGTCAACTTCAGCTGATGGTGCTGTCTGAAGATGGCCTAAGAGTAGGCCGAAACCGGTCATTTTAATAAATTAACCATCGTGATCTACACCTTATTTCATTGATTTTATATAGCTTCCAAGATCGCTGTTTCCCAAAAATGGTACCAAAAATTTTGAACAAGTAAAAGCATCAGCATTCCCTTGCAGTCATGATGTACAGTTAATACTGTTAGGGTATCTTAATCAGTAAATAAATGTACAGTGGTTTCTTAATTGTCAGCCTAAACATATTTCGTGCAATCCATCCAAATTTTCAGTCTGGTTTCGTCAAATCCATCTGGTTATCAGCACAATCGATAACTGTTCGATTTTAATAGTGTAAATTATGTGTTAACACGAGGACGCTTAATTTGAATTTAGTCGAATGTTAATTCTGGAGATGGCTTTCCAACGGTACATTTTAATATTAATCGAATTACTTATTTATCAGGTTCTAAATTATTTGATTGAGACTTACTCAGAACAATCGAACACAAGACTCGCTCTCAACCTGACAACTGAATGGGACGTCTTAGGTGAAATTAGAGTACGAATCATTCATAATGCCGACCCTGCATTTCGTAGTAAGAATCATTCACTATGTTTGGCTGTTCAACTTCAGCGAATACTCTTTTTGGATGTGCATATTCTTCCTAGTCTATTCAAAGAAACGTAAACGAAGGGAGTGAAAGAAGCCCTAGTGCAATAATGCCAACAACACCGTCCATTAATTTTGCTAATGTCGATCTGCGGCAAATAATCGTGACAGAATAGGTGGATACATTGCGTTATTGTGCTGCGGTGTTGACTAATAGGCTTCATGACCGCAATGTGGCACGTCGTTAAAATACATTGATATGGAGTCAGAATGCGTTAGAAATTCAATAATGGTCAGGGAAAGCGACATCCATCGCATTAGCACAGAATGGAAACGAGCTTATAGAGCAAGCAAGCTGTCAATCGCCAAACTGACCAAGTATCGACTGGCGTGGGTCATAAGCACCCACAGTTACTAGCCGTCGATACCACTGAGTGCGCCAATCAGCAGACTGAAAACGAAAACCGCTAAACACGCAGTAATTGACTCAGCATATGCTTGGGTTCAGAAACGCCCTTCTTACTATTGTCAAATTGCATTTTGTATCCACTCTGCTTTCTCCAGTCAGTTATCTTACTTAACAAATATAAAAACTCTTCTACCGATTTTAGTGTCTAATTGCCTAATGCCATAAGTATTATTTCATTTTAATAGTGCCCAATGCCTCTGTTTTACTTCCGTTCAATTTCTGTTCCAAGTCCTTCACCGTCTCTGACACAATTACAGGCAAATGTCAAAGCTTCTATTTCTTCTCACTGAACTTTAAGTCTCTTTCTACAATTTCTCCTTTGTTTCATTTCTTCTCTTTGATTTTAATTTTCTTTCTACAATTTCTGTTTGGTTTTTTCACTGCTTATTGCTTCCACGACTTTTGCATTATCCATTTCAAAATACATAGAACGAAAATATCAAATGGAACAGGCAAATAAAAGAAAGCATAGTCAGTCATTGTTCGCTGATTTCCTCTAAGAAGAATGAGGGACTGAATAGAACAAAAAATTACCATAATTCTGCTATTGATTCCAATTTTTGAAAATGTTCTCAAAGATCATGTTATAATTGAGGATCAGACCACTGTTTTGGAATTACGAACACTCATTGCTAAAGGGTGAAAACTGAGGCTGAAAAATTCTGCTGTTCATGTTATCTGTTTTCAAGGGCTACATGCAGATAAAGGCATATTATGTAGACACAGGCAGCAGATCAGCTTCTTTCTATTTTTATTATAAAATATCAATGAAATGTAAAATTTTTAATTACTGTTAACATGATCCGTTTCTTTTATTATTTCATAGAAATGTCAGACAAATAGAAAGCTTTTGTGTAAAATTTGTAGCCTTCTTTAGCAGGAACAATTACAAGACAGTAGTTAAAATTTCAATAACGAATTGGTCCAATGGACAATATTTATTGTTCAACGTGTTCATAAACACTCTTTCTCTAACGTGTTGTTCTTTAAGTGGCTCAGAAGTATTATAATTCAAAGACTTTACCAGTCTTACAGTTATGAGAGTACTTCCAATCAAAGACAAAAGTTTTGGGGCTACAAATAACACACCTCCCATAAAGGGAGAGGATCTCTGCTTCAGCACAGCAATGGATGCTGAAAGTAAGGCTCTGCTGCGTTTAGAAGCAAAGTTTGAGGCTCCACTAGACCACTTTGGATGCTTCTTGATAATATAATGACCAAAGAGGATTTTCAGTTGTTTTGACTTCCTCACTTTGAAGTGAAGGTGAAAGTTTACCTATTGCGTATAAGTTGTTATTTACCTCTTGGGTCAAACTTTTAACAGCTTTCCGAGCAATGAGCGGGTTCATGCTCGCTTTTTTAAACCGTGGGTCTGGTAGCGTAGAACCGCACAGTAAACAGTTGTGTAATGTACTTTTCAAGCCCTGTAATGCTTTCGCAGTTCTGTCTTCAAGACTGCTGAGAATCCTTTGAGGTAGGACTTCGGCTACACTAAGTTTAGGATTGTGATTTCTTAACGCATTTTCGAGAGTGTTCACTATGGACATAACAAGACTTTCTGCTATGTACTTGCCTCCAGAAATCTACTTTGTGACCCATCGAAAGACACTAAAATATCTAGTTCTTCTGACAATAACTCAGCATCTGCACCACAAATAATTCTTAGTGCATTTTTATGCATTGACTTAACCAAAATCATTATGATTCCCTTTGCTGTGCGCTCCCGTTCTTTCTGCACTTGCATTTATCTTACTAGGCTTTTTGAAATTTCACTATTAACGCCCTCTAGGCCAGGTTCATTTTCAGTTTTGCACCTCCAGTGCGGAAAAATCCTTACGTACACCTTTTACTCTCCGAAATTTCAGTTGCCTTTGTCTACACGGAGACACGGACTTTGCCAAAGATCAGTTGTGGCTCATCCGGAAACAGTGTTTTTCGCAATTGCGCAGACTATCTCGGTAAGCCCTTTGGCCGACCCACATTCCCACCTAACGCCATCTATCCGCAATCTCCGTCCATGTCATTCGTGCTCGCTAGTTTGAGATTCCCACACGATGTCGATGGTAACTGTGCATCCGCCCTGAAGGTGGCGGATTCATTGCCCTTCGAGGTGAATCAATTATATAAATGCGTGGCGTCTGTTCTTTCGGACGTGTCCAAAAGAACAGACACCACGCGTTCATATAAGAGACAGTTTTAAAGTAATCAGTTTGTATGCAGACAGTAAAGTGCGCTTCCCACCCTATATTTCATACACCATAGTCCCACAAATTCTGTTTAAATAACGGATGATATCAACGTACTTCAGAATAATGTGATTATTTTAATACCGAAAGACGAAATAAAAATGACATTGTGTGTTGATTGCATAATTTCGCTACACGTTATATCTCAAGGAAACGACAATTGCGTATGCATGGTTTTAAGAGGCTAAACAAGTGACCTGACAAATGTAGTTTGTTCACGGCCCAAATATAAATATAATAATTGTTTTTCTTTAATTTCAACAGGTCAGTTGCATGAATCATGTTGTAAGTACACTACTGGCCATTAAAATTGCTACACCAAGAAGAAATGCAGATGATAAACGGGTATTCATTGGACAAATATATTATACTAGAGGTGACATGTGATTACATTTTCACGCAATTTGGGTACATAGATCCGGAGAAATCAGTACTCAGAACAACTACCTCTGGCCGTAATAACGGCCTTGATACGCCTGGGCATTGGGTCAAACAGAGCCTGGATGGCGTGTACAGGTACAGCTGCCCATGCATACCACAGTTCATCAAGAGTAGTGACTGGCGTATTGTGACGAGCCAGTTGCTCGGCCACCATTGACCAGACGTTTTCAATTGGTGAGAGATCTGGAGAATGTGCTGGCCAGGGCAGCAGTCGAACATTTTCTGTATCCAGAAAGGCCCGTACAGGACCTGCAACACGGGGTCGTGCATTATGCTGCTGAAATGTAGGGTTTTTCAGGGATCGAATAAAGGGCAAAGCCACGGGTCGTAACACATCTGAAATGTAACGTCCACTGTTCAAAGTGCTGTCAGTTCGAACAAGAGGTGACCGAGACGAGTAACAAATGGCATCCCATAACATCACGCCAGCTGATACCCCAGTATGGCGACGACGAATACACGCTTTCAATGTGCGTTCACCGCGATGTCGCCAAACACGTATGCGACCATCATGATGCTGTAAACAGAACCTGGATTCATCCCAAAAAGTGACGTTTTGCCATTCGTGCAACCAGGACTGTCGTTGAATACGCCATCGCAGGCGCTCCTGTCTGTGATACAGCGTCAAGGGTAGCCGCAGCCATGGTCTTCGAGCTGATTGTCCATGCTGCTGCAAGCGTCGTCGAACTGTTCGTGCAGATGGCTGTTGTCTTGAAAACGTCCCGATCTGTTGACTCAGGGATCGAGACGTGGCTGCACGATCCGTTATAGCCATGCGGATAAGATGCCTGTCATCTCGATTGCTAGTGATACGAGGCCGTTGGGATCCTGCACGGCGTTCCGTATTACCCTCCTGAGCCCACCGATTCCATATTCTGATAACAGTCATTGGATCTCGACCAACGCGAGCAGCAATGTCGCGATACGATAAACCGCAATCGCGATAGGTTACAATCCGACCATTATCAAAGTTGGAAACGTGGTGGTACGCATTTCTCCTCCTTACACGAGGCATCACAACAACGTTTCACCAGGCAACGCCGGTCAACTGCTGTTTGTGTATGTGGAATTGGAAGGGAAACTCTCCTAATGTCAGCACGTTGTAGGTGTCACCACCGGCGCCAACCTTGTGTGAATGCTCTGAAAAACTAATCATTTGCATATCACCACATCTTCTTCCTGTCGGTTAAATTCCGCGACTGTAGCACGTCATCTTCGTGGTGTAGCATGGACCTTGCCGTTGGTGGGGAGGCTTGCGTGTCTCAACGATACAGATAGCCGTACCGTAGGTGCAACCACAACGGAGGGGTATCTGTTGAGAGGCCAGACAAACGTGTGGTTCCTGAAGAGGGGCAGCAGCCTTTTCAGTAGTTGCAGGGGCAACAGTCTGGATGATTGACTGTTCTGGCATTGTAATATTAACCAAAACTGCCTGCTGTTGTGGTACTGCGAACGGCTGAAAGCAAGGGGAAACCACAGCCGTAATTTTTCCCGAGGGCATACAACTTTACTGTATGCTTAAATGGTCCTCTTGGGTAAAATATTCCGGAGGTAAAATAGTCCCCCATTCGGATCTCCGGGCGGGGACTACTCAAGAGGACGTCATTTTCAGGAGAAAGAAAACTGGCATTCTACGGATCGGGGCGTGGAATGTCAGATCCCTTAATCGGGCAGGCAGGTTAGAAAATTTAAAAAGGGAAATGGATAGGTTAAAGTTAGATATAGCGGGAATTAGTGAAGTTCGGTGGCAGGAGGAACAAGACCTCTGGTCAGGTGAATACAGGGTTATAAACACAAAATCAAATAGGGGTAATGCAGGAGTAGGTTTAATAATGAATAAGAAAATAGGAGTGCGGGTAAGCTACTACAAACAGCATAGTGAACGTATTATAGTGGCCAAGATAGACACGAAGCCCATGCCTACTAAGTAGTACAAGTTTATATGCCAACTAGCTCTGCAGATGACGAAGAAATTGAAGAAAGGTATGATGAGATAAAAGAAATTATTCAGGTAGTGAAGGGAGACGAAGATTTAATAGTCATGGGTGACTGGAATTCGACAGTAGGAAAAGGGAGATATGGAAACATAGTAGGTGAATATGGATTGGGGCTAAGAAATGAAAGAGGAAGCCGGCTGGTAGAATTTTGCACAGAGCATAACTTAATCATAGCTAACACTTGGTTCAAGAATCATAAAAGAATACTGGAGATACTAAAAGGTATCAGATAGATTATATAATGGTAAGACAGGGATTTAGGAACCAGGTTTTAATTTGTAGGACATTTCCAGGGGCAGATGTGGACTCTGACCACAATCTATTGGTTGTGAACTGTAGATTAAAACTGAAGAAATTGAAAAAAGGTGGGAATTTATGGAGATGGGACCTGGATAAACTGACTAAACCAGAGGTTGTACAGAGTTTCAGGGACAGCATAAGGGTACAATTGACAGGAATGGGGGAAAGAAATACAGTAGAAGACGAATGGGGAGCTCTGAGGGATGAAGTATTGAAGGCAGCAGAGGATCAAGTAGGTAAAAAGACGAGGGCTAGTAGAAATCCTTGGGTAACAGAAGAAATTTTGAATTTAATTGATGAAATGAGAAATTATAATAATGCAGTAAATGAAGCAGGCAAGAAGGAATACAAACGTCTCAGAAATGAGATCGGCAGGAAGTGCAAAATGGCTAAATAGGCATGGCTAGAGGACAAATGTAAGGATGTAGACGCTTATCTCACTAGGGGTAAGATAGATACAGCCTACAGGAAAATGAAAGAGACCTTTGGAGAAAAGAGAGCCATTTGTATGAATATCAAGAGCTCAGATGGAAACCCAGTTCTAAGCAAAGAAGGGAAAGCAGAAAGGTGGAAGGAGTATACAGAGGGTCTATACAAGGGCGATGTAGTTGAGGACAATATTATGGAAATGGAAGAGGATGAAGATGAAGATGAAATGGGAGATACGATACTGCGTGAAGAGTTTGACAGAGCACTGAAAGACCTGAGTCGAAACAAGGCCCCGGGAGTAGACAACATTCCATTCGAACTACTTACGGCCTTAGGAGAGCCAGTCCTAACAAAACTCTACCATCTGGTGAGCAAGATGTGCGAGACAGGCGAAATACCCTCAGACTTCAAGAAGAATATGATAATTCCAATCCCAAAGAAAACAGATGTTGACAGATGTTAAAATTACCGAACTATCAGTTTAATAAGTCACAACTGTAAAATACTAACACGAATTATTTACAGACGAATGGAAAAACTGGTAGAAGCCGTCCTCGGGGACGATCAGTTTGGATTCCGTAGAAATGTTGGAACACGTGAGGCAATACTGACCTTACGACTTATCTTAAAAGAAAGATGAAGGAAAGGCAAACCTACGTTTCTGGCATATGTAGACTTAGAGAAAACTTTTGACAATGTTGACTGGAATACTCTCTTTCAAATTCTAAAGGTTGTAGGGGTAAAATACAGGGAGCGAAAGGCTATTTACAATTTGTACAGAAACCAGATGGCAGTTATAAGAGTCGAGGGACATGAAAGGGAAGCAGCGGTTGGGAAGGGAGTGAGGCAGGGTTGTAGCCTCTCCCCGATGTTATTCAATCTGAATATTGAGCATGCAGTGAAGGAAACAAATGAAAAATTCAGAGTAGGTATTAAAATCCATGGAGAAGAAATAAAAACTTTGAGGTTCGCCGATGACATTGTAATTCTGTCAGAGACAGCAAAGGACTTGGAAGAGCAGTTGAACGGAATGGACAGTGTCTTGATAGGAGGATATAAGATGAACATCAACAAAAGCAAAACGACGATAATGGAATGTAGTCGAATTAAGTCGGGTGATGCTGAGGGAATTAGATTAGTAAATGAGACACTTAAAGTAGTAAAGGAGTTTTGCTATTTGGGGAGCATAATAAGTGATGATGGTTGAAGTAGAGAGGATATAAAATGTAGACTGGCAATGGCAAAAGAAGCGTTTCTGAAGGAGAGAAATTCGTTAACATCGAGTATAGATTTAAGTGTCAGGAAGTCGTTTCTGAAAGTATTTGTATGGAGTGTAGCCATGTATGGAAGTGAAACATGGACAATAAATAGTTTGGACAAGAAGAGGATAGAAGCTTTCGAAATGTGGTGCTAAAGAAGAATGTTGAAGATTAGGTGGGTAGATCACGTAACTAATGAGGAGGTATTGAATAGGATTGAGGAGAAGTTTGTGGCACAACTTGACTAGAAGAAGGGATCGGTTGGTAGGACATGTTCTGAGGCATCAAGGGATTACAAATTTAGCGTTGTAGGGTAGCGTGGAGGGTAAAAATCGTAGAGGGAGACCAAGAGATGAATACACTAAGCAGATTCAGAAGGATGTAGGTTGCAGTAGGTACTGGGAGATGAAGGAGCTTGCACAGCATAGATTAGCATGGAGAGCTGCATCAAACCAGTCTCAGGACTGAAGACCACAACAACAAACAAACAACAGTGTATTTACGGCTTTTCCTGCTGGATAGCGTATACAATGGCACCGAAAATTTGATTAAATGAGTTCACCGGCCTCTGCAAGTGAGTAATGTGTCTCCACAGATCATAAAAACTAATACATTGGTAAGGTCAACATCGCGTTTTCCACCCCATCAATTAATTTACCTATAAATCACACGTCTCATACTTTTACTCTCTTAAGAAATTTGTGTTTAAATGATTTTGTTAACATCTCTCTTTAATTTCAATTGTTATTATAGGACTAATAAACTTATGTATCTTACTCTAATAGCTGGAAATTCTTTCCTGAATTTCGAAGGGAGTGATCTGCCTCATTGAAGGTGAAGAAGTAAGGGATCTCGATTAATATGGGGTTGAAGCTGTGACTGGAATCGGTCTTGGTGTCTCCAGAAAATATGATGAAGGTGAAGGAGATGGGGCCGGCGACAGCGCGAGCGAAAGGTCACAAGTTGATGACATTCCTGCGTCGTCACGTTTGCATGGCATCAATTTTAGCAACCACTAAATTAAGGGTTCCGTTATTATCTATAGTATACAATGCACCAATAAAGTAATAGGTATATGAATCAACTTTATCTCCTCTTCCACAGAACATTCTGTAGGGCTCCTTCTTATTTGACGTAGGAAGTTTGCTTGCCTCCTACCGTTTTTAATTCTTTAAAGCTCATGGATCAATGTACGTCATTGCTGTGGCACTTCGCAAAATGCTTCCAGAAAAGGAAGCACAACCGATGCCCTGCGACGACAGTGAGAAACTACCGTACATCTACATCTACGTCTACATGGTTACTCTGCAATTCACATTTAAGTGCCTGGCAGAGTTTTCATCGAACCATTTTCATACTACTTCCCTACCATTCCACTGTCGAATGGCACGTGGGAAAAAGGAACACCTAAATCTTTCCATTCGAGCTCTGATTTCTATTATTTTATTATGATGATCATTTCTCTCTACGTAGGTGGGTGTCAACAAAATATTTTCACATTCGGAAGAGAAAGTTGGCGATTGAAATTTCGTAAACAGATCTCGCCGCAAAGAAAACCGCCTTTGTTTCAGTGACTGCCACCCCAACTCGTGAATCATATAAGTGACACTCTCACCAATGTTGCGCGATAACACGGAACGAGCTGCCCTTCTTTGCACTTTTTCGATTTCCTCCATCAATCATTCCTGGTAATGATCCCACAGCACGCAGCAATATTCTAGCAGAGGACGGACAAGTGTAACGTAGGCTCCCTCTTTAGTGGGTTTGTCGCATCTTATAAGTGTTCTGCCAGCAAAGCGCAGTCTTTGTTTCGCTTTCCCAATAACATTATCTATGTGGTCTTTCCAATTTAAGTTACTCGTAATTGTAATTGCTGGGCATTTAGTCGAATTGTCAGCCCTTAGATTTGTGCGATTTATCGTATACCCAAAATTTATCGGATTTCTTTTAGTAGCCATGTGGATGACCTCGCACTTTTCTTTGTTTAGTGCCAATTGCAACTTTCCGCACCATACAGAAATTCTCTCTAGACGATTTTGTAATTGAAATTGATCGTCTGATGATTTTACTTGACGGTGAATTACAGCGTCATCTGCAAACAATCTAAGGGGGCTGCTCAGATTATCACCTAGATCATTTATGTAAATCAGGAACAGCAGAGAGCCTATGACACTACCTTGCGGAACGCCAGATATCACTTCTGTTCCACTCGATGATTTACCGTCTATCACTACGAACTGTGACCTCTCTGAGAGGAAATCACGAATCCAGTCACACAACTGAGACGATACTCCGTATGCACGCAATTTGATTGATAATCACTTGTGAGGAACGGTATCAAAAGCCTTCTGGAAATCTAGGAATATGGAATCTATCTGAGATCCCTTGTCGACAGCACTCATTACTTCAGGGGAATAAAGAGCTCGCTGTGTTGCACAAGAAAAATATTTTCTGGATCCGTGTTGGTTATGTATCAATAAGTCATTTCTTCAAGGTGATTCATAATGTTCGAGTACAGCATATGCCCCAAAATCCTACTGCAAATTGAGGTCAGTGATATGGGTCTGTAATTCAATGGGTTACTCCAATTTCCTTTCTTCAATATTGGTGGGACCTGTGCTACTTTCCAGTCTTTGGGAACAGACCTTTCGTCAAGTGAGCGGTTGTATATGATTCCTAAAAAAGGAACTATTGTGTCTGCATACTCGGAATGGAACCTTATTGGTATACCATCTGGACCGGAAGTATTGTCTTTCTTAAGTGATTTGAGTTGCTTCGCGACACCTAAGATATCTACTTTTATGTCACTCATGCTAACAGCTGTTCTGGCTTCGAATTCTGGAACATTTACTTCGCCTTCTTTCATGAAGAAGTTACGGAAAACTGTATTTAGTAACTCCGCTTTAGTGACACCATCATCGGTAACATTTCCATCGCTATCGCGCAGTGACGATATTGACTATTTTTTGCCATTGGTGTACTTTACATACGACCAGAATCTCTTTCGGTTTTCTACTATATTTTGAGACAATGTTTCGTTGTGGAAACTATTAAAAGCATCTCGCATTGATGTCCGCACTAAATTTTGAGCTTCCGTGAAACGTAGCCAGTCTTGGGGATTTTGTGTTCTTCTAAATTTGGCACGCTTTTTTCGTTGCTTCTGCAACAGTGTTCTGACGCGTTTTGCGTACCATGGTGGATCTTATTAACTTATGCGGTATGAATCTATCTATTGCTGTCGATACTGTACCTTTGAATTTGAGCCATACTCTACACTCACATAATTAGCTTGGAAGGAATGGAGACTCTCTCATCGGAAGACATCAAGCGAATTTTTATCTGCTCTTTTAAATAGATATATTTGCGTTTATTTGTAGTGGTTTTGGTTAATATGGTTTTGAGCCTTGCTACAATGACCTTGTGTACACTAATCCCTGTATCCGTCCGTCATGACGCTCTCTATTACATCAGGATTATTTGCGGCTAAGAGGTCAAGTGTGTTTTCGCAACCATTTACAATTCGTGTGGGCTCATGAACTAATTGTTCAAAGTAAGTCTCAGAGAAAGCATTTAGTTCAATTTCGGAAGATCTACAGACAATGCACAACAATGCTGTAGCCATTGTTATGTGATGCATTTGTTGCCCGTTTTTAACTGTAAGCGTTGTATTTAAAATTACACTGATCGATTTTCGTCTTTTCAGTAACAAGTAAATATTTTTGCAAATAAACATACGTTTTTGAAAAAAGCTTTATTTACAATTCAAAAATTTGAGCACCGCTGCCATGGTACACTGATATACCGTTTTTACACAGTTGTTAGTAACAAATATTAAACAAACTGTTATCAACGAGACCAAGCAAACTACCAATTGTTCCGAACTTGAAAAATCTGTATTGTGTTTAGCCGGTGCGTATTTTCATCAGTACTTAAAAGTACTACTTGGAGTGCACAGGATCGCTTGTCCTAAAAGGATCAGTGCTCTATCGATAGACCCGTATGGCTCGGTGATCGGTCCGATGAAGTACAGTCTGTTCCCACCCGACACGTTCACTTTTCGTTGTGCGAGAACAACACGATGCTAGTTACGAGGATCATCAGTTGCGGCCGCCAGCCTTTGGGAAGAGGACGCTGACTGTTCTTAAAGGACTACACGGCAGTACGTTGCAAAACTAGGGCCGTATTCCTGTATGACGCGGCCTTGTCCGAGTAAGCAGGGAACGGACCTGTGGAGTACATGTGAGCGGTTCGGCGGTTCGTGGCTCATACAGTGTATTCGGTCTGTCACTTACGAATTCCTACGATGGTTATATAGAGTGACTAATACTAGCTGTCATTGGCACACTGGTGCTACAATTGAACTTATTTATGCGGGGTATTTTAAAAAAGGATATATGAGCTACAAAGTACTATGTTGTTGAAACTATCGATCGCTGCCCCACAGCTCTGTTATTGGAGGAACGAATGCATTGTCTAGTCTGTATTCACGGCCGCTAGATATCGGTTGTTACCTGTTTGCTTCGTTACCGTTGCGTGTTGCCCAATGGCTACTCGGCATTTTGTTTTCTCGAGTTTGCAAAATGGAATTCGGTGATTACTGTGCTAACTGTCTCTGAATGGATGAAAAAATCGTGGATAATATCGACAGGTTGTAAACACAGAATGTACATGGAAAGGAGAAAGATCTGGCCACCCTTGTGTTTCTGATGAAAAGGCCACAAAAATACAAACCGCTTACCAACGTAGTCCCACAAAATCAACTCAAAGTCAACTCGTCGAGCCAGTCGGGAATTTTGTTCAAAATGGTTCGAATGGCTCTAAGCACTATGGGACTTAACATCTGGGGTCATCAGTCCCCTACACTTAGAACTACGTAAACCTAACTAATCTACCGACATCACACACATCCATGCCCGAGGCAGGATTCAAACCTGCGACCATAGCAGTAGCGTGGTTCCGGACTGAAGGGGCTACACCCGCTCGACCACAGCGGCCGGCGGGAGTTTTGTATGTTTGTTTGTGTTTTATTTGGCCTCCAGAGTTACAGCTACCTGCAACAACAGTTTTATCTGTTTTAAGACGTCGGTTGATTATGAAGCCGCACAAGCTACAGCTGTTACAGGCTTTACGTGACGACGACCAACGCAAATGTGTAGAATCTCATGACGAGCTTTGGAGTGCTACCGATAGCAATAATACTTTCGCACAACGCCTCGTGTTCAGTGATGAATTTCCAACTTAATTGCCGGACGTTGTGGCCGAGCGGTTCTAGGCGCTTCAGTCTGGAACCGCGCGACCCCTACGGTCTCAGGTTCGAATCCTACCTCGGGCATGGATGTGTGTGATGTCTTTAGGTTCGTTAGGTTTAAGTAGTTCTAAGTTCTAGGGGACTGACGACCTCTGATGTTACGTCCCACAGTGCTCAGAGCCGTTTGAGCCATCCAACTTAATGGTAAAGTAAACAAACAGGAAGATCGAATTTGGGGCTTACAGACCCGAAATGCGCACACTGAAATGTACGGACTTTGTACGATATCCGCAGCTCGTGTTCGAGTGGCTAGCGCTGCTGCCTACGGATCACGGGGTCCCGGGTTCGATTCCCGACTGGAATGGGGATTTTCTTCTTCCTTGGACTGGGTGTTTGTGTTGTCCTCATCATTTCATTATCGTTCGTTAAAGTGGTGACATCGGACTGAGTAAAGTTAGGAAATTTGTACAGGCGCTGATAATCGCGCAGTTCGGAGCCCCACAAATCAAACATCATTGTCTTCTTTGATAGAAACTCGGTTACCGATCGGCAGCATCCTACTATGTTACAAAACTCGTTGTTGACGAGGCTGAACGTGGACAATTTCATTTCTCAACTTTTTTTTCTTATCTCCCCTCACTGGAGTCGCCAAGTGCATGAAGATCTGTATGAGACTGATCGCCAGACTTGACGCCCTGTGACTTCTCCCTGTGGCGTTTCACTGAGGACACTGTTTATGTAGGAACACTACCACAGAACCTAGAACAGTTGATGAACCGTATCCGTACTGCCATAACACAAGTGACCATGGACGTGTTACCCGAGTATGGGAGGAATTCATGTATCAATGTGATGGAGGACATATTGAATATCTGTACTCTAAACTTGAGAGATTCGTAAATATGTGACCAAAGTTTCATAGTAATAAATCTTACAGTTTAATAAATATATGTGTTCAAAACTATGTATATTCTTTTTGAAACACACTGTACGTCTTGCTTTGTAGTGTTCTTTCAGGATCCTTTTTGGCGTCTGCTAATTTCATCACCACACCACGTTTTCGTAATTTTAAAATTTGTTAGACGTTATTGAAGCCTAACTATTACACGATGGTTCAAGTTTTAATTACGAGTTACATAAAGACAATTGTAACCTGTTTGCTTTTGTAAATTGTTAACGTTCTCTTTGTGAGATTTGTCTTGTCGACAAAACTGCCAGTGCAACACCAAATACATTTCGTCACAGAAAACCCAGCGTTCCTCTCCCCATTCTACCTAGTGGCCAGTAAATACTGGTAACTGTTATGGTAACTCAGGAGCCTTGTTACAAAAGGAACGTAACAATAGACCTACAAGCGTCTGAGGGAACAGTCCGGGGAATCTTCACTGAATGTCTGGAACATATCACGGAAAAAGATCTAGGCCATTAAGGAGGGCTCGCCGGCCGGTGTGGCCAAGCGGTTAAAGGCGCTTCAGTCTGGAACCGCGCCACCGCTACGGTCGCAGGTTCGAATCCTGTCTTGGGCATGGATGTGTGTGATGTCCTTAGGTTAGTTAGGTTTAAGTAGTTCTAAGTTCTAGGGGACTGATGACCTTAGATGTTAAATCCCATAGTGCTCAGAGCCATTTGAACCATTTTTTAAGGAGGACTCAGCCACGTCCACCTACCAACGCTGGACTTGCAGTTGCTGCCGCTTCGCCGCACGTCAAGCCACTTGGATAAATACCTGTTACGACGCCACTGCCGCTACCGCCACGGTCACTATGACAGCCGCCATCGACAACGCTGCAAAAGATGAGTACGTAACTTCAACCTGGTGGATCCCTCATCTGCTCAAGATGCCGGGAATGGTTCAAATGGTTCAAATGGCTCTGAACACTATGGGACTCAACTGCTGTGGTCATCAGTCCCCTAGAACTTAGAACTACTTAAACCTACCTAACCTAAGGACATCACACACATCCACGCCCGAGGCAGGATTCGAACCTGCGACCGTAGCAGCAGCGCGGCTCCGGACTGGAGCGCCTAGAACCACGCGGCCACCGCGGCCGGCATGCCGGGAATGAATAAATCGTTTATATTTGAAACAATACTTTTCACTCAGCCACTATTTTCGCGAATTTAAAAAAAGATCTGTGAGGAATAATCTAGTGAGGAAATCTATGGACTTTTTTCGGGCTATCTGCTACTGAATGCAAATATTTTTACATCTTGTTCGATGAGACCAATACGAATGCCTACAAAATTTTTTGAAAGCGATGGAGGAGAGCTGTTTCTGAAGTAAACGGTAGTAACTCGTAAAATAAAAGTCAGTAAATCGGTTTTAATAGTCTGTAATGAATTTATAAACTTAAGTTCTCAGTACAGAAAACTTCTAAATTCATAACAGTTTATAGGACTCATTCTTCCTATCCTATGCCATGCGATCTTAGCAACAAAAAAATTACCTTTATTTATGAGACCCAAATTTCGACACAGAACATGTTGTTTGAAATAGTTTAATGACATTTCTATAACATCATACAAAAGAATGAGAAGATAAAAAAAAAAAATCTTCTTCTAATAATACGCCGGGAAAATTTCAGAAGTCACATCAAAAAATCTTCTATCTATGTACTGAGCTTTATCAACATAATTTGTCACCAATTGTTGCTGAGGGTGTAGCTATTAATCATTATAAAAAGTCACTACATTCTGTTAGTATGTCTGGCTGCGATTTCCTTACGTCAGTTTCTTCTCATTTTCTTCCACATAGTCCTGCGGATAAGCGGGAACACATGGCAACAATGGACGACTGTTTTTAGAAAGCAGCAGTTTAAATTCATGAACAAGCAGTTCATTAACGAATTTCTTTCCTCTGATGCGATGCTCTTCATGTTAAAACACCACAAATTCAATTACATGGAATGTTACTTTTTCATCTTTTTTCATGTTTCTTCCCGTACACTTCACTGAAAGTACTGATTTCTTAAAGTATCTTGGCCACCAATTATTCAAATAAAAAATGTCTGCTGCCTAAACCATTTTAACAGTAAATCGTTTATTGTTGTTATAAGCTACTATTAATTCCATATATGCGCTTAGTGAATAGATTCTGGCTGGTGTGCGGATGTTTCTCATTATATGACTACGATCACGATTACATGGCATGAAAGAATGTCCACATAAGGGAAAATAATGGTGTACAATTTGTAATCTTCCAGAAGCAATGAGGGTTTGAAGAAATCTAACAACAGTGTTATTTTTGTTCTGATTGGGAGCCCAATCAGAAAATATGTGTAGTTACTTCGTAGAAATTGGGAACTCACTACTAATGTCGTCTAAGATAAAAGAGTCAATTTCATCCAAACGTCTCTTGGCATCAGCTGCTCGCTATACATAAAATTCTGCTGTGTTGGCCCATGTTGTGAATATTATCTACATTAATGGAGACTTGCCTGTAGTAGAATGCTTTGGGTGCATTTAGAGCAGAAACAACACTTCCCTAGGGGAAATGTCGTTTCTGTGCTACTAAAATTTTCATCCTGTGTGTAGGCCAGGGATATTACGGTAGATGTGTTCTTACTGCATAAAACTGTAGGTATTGTCTCTGTAATCACGAAAATGTGAAAAAAATGAAATGAAATGTCGTGTGGCTAGGGCCTCCCGTCGGGTAGACCGCTCGCCTGGTGCAGGTCTTTCGATTTGACGCCACTTCGGCGACCTGCGCGTCGATGGGGATGAATTGATGCGCGTCGATGGGGATGAAATGATGATGACGAGGACAACACAACACCCAGTCCCTGAGCGGAGAAAATCTCCGACCCAGCCAGGAATCGAACCCGGGCCCTTAGGATTGACATTCTGTCACGCTGACCACTTTTTTTTTTTTTTAGTCTGCTGTGTGTACCTTGTTCTATTCGTTCAGCATTTATTTATTTAATCGTATGGCTAGGGCCCCCCGTCGGGCAGGCCGTTCGCCGGGTGGCCGTTCTTTCAATTTCACGCCACTTCGGCGACCTACAGTCGATGAGGATGAGAGGATGATGATGAGGACAGCACAACACGCAGTTCCTGGGCGGATAAAATTCCCCGACCCAGCCGGGAATCGAAGCAGGGACCAGAGGATTGACAATCCGTCACGCTGACCATTTTTTTTACTCTTTTTGGGATGTTGTTTTGTTTTATTTATTTATTTATTTTCAATAAATATCACTCTGTTAAAAGGAACATGCAGCCATTTCATCGTATAGTATGTGCATTACATATTGAGTGGTGAGAGAAGCGTGAGGTTCATTATCAGCTGTCAAATGTGCACACCGACTGCACCCAGCACATCGCAACTGCGTGGGGGGTCAAGGAAGACTGTCTGAAGATAGTTGGCAAAGGTTTTCCGATAGTGTGACCATCTATGAACCTCATTGTGGGCTTGCTGCAAGAAATACCAAAAGTCAAGTCGCGACTTGGCAGCATCCCCGTAGAGGTACGCGATCGTCCAACCTTTGACCCAGATGATCGACTGTGATTTAGTCGCCGGAAAGTAGTCACTCTCCGGATGTAAGAAGGAAGCAGGTGTAATATGTTGCGGGTTCACACGGAGGTAGCAATCCACCATCTGTCTTCCTAGGAGCCAGACGTCCTCCACCGCGATACAAGTTAAGCGGTGATGGTCGTCATCCACTTGGTGACATTTTGGGCATAGTGGAGTGTCCACTAGTCCAATTGCATGGAGCTGTTGGTTGGTGTTGAAGTTGCCACAGGCGACAGAGAACCACAGTGCCCGAACGAAGGTAGGAAGGAATTTTTGGTGCACATGCCTCCAAATCTTCGGCCAATGCAACCTGGGGTGTTTGAGTTCAATGACATTACGACTTATCCGTCGTAGCAGCCAAACATAAAAATCCTTCGCGCATGGCGGTCTCGTGCGCGGAAGCTCGTCTCTGATACAACTAAGTTCCACTATAAATGTTGAGACATGAGCAAAATGTGGCGTAATGTTTCCCACCGCCACCGGAGGTGTGAGGGACGCTGGAACCAGGAGATCCAGTAGGCGGAATGTAAGGGAATCACGCCCGCTACGCCATTGCTTGTACATCGTGGCTAGAAGGAGCGCTGTCGCTCGGCAGTGAACGTTCGGAAGTCCGAGTCCCCCCTTGTCCGTAGGGAGCGTGAGCGTTTCGTATCGCACCTCGAGGGGCGATCCAATCATCACAAAATACCCTAGTGCTGATTGGACGTCCGAGCGTGAGTGGTAGGGGCAGGATCTGTGAAATATGCACCATTCGAGAAACCACAAAAATGTTCAGATACTCGACTCGCTGCAAAGGATCAAGGCGCCGTAGGAGATGTTGTCGGATCATGGTACGTGTTGTCTGTAAAATATGTCGGTAGTTAACTGCCGCAGTATGTTTTACAGATGAGGTAAAGTCTATGCCGAGAGAGCGGAATCGTTGCACATAAGGAAACGGACTGATTTCTTCCGGCGTAAGGCCCCTTCCAACCGGCATTGCCGCCGATTTGTTCATGTTCACTGCACTACCCGCCGTCACACTGTGGTCCAACAACAGTTCAAGGACCGGCTTCACCTCTTCCTCAGAACGAACGAGCTGCAGGAGGTCGTCCGCAGAGGCACGACATTTGAAGGTGTAGCCCCGCAGTTCCATCCCAGAAAGAGAATTAGTTAGCCTCCCAATTAACGGTTCCAACGCTATCGCGAACAGCAGCATCCAAAGAGGGCAGCCCTGACGAATGGATCGTCGAATTTGAATGGGCCCTGCTATACGCCCATTAACCTGTACCAAGGATTGTGCGTCCCCATAAAACCTTCTAATGAGACCAGTAAAACGGTCTGGAAATCCCATTTGTTCCAGTACAGCGTACAGATAGTTGTGGCGCACCTTATCAAAAGCACTGTCAAAATCAACCGCCACCATCGCCGCTTTAAGCCGGCACTCCTCCGCCAGCGCTATCACATCAAGCATTCGCCAGTACCTGTTTGCACGTTCACCGATCCACCCGGTGTCGTCTGTTCTGGGGAGAGATCGCTACGAATTAACGTACGACATCGGGAAGCTAGCAACCGTGCAAAGATCTTATAGTCGGCATTAAGCAGGGTGATGGGGCGATAATGCGTGACCGTAATTCCTGGCTTCGGTTTATGTACTGGCACCAAAGGCCTTCCATAAAAGCCGGTGGAACAGGCGCATCGGAATTTAACATCTCCGCCCATTGCGGTGCCACTTCGTTGCGAAATTCTCGATGAAATTCAGCAGGAAGCCCATCAATGCCTGGGGACCGATTCAACGCACCTTGTGCGATCGCATCATGTACTTCCTCACAGCTAATGGCTTCCAGTAAGGTTCCCGCGGCTTCCACCGTCAGTGTACGGGAGACGTATGAGGCTATACGGTCGAGATCATCGACATGGGCTGCTTCTTCCCGATAGATGTGTTGGTAATGGTCGACGAATGCAGAGACAATGTCCGCTTGACGCGTCACTCTTCGGTCTTCGCGGGTAATTAATTTCCGTACCAAAACTCGTCGTCGGTGCTTTCGTTCATTCACGACGTGGTGCATGGAAGGAATCTCGTGCCTTATTGTATCGTGACATCTGGCGCACACCATGGTTCCCTGAAGATGTTTCCGAGCTAGAGCAACTAGTTTAGCTTTTATCCTTTTGCGTTCGATCCAGATGTCCTGTCCCGGCGGACCATCATCCAGGTCGCGCAGTGCTGCAAAATAAAAGTCGGTCGTACGGCGGCGCCATTCTGTCATCTCCCTGCCATATGAGATAAACGTACGGCGAAGCGCCGGTTTAGCACAAGTCAGCCACCAATCAAGTATCGTCGTATACCTTCCAACCCTTTGCTCGCACATCGTCCATGTCTCAAGGATCCGTTGACGGCATTCAGGATCATGTAGATGTTGAATGTTTAGTTTCCACGGGGCCTTACTGTTCCACACTTCTCTACGGGGAAGAAGCACCGTACAGATGTAAGCGCTGTGATCGGAAAATGCCAATGGCCAGCGTTCCGCGTCCTGGACATCATTTGCATGAGCCCGTGAGATATAAATGCGATCTAATCTGTTCGCCAAATGACTTGTCACATAGGTGCATCCCGGTGCAGCTCCATGTCGTAATTCCCATGTGTCACTAAGTACAAGGTCGTTGACAACGATTCGCAACTCCTGGCTGATGTTTGCTTGCGGCCATTGGTCTTTCTGGCTGAGAACACAGTTGAAATCTCCACCAATTATTACACATTCATAACGTCCATGGAATAGTGGAGCAATGTCTTCTGCATAAAATCGCGCCCTTTCCCGTCGCCGATTATTTCCCGACGGTGCATAAAGATTGATGATGCGTGTCCCAAACGTCGTGAAAGCCATTCCCCTGGGCGACGGAAGATAACACACGTTTTCCACTGGGAAGCCATCTCGCACGTAAACTGCCACCCCATTCCCATTGTGATCTCCATGTGACGAATAGGATTGGTAGCCTGCGATGTATGGGCGTGCAGCTATGTGGACTTCCTGCAGCAAAGCAATATCCACATCAGATGCCCAAATCGTTTCCTTCAGTAGGTGTATTTTGGCCGGTGAACGCACGTCATTTATATTTAATGTCGCAATACGGTTCGCATGGCGTTGAATCCCACTCTGTCGAGGCGCAACAACATCTCCCTGCATCGGCGCTGGGGGCTGAGTTAGAAGACGTTCTCTCGCCCCTCTCCCTTCACCTTCAGCAATTATTAGGCCGTCTTCGTGAGTGCCGGCTGACTCTGTATGACGTCCGGCGCCTCCTCAATATCGTCGTACCACATCTTTTCAGGCTGTGATATATTCGTGTCCATAGCCACAGCATCTGCGTCTGGAGAGCCAACTGGCTGTGATTCCTCTTCAGCATCACCACGTCCCGGTACCGTCAATGTGACAGACCGCTGTGGGTCTGATCGAACAGTTCCCATTGCCTCATACTGTTTCATAGACGCTGTTGTGTCGTCTTGGTCCACAGGCACATCGTCGCCGGGGCAAGGGGAATCATCCCGAGGAGATGTCGTGCGACGCCGCCGTTTCCTCCTTTTCGGGGAACGTTGTTTGCGTGATCTTCCTTCCGTGTCCTCAGATTGTAGGGAATCACGACTGCCCGACAGAAAAGCATCCGTAGGAACTAGAAGTGTTTCGAGTCCCATCGTTGTACTTGGCGGGAGTTCGGTCGAAACTAATGTTGTCGTCTCAGAGTGCGTTCCAGACGGAACAGCATCCGTAATGGTTGGAACTGTTTCTTGTACTATCTGTGTGCTTGGTGGGAGTTCGGTGTCATCTGACGTTGTCGCCGTAGATTGTATGCTCGATGGAGCAGCATCCTCCGTCATCCCGACGCCTTCGAAAAGGTTTCGGAGAACGCCATCTTGATCTTCCACCGGGGCTGTGTCCTTCCGGTCATCAGCGGACGCAGTGAGGGCTTTGGCATAGGTGATCGGTAGTACTGTCATCGCCGGCGACGGCTCCCGCACATCTGAAGGCAGTTGCGTAATCCGCCGTTGCATACAGTTCGACCTGAGGTGTTCCTCCTGGCCACAGCCAGAAGATGTACGTGGTTGACCATCGTAAATCACCACCGCCCGACAACCACCAATTGTCAGATAGGACGGTACATGCTTCTGAAGATCAATAGAGATCTGTCGCACTCCGTTAAGAACGGGGTACGTTGCGAATTGTGTCCAGCGTTCTGCCGTGTGACCATGTGCCGTGCCGTATGGCTTAAAAGCCTCGATAACTTCTTCAGCCGGGAGCCCAAATGGCAGCTCAAAAACACGTATTGTCCGTACACCCAGACCAGCATGTTCTACAGTTACCGTGCCGACGTTCCCGTCACTATGGCAAAATCGGAGACCTGCTTTTGTCGCCTGTAGAATTCTCTCACACGCCGCGTCATTTACCATCTTAACATACGCCATGGGACTAACGATGGACAGGTGAATTCCGACAGTATCGTTTGGCGGTATCTTGACTTCCTCTCGAATGAATCGTTCCACTGCTAAAGCCTTTGGTCGTTCGTAGCCCTTGCAGAAATTGAATCGTAGTGTAGTTTTCCTGTACTTGTTCGCCACGATCGTTGTTACTAGCCTCGCGCAGACTTAGTCCACAAGTAAACAAACACTCGCACACGCCGCACAGGTGGAAGTATCGGACCTCCGCTTCGCACGGCCGCTAGCGCCGAACCGACCACTCAGCTACCGGGGGCGGACTCAAAAAGTGGAGAAGTGCTGTTTCTGCAATAAGCGATTCAAAAGTACCAAATGATTCAATACGGGCGTTTGGTGGTTTGTAAACGGCCGGCCAGGTCCCACCTTCCTTTCACCACATATAGCTTATTTGGTGATGCTACTAGAGAACAACATAGTAAACCTATTCGCCTGCGAGGTGGCTGATAGGCTGTTGTGACATCATCCTTGTACTATGTATCCAGGCGCGGCTGGACAAAAATCGAGATGCGGTTATATATCTGCGTCCTATCAAGAATTTAACTCACTTCTATCATGAATGTCAAATTATAATTTAATTTTTACATCCTACAACATCTAAGTCGACTATTTCCCTACGTTTAAGAAGTCAGCAACTGTGGGTGAGAGTCACATCTGATAGAACCCGCAGTTTCTGGCTTCCATGACACGTAGTCGATACTTGATGTTGTTCGCTCTAATACACAAGATATATAAACATGTATAAGAAAACAGGTCGTAATACTCTACGCACTGTAGAAGATGACAAATGACACTATCAGACTGAATACCTAGTTTTAAAATGAATTCTGCTGAACCACTCATTACAAAAAATATATCGTAGACATCTCTATTACTAAGCGACTATCCCAAAACCCGGGCCGGCCGAAGTGGCCGTGCGGTTAAAGGCGCTGCAGTCTGGAACTGCAAGACCTCTACGGTCGCCGGTTCGAATCCTGCCTCGGGCATGGATGTGTGTGATGTCCTTAGGTTAGTTAGGTTTAAGTAGTTCTAAGTTCTAGGGGACTAATGACCTCAGCAGTTGAGTCCCATAGTGCTCAGAGCCATTTGAACCCAAAACCCGTAATCCAGTACCCATTATCAGTTTCAGATAGCCTATCTAACGGCTTCCAGGGGCAATTTATTTCAAGTAATCATTGACTTAATTTAAAAATTTAAAATGCTGTCAGAACCTACTTATTAATCGGTGTAATCTTGTGTTAAAAGCTTAACATAAAAAGGGACATACTACAATTAGCGCAACTGACGGCGCCCAAATATCCAGAGTTTATTCATCCAGTATTTGAGAATGGGGGCACTCAGCGACATCCAACAAACTTTACACTCGATTTAAAACCTTTGCGAAATTTTTTGGCGCTGACACCCTCCATAAAATAATGAAAGGAGAAAAAAAAATATCACTTACTACATTTTTGCTGTTCATTCAGAAAAACTTTCTTATTTTGTTACTTCTTCTCTGCTGCTTCTATTTGCAAAACAGTTTGTAAACAGTACGCGCGTAGGTCACTCAATTTAATTGCAAAATTGTATCATTGTGCGACACAAAGTTCAGAAGAAATGACGTCATGGACGTTTAGACGCATGAAAAACTAATTTCTGCTTAGAGCGGAGCGCAGTAAAACTTCACGAATGACGTATTAATTTATCACTAGTTTACCACTACCTCGATTCACAACACCCTTGCAGACAGTATCTGCATACCGTACAGGCCTGAATACGCCTGCAAAATTTTATTGCTGTACAGCACATAGTTCACGATATATGACATCATAAACATTGATGTACGTGAAAAACTTGCTTTTACTTATAACGGAGCGTCAATTACTCAGACTACGTTCGTCCAGTGTTTCATAATAAGGGCACTTAGTAACTGCCAACAAACTTTAAGCATAACTTCAAACCTTTTCTAACGTATTTCTCCCTGAAGCTGTTTTATACACGGAAGCTCGACTCTTTAAAGAGCCGGGGATTTACTGGTGAAAGACTGACCAAGAAAATCCTGAACTACAACGGTGAAGGAAACAGTGACATAGATCGACGATGAGCATAAACTTTTTGAACACAGAACAGCCAGACGCCTGATCCCTGTGCGTAAGACGACGAAGACGACGACGAGCAGGTCGTACCTTGGATCCAGGTTTCCGTTGAATTCCCTCAAACAACTGACTTTCGGCAGAATTTAATCTCAAGAACGCAACGAAGCTCCTGCCAACTTAACTTGGAAAGCGTCATACCTTTTTAGTAGTACTGTAGTACCAAAAGGAAACCACAACGCGAACTAAGCAATTTCTCTTTACAGACAAATGGAGCTACATATGTCTTACATATTGTTAGGATCATCGTCGTTTCTAAGGAGTGTGATCCCTAGAAAGTACTATCGAGCGTCTATGGGATGCTAAATCGGAAAGCTTTTATGACTGATAGATCCCTTCTCTTTATCAAGTCGTCCTCAGACGTACGGTCAGCTGTCTTAGCAATAATCTTACAAATTATATGTATTCCTTATTTCTATTTTTTGTATTCTGTACCTTTACAAATAACATAAGATTCTTTGTGTTGTGGATCGTGGACCAGTTATTTATTTTCGGCTCATAACGCCGTCCCAGCCCTTGGGGAAACCGAAAACTCATTCCGCAGTGATTTGCATTTTAAGGGCGTGACGCCCTCACATGGAAGCCACCGGAAATGCTGTTGGCGACGTTATCCTATCATTCTGCCGGCCGGTGTGGCCGTGCGGTTAAAGGCGCTTCAGTCTGGAACCGCGTGACCGCTATGGTCGCAGATTCGAATCCTGCCTCGGGCATGGGTGTGTGTGATGTCCTTAGGTTAGTTAGATTTAATTAGTTCTAAGTTCTAGGCGACTGATGACCTCAGAAGTTAAGTCGCATAGTGCTCAGAGCCGTTTGAACCATTTGAACCTATCATTCTACAGAATTCACAACCCCACGAAACGTATTCAAATTAGATAAACCTGGCTGTATATGCAAATACACGTCTTGTACTGCATTAGCGCCTTGCATGAACAATAAAAAAAATAAATAGCACAAATTATATTAATATTTCCATGTCAAATCAGATACCTGTTAATAAGATACCTTAATGATGAAAAGAACACCTCGCGTTTTATTCCGTGCGAGAGGTTTCGACATGCGACATGAAACAAGGCTGTTCTCAAGTGCCAATAAATACGTGAATAATAAATTGGTAATACAGGTTCTAAAGAAAAACTGAGAAACCGCACTGAGGGTGCGTTACACAAACAGAACACCATAACAGTTTAAAATGTAGGAAGATCTCATAGAAAAAGGCAGTAAGCAGTGTTTAATTGTGACTTAATTTAAAAATAATAATAATATAATGCAAATGATAAAACATATTCACTGCCTGGCAAAAAAAGAGACGTTCGGATGTTAATGTGACTTCGTACACGTACAAACCCTCAATAGGTATGTAAATGAAAAGAGTTGCAATTCTCTGTGGCAGGTAGGGTTTCCATTTGGTCTGTTCGTTAGATGATACACTATCCAGATTAGTGGGGATTTCTGGGACAGTCACAGGTGACAGTATCCCTATGTTGGACTGCATGGGAACTTGGAGACAGGCTTAATCATCGTGAAGGTTCCAGTCGAGCAAGTTTAACTACCACCAGAGTGCATTAGCGTTGTTCGTGTTTAATGTTGTTACCATTCATATTGGGGTATACAAGGAACACGAACAACTTCTGACCTTCAGTGATCGCTGCAAAAGACAGGTAGATAACGGGTACTTGTCTTGGACAGCATTATCAGCGTGTGACATAGATTGAAGGGATCTCATTGTGGGTTTCCATTTGGTCTGTTCGTCAGATGATGCAATATCCATGTAAGTGGGGATTTCTGGGACGTTCAGATGTGACAGTATACCTACGTTGGACTGCAGGGGAATATGAGGGCCAGCTTAGTCATCGTTGAGGTTCCGGTCGACCACATTTGACTACCACAATGGAGGAACGCCGTATTGTTCACCAGACACATCACAACATCTTCACAATTGTGTTATCCGAGAACAAGCAATGAACATTCGTGTCATCCCGAAAAATTTGTCAGACGCTGGTAATAGTCAGAGTAGGGAATTACCACCCCATGCGCTGGCTCCTGTTAACACAGCACATATGCGCTTCATTTAGAGTGGTTCCGTGGCCATGAAGAATGAACTCCTGATGAATGGCTTGCACTATGTTCAGCAATGAATCACAGCTCTGCAATGCCCCAGATACTCATCGTCGGTGAGTATGGTGGAGACCTGGAGAGAGGTTCACTCTTCCAGAGGCCAATGCAGTTCAACAGCAGTACCACGGCAGCGTCTTCGAGTACTCCAGGGCAGTCTTCAATGTCGTCTTCCACTACAAGCGACGGCACCACCATGGCAGAGGCAACCATTTCAGATCAGATAAGTGCCTGCGCAAATAGTGAGGTATTTCGTGACTCTGAAGTTCAAGCTCCACTTACATATCTCGAGAAAATAAAACAGTCACATTGTATGTCCAATTCTGAAAACGAAAATGAGCCGGTTAGTCCGAAATCAGAGCGTGAAAGTGTAACTAGTACGAATTCAGGCAAGGGGTACGAATGTGGGGGAGATATGATGTATCAGCTAATGCAAATGATCCAGGGAATGGAAAATAATATCAGTACAATTCGAACAGATATGGGGACATAGCAAACAGTTACGAATACAACTCGGACTGATATGGGTACAATGCGAACTGAAATAGGTTCTGCTGTGAAAGAGGAAGTTGAAAAAATTATGGGTAACCTTGAAACATCAACTGAGGGTAGATTAAAATGTCCGAGTGGATATCGGGAAAATTACGGACGAAGTTGTAATAGTAAAATCTAAAATCGAATAAGTGGAAAAAGATCTTGGGGAGAAAATGGATAAGATACACACGGAACTTGGGGGCAAGATAAGCGACTGCATAAAAGTGCAAGATCCTCATAAAAGCGATATAAATTTAGCAATTAGTGACATTGCCTACCGTGTAGGTGAGGGGGAGAAAGAAGTGAACGAAATTAAAGATAAAATAGATTCCAGTATCACTAGCGAAAATGAATTTAATAAACAAATGCAACCGATAAAAAGTGATTTAAGTTCGTTAGCCTCCCAACAGGCCACACCCGTTATAAATATCCCTTGGGCAAATACCGGATCTGTGAAATGCTACACAGATGACGGAGGATATTACCCAGTAAATTTCTTGGCTGTGTGTAGGGATGTTCTTGTTCACGGCATGTCGGACGAAGCGAAAATAAAATACGTTAAATTGCATTTGGGGGGAGACCCTCAGTCTTGGGCAAATGTTAAATATAGTTCGTGCGAATCGTACGAAGAGTTCGAAAAGTGTCTTTTGAATAAATTTTGGAGCGAGGCAAAACAGACGCGGATCCAAAATGAATTTTTAAACGGGCCAAGTTACAGGTACGGTAATTGGACGATGAGAAGTTCTGCAAGCGCGAACTTGGCAAGCTTATGCACGTGAAACATCCGTTGGGGGTTTTAACGGAAATCGCCACGTTAAAAAGGCGATTACCCGAAGATTTGCCTTGGGATCTTGTCCATAGTCCATTTGATTCCATGGACGAATTTCTAGAATTTGTAGAAAAATTAGAGAGGGCTCTGAAGTTCAAACTATAGAGCAAACCGTGTGGTAGTTATCAAAATGGGACTCCAAATAATCACCACCAAAATAATAATCATGAGAAAAATCAAAGGAATTCTCAGAGAGATAGGAGCTGAAGTGAGCAGAATGGTCAGAGAACGAACTGGAGTGATAACTTCTGTGAACGGGACCCACGTAAAGAACGCGGATTTTACAAGGGGAAATTCGCGCGAAGTAAAATCGAGTAACAACCAGTTGGTAAACTGATGTTCACCACATCTCAGGTCCGGGGTGGCGATCTGAACAGGTGATGAAAAGGACGGGAGACATGGTAATGGTAGAAATGTTGATAGGTTAGGAAGAAGGCAACAAATATGTAATATGGAGTATGTCAAAGAGGAAGGCTATATAGGTGGCTCTCTCAATAAAAGCAGGCGCGAATGGCGGAAGCATATATTTGTGAGAGATATAAGTAAAAATAATGGGAATAAATTTGCGAGGAATGATGTAAGTTATGAATGTGTAATGAATGCATGTGTGAATGATGATGAATGGAAAGAATCAGTGGTTCAAAAAGAAGTTAAAGAGGAGATGAATTTTGTGAAAGCAAATTGTGTGGAGAGTTCTGAAGAGATATTAGCAAACAGTAACAATTGCAGTAAGGAAAGTTTTGTAGGAGCAAGTGTTTGTGAGTCGGCGAAAAGCGTCGATGTTAGTGAAGACGTTGTAGCTTTGGTCTTGCCAGCTGCAAGTGAGGGTCATTTTGCTTCAGCAGAAAGCGACGATATTACTAAGGGAGGCTCACCAGTGGTCTCGCCAGCAGTTGGAGTTAAGAAGTATCGACGAAGGTAGATGATTTCTGTTTAAAGGAATAGAGTAATGGTAATTTATGTAATGATGTAAATGCTACTGTTATTGATACTTCAGAGGAAGGAATTTACGTTTTTCTAGTCACGAATGAAGGCGAAACGATACTTATTGATGAATGTGTGGATCTAAAACGTTTGTCAGAGTATGAGTGTGTAAAATAGGATTGGGGGCTAATCTGGATGAAAGGTGTGTAGAAATGGCAGTGTGTGCTGATTTTTGTCTGATCACAGCGGAATGTACCAAGTCTGGAACTCCCAAAATTGTACAGAAAGGTAGCAGCAGTTTGTGTGATGTAGCAGCGGAGGATAAAGTTGTGTATGATTCATGTAAAGTTAATTTGTCGACGGAGGAAAGTAAGGTTTCTGATGTGAATTTATGTAGCGATTTAAGTGGGATATCAGCAGATTAGGTTACTGAGACGAATATTTATGGCAATGATGGCTTAGGCATCAATGTATTATTTCAGGAAGACAAAGTGTTTAACAGTGAATTGATGTGTAATTTTGTTTAAGATGCAAGTGTCGATGTTTTGGAGGAGAAAACAGTAAAACTGTGCATGCTGTGGGACGTGAATCGGTGAAATGTGTGGAAGAACTAACAGAAAATATAGAGAGGCCTCAAGTAAATAGTGTGGATCGAGACAGTTTGTGTAATGAAGTTTGTATGAAGTGGTATATGAAGGAGGAGTGCGATTCCAGTGAGACTGATTGTCGTTGGTATGGTAGAACGTTATGGTCGTTGCTGCCCCATATGTGGAAACGAGAGAAGTTTAAAATTGCTAAGGGTGTACAGACAAAGGGCAGAAGTGAAAAACTGTTCTAATCCGTAATTAGTGGTAGTAATTTTGGAGGGATCATTCATGTTTATTTGGGGATTAATTAGTAATTTGTGAGTTTATTGTGGTGCTGTATGTGTGCAAGAGGGGGAAGTTTAGGCACTGAGGGTGCGTGGAGGTCAGTGACCTCGTGGACTTAAGTAAAATATATATTGATTTACGCTTTGTATAGGAGTGTGGCAAAGAATTTAGTGGTCAATTTGAAGGGCATTAAAATTGTAATTGTATGTGCATGCAATTTTTGGTGCATGGAGGTAGGAAGGATTGATTAAAGTCAGTTAAATAGAACTTGTGGGAATTTCAGCTTACTGTGATTCAGTCATGTGCCTTGTGACTTTGTTCCTAAAGTATCGTTTCTGCTGGAGGTAATCTTTAGCGACGATCCTGGTTTGTTTTGGGAAATGGTTTGTTGAGGGGTTTCTACTTTTGGTTTCATTGTAGACAGATTTGTCACAATAATCATGGGAGCTCGAAATTCAGAGGCAGACACGATTTCTGCAAGGCACTTGGTCAAAAAACTGATATGAGTTGATCAATACTTAGTGTTAAAATCCATGAGAGCGTGTGTAGTGCGACGAAAAAATTAGTGCAAGAAGGGGCCTTAGCGCTGAGTGAGTAGCACAGGAAGTGCTTAGGCAGTCGCACATAGGTGAAAGTGCATTTAAAAATTTTATTTCTCGTCCAAAAAATTGATTATGAATAACGGAAATGGAGGCATTTAACTAATATGCCGTTTCGTTCATAATTTGTGTTAGTTTAAGATATTCAGAATTTCATGCTGCTCCCACACCACTACAAAGGTCTTGTAAACACTATGGGCCTGGCTTTTAATTATTTAATTCTGTACTTTGAAATTTGTTTATTATGTACTTGTATGAACTGAAGGGTGCTACTTCTGAACATTCTCGGAAGCCAGAATGTTAATAAGTGGAGGTGTGTGAGGTAACGGGCGAATTGTGACGCCCTGAAAATATTCTAAGTTCGGAGTAGGCGTGGCCACACAGGCCATTCATCAGGCGCGGGCCGCTCGGCAGGCCGACCATGTGCTGGCGGACGTTGGCCGAAGCAAGAAAGGTCCAGTCGCAAGGCTGGGAAACCATGGTGATGCTGTGTCGATGAAGGAGACACATCGGCAGTGCCAAAGACGGCAGACTTAGTGAAACCATAATGGCAGACATTTCACAGTTTGTATAGAAATTTATAGTAGCCTGATGAATCATGATACCTCAAAAAGAAACATGTACATCACTATTATTTACACGGCGATTCTGATGGTGTAATCAGATTTTCAATATCTTTATTAGTTTAAAGTTTAGTATCTGACTGTACAAGTAACACCCAGCAACGAATTTCCAAAATCTAAACGATTCATCTGATTCCGTCGATCGACATGTCTTTAGAAAGCTATTAGTGTAAACCTAAATTGGAATAAATTACAGGCATGTAACTTGAATAGTACAGGAGTTGGTGGAGGTCAAAGTGGCAGATTACTATGGATCGCTTCAGGCTGTAAGTATACAGTTACACTAAAAAACGCTAGCAGCATGCTTATAGGCATACTTATTCTTCTATGTCTTTATTTATATCAGATATATACTATTGATGAAGAAGTTGGCTAAATATTTACTGTGTTTTAGAAAGCACAGAGACATTAGGCTACTGGCCTACCTTTGTTCTATTCCATTGATAAATGTTTATTTAATTTATGTATCTAATAATGTGTGTTAGAGCACGTTTATGGTCCAGCTGTAGAAATATTTATTTAATTTCAAGTTATTTAAATGAAAATTCAATATTTCGAATGTGTTTCATTATGTATGTGTGAGTGCATTGGTTTGAAGACATGACGCAAGCGCTCTAGCCAGTCGTAGCGCTCGAGAATGGGAAGAACTGGTTGGAAGTGAGAGAGAAGGTCTGGGCAGTACGGGACAAGATAAACAGGGTGCTGGACGTAAAGGTGCTACGTACTGTCACAGGCAAGACTTGGAGAGTGTGGAGCGGTGGGTGCATGATCGCGGGAGGTACAAATACTTTGGAGTGCTAGCTTGTGAACGTGTGAGATTTGCATGGTTTCTACAATTGAGACGTGGTGTGCTTTTAGAAGTGAATGTATCACGACCTATGTTGTTGTTCATAACTAATTACGTACAGTAGGAATCTATTGTTTCCCTGTTATTCAACTTATATTTTGTTTAATTGCTGGACCATTGACACCAATAAGTGTTTTGCTGAAATATACCGCATTCTCAAAAGTACTTCTACTGTTGTACTCATCATTTAAAGTCGTTAAGATAGTACCTACAGATTTTATTTAATTGCAATCATTTATTTATAAATGTGCATGACACGTTCAAAATTCGCAATCGCCGAGTGATAGGAACCTTTGGCCATTCGATTCATGTGCATATTCGTATTTGGATAACATAGACGTTCTTAAGTATTGCACCTGTCTTAAAATAACTATCACCATTTTGTTAAAATTATGTAAAAATTATATAGGGTGTTAAAAAAGTGTCGAATATTTTGAGAGATGGTAGTAAGCACTGAAACAATAAAAAATGTCCAATAATTATGGACACTAAAATGATTACCTTAACAGCTATGAGCATTTGTTCATCTTCGATACATTGAAACACATCTCTTCTGCTGCATACTCTTTGCTGTCCATATTTTGTGATGAGGTGGTATGGACTAAAATAGAGAAGAATATTTGGTAAACATAAGCTCTAAAATGCATAGCATAAGACCTATAAGCTCTTCAATAGAAGAGATGTGTTTTGCAGTAGCCAAGATAAACAAGTGCTCATAGTTCTTGGGGTGTGAATTTTAGAGTCCAAATTTAACGGATTTTTTTCTTATTTTGGTGGGTACTATCAACTCTCAAAATATTCTACACTTTCTTTTGAACACTCCATATTAGGCTTCAGATGGATATACAAACTGAAAAAAAAATCAGAATGGAACATTGTTCCGTTCAGTACTGCTACAAGTGTGGGAACAACCTGAAGATACGGTAGACACTGAATTCAGTAATTCGTCTGCTGTGAGTGAAACACATATGGTGGATCTTCACAGCAGATACAAAGAAAAAATAGGAGATGCAACGAGCTCTTTAATGACTTGGTTGTCTACTGGACGCTAAACCATAATTTTTCTTCTTATTAAGAACTGTATTCCTTGGATAGGGACGTGCGAATGGAGATTGATTAATAATTGCTTGAATAATTGGAAAAACTGATTGGAAAGAATAGTTGAAAGAAATCTGAAGATAATTTATGAATCTGTGCACAACTTTGGGCGAACTTTAAGTGATACCAGTATCAACAGACCTTTAATATCAGTACATTCAAGGCCAATAAATTTAATTTGCATTAGGTGCTGCATCTCATTTACTCCATTGTGTTTTGTCTTGATCGTGAGAATGTCGATGCAGGAACTCTCCTACAGATACTGTGTAAATTATTCTTGTCTGCACTGAACCTCTTGATACAAGTTCTTGGCGGCGAGTGAAATGACGAACAGATAGGAGTCGACGTCTTAACTGTGCCAAAAAAAACTGCATTTCTAATAACATTTTATAACACTGTTAATGAACGATTAAAATACACGCTTTTAACAATGCTGGTACGAGGGATCCAGCATACGTCCGTACGCTACCACTTCTCGAAAAAAAACTTTGAAGATACATGAATCAATAAATTGAAGAGCGTATTTGTTACTTTGTTTCATATACATATTTAACGACGTGTCAGCACATTGTCCTTGCCACAAAACAACTTGTTAATATAACTTTGGCGGTGTCTATAACTTACTCAATTTACATATAGCTTATATATAAGGACGAAAAAATTATCTGATTCAATACAATTTCCCCCCACTCTACACTTACGTCATACGGAGGTGCACAGTGTCGGAGCTTACTTCCCTTTTGAGGTTCGATAATCCTGCCCAATATGAGCTTAGCCTTTATTTCTGGCCATTGGAATTATCCTGAATGGTTGTTTATACGGCCATGTCAGCTTCTAGTGTCAACCAGGATCTGCACCGTGTTTAGCTTGCAAAGTATGCGCTCGCAGTCCAACGTCCGTTATCGTCACATTTCGCGCTAACATTTTCAGAACTGTAGATTTCACTGCACAAATTCGTGAAGCTTGCGTTCAGTGGCATGATTCTTTGTGAAATGCGGTGACAACTGGTTTCCATGTCAACGGCCCGAGGAATTTATTTCAAATCGTCGCACTCACTTACTGAGTGCGGAGAACAGACGTACATCCAACATCCGTCGATAAGATAAATTTCTTGCTGCTGTTACGACGTTGTGAAGTACAGAAAATTCATGTTACACGAAGTATTGCCATTTTTAGTGTACCACGCGCACACCCAAGTATTGTTTTAACACACGTACACTTAACACTTTGCAGCGGAGTTTCTTATGTTTTTGCTCTCTGTTTTTGAGCGTCTTTCACACAGTTCCATCTCATAAAGTTTCTGTAGTGTCCTTTCCACATACTGCACACATAACATAATAAAGCAAAAATAAAGTTACAAAGTATACTTATTCTATTCATTTGCAGACATCGTCGCTCATTATAGTCTGCAACACATTCTCTCCTGTTTCTAAACATAAGGTCATTACTTGTCATTTGGCTTTGGTAAATTTTCTCAGATTTCGTTTTCGTTACATTATTCGATTCCAGTTATATGAGTACACATTTTACTGTTGTTTGGTTATACATGTTTCCGATGACATTCGTACAATAATAGATTCGGTTTTCATTTATAGCATAAAGTGACGTACATTTCATTTAGATTTACAACGACTCCTTCTCGGAGCATATTTATCAGTTCAAAAGAATCAAAGAAGTAAACAGTAGTCGCTACAGTAGACTCTACGCGCCGCTCAGGCAACTACGCATGGCCTCGCCTCTCTAGCATTCTCCAGGAAGAATCTACATACTACAGCGTTGTGGAAATTCCACGGAAAGGCATTTATGTGCCCATTACGTCTCGTTAATGGACTTAACTGTGATCCCAATAACAGAACAGTTTTTTTTTAAGCGCAACTCAAATCACTATACCAATGTATCGGCCCCTTGATTATTTGGTAGTGCTCAACCTTAGTTGAGCATTGCGATACGCGACGTACAGCGACTGTTTCCTTCTTCACATACTTTTACACCACCACATTCATACTTATCATAAATACTTATTCAGTGTTTAAAAGTGCAGATCAGTATTTATTTGTTATGTTCATTGTATAAAAGATTCATGTACTGAAGTTTACAGACTTGTATCATTATTATGATATGTTACGTATAATGAGCGTAAAACAATGTTTACATAACTAACAAACACGCTAAAAAATTTCAATGTAATTCAGGTTTTTGACTGTTTCATGAGTAGCCGACGTTCACAGTAGTTATGTATCGACCCCTTGATTATTTGGTAGTACTCAAACTTAGTTGAGCATTGCGACACGCAACGTATAGCGACTGTTTCCTTCTTCACATGCTTTTACAGCACTACATTCATATTTATCATACACTTACAAATATACTTACTTGCGGTGCGGTCTTTTGTTACGTTTGTATGGTACCTAACACTTTACATGCATTTTTCTTTCTTCACTTTACGAAGTGTCGATGCACCGTTCCCTGAAAGGAAAGACTTAATACTAACTTAAAGCTAAATATTCATAGACAAGTGTCTAGTGGCACGATAGCTACTAATACCTTTTTCACATGTTCAACCATGTTTTCGTTTACTTCAATGTGCAGTCGTGTTATCACAAAATTTATTTAATGTTATGTGTGCGTCTCTACTCATAAATCTGAATGACAAAGTGTATTGGAGGCATGGTGCGACCTCTTATTCAGCTTGCCACTTATACCGTACTCGCTTGTTTACCTGCAGCAATACTTTTCTCGTCCATCAAGTGTAATTAGTGAGTGCACTTTCAGTACTTAAATTTGTAACTGTTGTACATATATTGATATAATGTATTTAGTAAAGTAGCTTAAGTTAATATTTCGTAGTTTAGCGTCCCTTTCCTGAGTACATAATATCTTAGCATATATTCGTGTGTGTGTATCGTGTAGATAGTCGTAGTTGTAGTACAGACTCTCTGTTAATTTTCTATCTCCCTGTTTATTCAATAGGCTTTACAAATCCTAGTGCGGGCTGTAGCTCATGAAGTTTGTTACTTCCAGCTATGCCTGTGTGGCGCGCACGCGCTTGCGGTTTGTTACTGGCTTGCTCCCCCATGCGCATGCGCTAGGTCGCTCTGATACTACTTCCGTCGCGACGAGTTGTGTATTCCATTGCACGCTACCGAGCGTTTCATTATTTATTTACAAGTGAGCTACGCGCAAGGCGAAGCGTTGTATTTAGAGGATCGTTGTCTCTAGACACATAAAAGTGAAATTCTTCCTTGTTGCAACCACTTACCATATCGGTTACACATTTAACATATAAGAAAAAACATGAACAAAATTTTTTCTTAACAACCAATTATTCTGGATTTCATAGCAGCTTGTACCTTGCCCTCTATCAGGTTTTCCTGCACATCCTCATTACTTTAGTGCAGATCATTTTACACATCACTACCTTGATCGTTTCTGACAAAACAAGTGTCCCTCAAGCACATGCCCGCACTCTTCTCCCAGGTCACAGAACGGCCGCCTACCGGTTCACGTTTTCAGGAGTCGCAGTGGTATCGATCTCTGGGCTAGGCGTAACTTCTGTTATATGGACTGTTGGTGTTTATGTTGGGTTCTGTCGCAGCGCATGGCATTTGCGCTTGCTCTATAGGTACAGCTCCCGGTAAGTGTTGTTGCATTCTGTAACCTTCGCTATTTTCCTTCGATGGTCTAGCCACGTATTGTGGGTAACGAGTGAAAGTATCTAACTTCTCTAAAACCATGAGTCTGTTTTCTGTCAAATGTTGTTTTGCAAGTAGTTTTAGCAATACTGACTCGTAACCTTTCCTCTGCTTCCTTTAAACTCGAATCTGTTTCAGCAAGAAACTGACTTTCTTCCGCTTTTAGAGCTTTTTCTACTGTATCTACATAAATATTGCACTCTGACACTATCTTTTTAGCAAGGGTACTGCCCATGAAACTCTTTCCGTTAACGTATTTGTATTGCGGGATATGTTGGTAATAATTTCTTCTTTTAGTTGTTTATCTAGCGAGACCTTTAGAGGTGGTGGTCCAGATTGCTGTACACACCGGTGCCTGTAATACCCAGAAGCACGTCCTCTTTCATTGATGCATGGCTGTATTCGTCATGGCATAATATTCACAAGTTCATCAAGGCTCTGTTGGTCCAGATTGTTCCACTCCTCAATGGCGATTCGGCGTAGATCCCTCAGAGTGGTTGGTGTGTGCGAGCTAACATCCTAAAGATGTTCGGGCTCACATGCGGTTCCTCTTCGTAGAAATGTCTTGGCTCAAACCCGTCTAGGGGTTGAACAACATGTGTCGCATTACATGCCCTAAATTAGACACTTGTGACCCTTTGGTTAAATTGTCTGGCTGAGGGCAAGTTTGCCAAATTGTGTGAACCATTCGAAGTTAATATAAAATATAACACCAGTAATAATAATATCGGGAGCTAAATTAACGACACATAAATGATGTAGGCCACATAGTTGCGATTTGGTTAGAATAATGTTTATTCAAAACGCAAACCAATAGCGAAAGTGGTCGTATTTAGAGTTACTGTTACACTCGAGCTCATATCCATTTGATACAAATCGGTCATTCACAATCTCATAGCGCAACACAAGTCCAATAGTCCACGAAAAGTTAGAGTTCACACCAGGAGCGCGGTTGCTCACCGCTCTGAGACTAAGTTCCGCAATACCACACAACGCGAAATTTTCTAAATCTTTTCACTTCCTAGCTACCTAAAGGCCGACCTCTGCTTTCTGGTCTGAACCTTTGGTGCCTAGACAAGAACTGCACTGTCCACTTTCGCGTCTGCACCAGCATTGCCCCTCTGCCCGTCCCCGGCCGCGTTCCCCGCACTCCGAATATCCTCGCTCAACTGACTCGTGCAGTCCACTTTCTGAAGCCGTCCATCTGTTTGGATGCAGCTTATTTTACATTATTTTAAAATTTAACGTATTTAAATAATCAAAGCTTGACCACTTTCACATTCTAAATAAAGTAACAATAATACCTATTACAAAATAAACGTTAAATGGTTCAAATGGCTCTGAGCACTATGGGACTTAACATCTGAGGTCATTAGTCCCCTAGAACCTAGAACTACTTAAACCTAACCTAACCTAAGGAGATCACACACACCCATGCCCGAGGCAGGATTCGAACCTGCAACCGTAGCGGTCGCGCGGTTCCCAGACTAAAGCGCCTAGAACAGCTCGGCCACACTGGCCGGCATAAACGTTAAATTCTTTTGCAGTAGTAAATTAAATTCTTTTACAGTAGAACTATTTCCTTCATAACTTCGAACGTCACGGTCAGTAGCCCTGCACCAATGTGCTTTCTGATAAATAAATGATGAACAAAAGTAACTATAGCGCACTAAACTTTACAACAAATATTCTGTTACCTAACGATTCAATAAGATGTCATGCTGTCATCGTTCAATGTGTTTTGTGTGGAGGAAATGATGATCTGATGCTTAACTGAAAATAATGATAATTTAAATTCACTATGTATTTCAAATAAATAAAGTTACATACTCGATATTTACAACATTTGTCATTTTAATGATCCGCTTCTTTATGAAATGTCTATCGTTATCATTCAGGTTTTGTTACAAAACTAGTTAATTTCACTTTAACAGTAAATCCTAAACTATTATAGACATGATCAGTATTCATGTTTTATTGGGATCACCATGAAATTTCATGAAGGATGGCAGATTAAAATTACTGTGGCTTGATTCCCTGAATTACTTCAGGATTAAATACTTTTCATAAATGTTTCCATTTATGGCTGATCCTAGGTTTGACATAATTAACAGTGCTAGACTTCCTTGGACACAAACAGCTTCTGCGGGGTTTCCTCGTCTGTCTCACTCAGACACTACAGCGCTTAGGCCTCATTCAGCACAATAGGCGTCAGTGAATTTCCCCATCTCGTGGCGAATCTGCGCTCTTTGTGGCACAGGGTCCTGGACGACAGTGTTCGTTTCAGAATTTCTGAGGACTCACTCTTTATTAACATAAATTAGAGCGAAATGCTCGTAAACTCACATGGGTCACGTCGTCCATAAGAAGCCCTTTTCAGTCTATCATAGGCGTGTTCATAGGATTCGTGTCTGGAGAACATGCTGGCCACTGTAGTCAAGCGATATCGTTATCCTGAAGTAAGTCATTCACAAGATGTTTACGATGGGAGCGCGAATTGTTCTCCATAAAAACGAATGACTCGCCAATATGTTGCCGATATGGTTGCTCTGTCGGTCCGAGGATGGCGTTCACGTATAATGCAGCTGTTATGGCGCCATCCATGATCACCAGCGGCGTACGTCGGCCTCACATAATGCCACCCCAAAACAGCAGGGAACCTTCATCTTGCTGTACTCACTGAACAGAGTGTCTAAAGTGTTCAGCCTGAACAGGTTGCCTCCAAACACGTCTGCGATGATTGTCTGGTTGAAGACATTTGCGACACATAATTGGTGAAGAGAACGTGATGTCAATCCTGAGCGGTCCATTCGCTATCTTGTTGGGTCCATCTGTGCCGCGTTGCATGGTGTCCTGGTTGCAAAGATGGACCTTGCCATGGACGTCGGGAGTGAAGTTGCGCATCATGCAGCGTATTGCGCACATTTTCCTGATATTTTGTGAACTGCTGTGTCGTACCTGTAATTTTTTGTGTTACGCTTTCCCGAAATTCCTGTTGTTTTATTTGTTGCATGAGTTATGTCAAATTGTATGTCTCACTAGTATTTACATTGTTTTTACGAACTGAGAACTGAGAAATTGTCTCATCAAGCGTCCTAAAAGTGACATCATGATTAGTTGTATTACCAGTGTCATCATTTATTGATAGTGGGACGGCAGCCTCGTTATTTTGGTTGCCATCGGCCAGTTCACGAGCTGCCGCGTTACCTTAAGCCGTTGCCAAGCTCGGATTTCCAACATCTTGGCATATCGCACTATGTAATGAATATTCAACAATGGCCATTTTCCTTGAGTCCACTGTGAATAGTTTTTAACAAAATTATGAATAAAATTTTTCAGAAATGAAATTTTGTCTGTGTCGGTACTTTTCAATTAAAGTAGGTTTAGTTGCCTGTTAACTAATGAATATGGTTATTATCTGACACACTCTTATAGAAATTAAATGACTTATCGTGCACTTTAAAGAGGACATTCTACAAATTTTCCTCTTTTCTGTAGAAATGCACTTTCCCTAAAGGATATTAATTGGTTATTACAAACCTGTTGAATTACCCAAATACCTTTTCTATGGAAGATGCTTCAGAATAAAATTTGGATACTGCAATGTGTTTGATTAGATTAGAATCTACAAACTCTTTCCATTTACATCAAACACAGTATAAGGCATTATCTGTTAATATGACTTCCGGTTTTCCTATTCTTACAAAATAATTCTCTTTGATTCTCTTATAATTGAACAGGTTCTAATATTCTGGGCATTTTAAGTGTTTGGTGAAAATATCATACAGACTTACTACATACTTTACACCATCCGTACCTCTGGGACAGGGTCCAGCCACATCCAGAGATACCTTTTCTAGAGGTTTTTTTTTTTTAGCCACAATGGGATGTAGTTCAATCTGTTTGTGTTGTTTTCTGGCACACAATAAACTTCCTTACCACTTGTAGTACTCTTCGTCTAAGCTTGGAGAAATAACAACATTTACCTGTTTTGTCATTGCACTTTGCAAGGCAATAATGGCCCCAAGCATTGTGTCTGTACGAGATAAGATCAGCCACATATTCCTCTGCAAACACACGCGCCATTGATCTTGTTCAGGATGGTTCGTGTGGAACAGAACACCTTTGTGAAAAGTGAAAAAAGTTTTTGACTTTTCTTCGCCGTTTTGCATAAGTTTCTCTCTTACTTTACTCCAGCATGTGTCTTCCTGCTGTATTTGCTCCATGTGTTTATACATGTGGACATAGTATGGTCGGAGTGTTTTGTCTTCCATCAACATAGCTCTTATTTCACCTTCCTGCTGTAAGAGATCGTTAAATTCCTCTATCCCTTTCGGTAATTGAGAAAGAGCGTTATGTTCTGGTTTCCCTTTATGTCCACTATGTCAGAATCGAATTCTTGAATGAGCCGTGCTCAAGCTCGACTTGGTGCCATTGACAGGTTGGCGTCGTGTATTGGATTGTCACCTCTCGTTTTCTTAGTCTGTTCACTGGCGCCACTACGGTTGCTCGCTTTGTATGTCCGTCAGTGGCAGCAGCAGCGCTTGTCGATAGCAAGTACTGTGGTACTATCTATGGAGCGACCTCTAGATTTTTCGGGTAGTCGTGTGTCGGAGTTCAGTTGGGACGGGGCAGAAGTGAGGTCCAACAGCGCCCGTACTCGCCGAGGGAGCTGGCGATATATGCACTGCCCTATGGAGGGATGTGGTCGCGAGAGTGCACGACCACGTCGAAGTCCGGATTCAGCGAGTTTAAGTTGAGTGGATCGTTATATTCGAGTAGTGTAACTTTCACTAGTGTGTGTGTCCATCCGTCGAAGTGACCTCGTGCTATCAAGCTGTCAGTTCGCGGTTTTATACTCCGACGTCCCCCTTGCCTGACTTGATGGGCAACGACCGATGGTCGGTCGTTTGGTCGATCGTCTCAGTGGACGACGTGTATCTGGTCTCTCGACCGTTTCTGTGTTCTTAGCGTTCATGACTACGTGCAATTCGTCTTGTTGCTGTATAGTGACTGTTTTAGCATTGTTTGAGTTATTTGTGGCATTCTTTTTCCCGGTTCCATGTGCATCTAGTCAGATTTTGAACAGGCTGTTTGGTCTTAACCCTGTCTGCGTACTAGGATTTGGTGGAGCCAACTTGTGTAATTAAATGTTTGTCATTTGACGATGTTAACTGTTATTCTGACGTGGTACTGGTTACCGCATCTTAGGTGGATTTTGCGAGTATACTGGTCGGCGTTTAACCTGTCCCTAGTTTGAGCTGGCATCTTGTTAAGTGAGCATAACTCTTGGCTGCCTGTCTCACCGCTTACGCAGCTGTAGGGACTTTTCTCAGATCGACCCTTGGGGCACTGTCTGTGGATCACTCCCTTCTTTATTTGGTCTGATTGTGTCAATTGTTTAAAAATATTTTCTTTAAATTATTTTTATTGCTCGTGGCCTTCAGCCGACAAATAATTGGAATTCTTTCTTAATAAGGCCTTCAGCCGTCAGTGTAGCTTGTTACAGTCAATTTTTTATGATTATTTTAAAAATTATTTTGGTATTTTGCAAAGTGTAGTTGTCTCCCTCACTTTTAATTCAGGTTGGTTGGTTGGTTGGTGCTGGGGAAGGGGACCAAACAGCGAGGTCATTGGTCCCATCGGGTTAGGGAAGGATGGGGAAGGAAGACCGCCGTGCCCTTTCTAAGGAACCATCCTGGCATTTGCCTGAAGCGATTTAGGGAAATCACGGAAAACCTAAATCAGGATGGCCGGACGCGGGACTGAACCGTCGTCCTCCCGAATACGAGTCCAGTGTGTTAACCACTGCGCCACCTCGCTCGGATTTAATTCAGACCTTCACCCGCTAATTGTTCTGAATTATTGCTTGTGGCCTTCAGCCGACAAATAATTTTGAATTCTTTAGTCGGCCGGGGTGACCGAGCGGTTCTAGGTGCTACAGTCTGGAACCGCGCGACCACTACGGTTGCAGGTTCGAATCCTGCCTCGAGCGTGGATGTCTTTAGGTTAGTTAGGTTTAAGTAGTTCTAAGTGCTAGGGAACTGATGACCTCAGAAGTTAAGTCCCATAGTGCTCAGAGCCACTTGAACCATTTTTTGAATTATTTCGTAATAACGCCTTAAGCCGTCAGTGTAGCTTGTGTTAGTCAACTTTTTTAAAATGATTGTTTTTAAAAAATTATTTCCTTAAATAATGTGTACGTGCTTACTGTGCAACCAACGGTAACTGATTAGGCCCCGTCCACACCTTTTCCTGCCTTCCCTAAGTCCCACATGTCATTGAAGATACATACACCACCTGGCTATCCAGTGGTGTAGCAGTTTACAAGTTAACAAAAACGATAGGGACTGATGTTCACAGTATACTTCTGTATGTTTACCCCAAAGGAAATATTCAAACTCTTTAAAGGACGAAATTACAGCCAAACCCTCCGACTCCATAACTGAATACGAATGTTCAGCTTCGGATAAGGTGCGGGTGGCGAAGCTAATTACTCTCGGAATGTGTTTTCTCTCTCCTACCATTTGAAAAAGGCATGCACCCAAAACCTTGGAGACGCGTCGGTGCATAATCAAAAATCTTTCATGTCTGGTTGAAATAAAATATTAGCATTTAACAAGGCTAGCTTGAAGTTCTCGAAATCTGTTTGACATTGCTTGTCCCATAACCAAGGTCAGTTTCTCCAGAGAAGATTGAGTAAAGCATCGCTGTTCATAAGTTGGTTAGGGGTGAATTTTCTGTAAAATGATAGGTCTAAGTATGCCTTTAATTGCCTCTTCTTTTGAGGAACAGGATAGTTCCTAATGGCATCAAGTCTTTTAGGACCTGGTAGTAAGCCTTCTGAAGAGATTATGTGTCCTCAAAATTTTACCACTTCTTGTCCGAAATTACTTATCTTGAGATTTGCTGTTATTCCATGTTCAGAAAATCGGTTCAATACTTGTTCAATTAATCTTAAATGTTCTACCCAAGTGGGTGTGGCGATTAAAAGGTCGTCCACATATACTGTTACCTTACTCAAAAGTTAGGACCCTAGCACTTTGTCCAGCGCACTTACGTTCAATCCAAACGGTAATACGTGAAATTCGAAGCTCCTCCCCCCACCTACGAAGGCAGTACACTTCTGACTTCCTACATGTAGTCTTATTTGCCAATATTATGACCGGAGATCGATTATAGTATGAGATTTAGCATCGTGGAATTTCATAAGCTGTTCCTCTAAATTGTCAGGACGTGTGCGGACTGGTGTAATAATCTTATTGATGTTACATTCGTCGAGGACCAAGCGCACATTACCATCTGCCTTACTCACAGCCAAAATAGGACAAAAAAAGGGGGAAAATGATGGTTGTGTTATGTTCCATTCGAGCATCCTGGTAATTTCTTTTCTTGCTGCTTCCCTCTTTTTCCATGTTATAGGCTATGAAGCAGAACAAAATGTTTCGTGAGGATATAGCCTACTTCCATTTCGTACACAAAATCCTTAACAATACCTGGCCTTTTTTCAAATAGATGTGTGTAAGCAAGTATCAGTTCCCTAAGTTCCGCTTGCTGTTCTTGAGACAAGTACTTTGATTCACTTACCTTCGTGTTTGTTGTGTTGACGTTTACCTCTTCTGCTGCTTATTGTTCGTTGTTGTATGTGTTGATAAACATTACTACAAGATTTACGAACAGTACCTCAAAGTAGTGAGTAACTTCAGTTTTACGTCTATAAGTACTTCCCCTGATTAGGTATATTGTAAATAATTGGTTATTTACTGTGAAATGGCATTTGTCCTTGCCTATATCAATTTGTACTGGTATAACGTAAATATATCCACACTTATTAAACAGTCAACTGTTAATTTCTTTACTATCAAAAAATTTCATCTCACAGAAAACTATCCTAATTGGATGAGAATTAAAGCTTGTATTTTGACTCCCTTCGATTTCTGACCAGTCGCAGTTTGTACCTTGCAATTTTTCACTGGCAGTTTGGGTATACGGCCACGTTTCTTCAGTTGTTGAAAGAATCGCTGTAACATCAAATTAGATGTAGCACCTGCGTAAAGCACAATGAGTACATCAAGGTCAAATATTTTGGCTTTGACAGTAGCTTGTGCCTTGCCCTCTGTCAAATTTTCCTGCGTACCTTCATTACTTTGATACAGATCATCTTTCACATCACTACCTTTATCGTATCTGATGAAGCAAGTGTCGACCAGTCTCGTGCCCCCACTCTTCTCCCTGGTTACAGAACGGGGGCCAACAATGATCGGTTCAAGTTTTCCGGCTGCGCAGTGGCATCGGTGTCTGGGTTAGGCGCAACTTCTACTACATGGGCTGATGGTGTTTGATTCTGCCAATTAGTATCCTGTGAGGGTCTTGACTGAAATTCTCTTTGCCTTTGCCTGTTGTTCGTGATATGTGCGTTACTTCGCTGGCGGAATTCCGCTGTCTGTCCATCATTCAGCTCTCTGGTATTGTTTTGTGTTTGCCACATATTCGTCTGATTATTGCTGGTACCGTGTGTCTCTACATATTGCACCGGCTGGCCGTACTCTGCCTGTTGTTTTTGTTAAATTTTTGTCCATTTCTTTTATATCCAACCTTGAATTTACGGATTTTGCCATTTCTGTTGTGATTACCGTTACCATTGCCATAGTGCTGTGTGTAGTAAGGTTACCATCCGTGTTGTACAATAAATTCGTTGTTCACTTCTAGGTCCGTAAATGACTGTGGCACTATCTTCGGTTGTACTGGTCTCTCTTCTTATATGAAATGTATTGAGTGCAGAACAGATAGAAAGTATTCGGTGTCATGTTCGGGAATGGTAACGTGTATTTCCTTAATGTGGGCAAGAAGACGGCTCTTTGAAATGTTCAGCGTGTCTACTTGAGATACCGGGTTCGTCCAGTATCTGGTTTGATTCAAATATTTTTCAAAATAGCCTCTTAAGCTTCCATGCTTGCTATTGAATGAAGCTGCGTTGAATACTTCGTCTCAGATTAGTATTTGTCCAGGAAGCCTCTCTCAAACTGCTTATAGTAGTGGCAAAGTTCCGACGTAGTAGAAAGTCACCTTGTGTGTATCCAACAATTCTAATTTTATGGGCTTCGGGCCAGGTACGAGGTAAAAGATTTGGAAATGCTCTGATAAAGACCATGGGATTTATTCTTTTCCTTCAAAATATCGGAAATTGTCGATGCCTGAGGAATCCCTCATCTGCAAGTAATGTTGACGAACACACCGCGCTGTCAGTGACTGGCATGTTTGTTGCGTTCTGTCGCAGCGCATGGCATTTGCGCTTGCTCGATAGGTACAGCTGCCGGCAAGTGTTGTTGCATTCTGTAGGCCTCGCTATTTTCCTTCGATGGTCTAGCCACGTATTGTGGGTAACCAGTGAATGTATCTAACTTCTCTAAAAGCATGGCTTTGTTTTCTGTCAAAATATTGTTTTGGGATGTCAGTAGTTCCAGCAATACCGACTCGTAACCACTCCTTTGCTTCCTTTAAACCTGAATCTGTGTTAGCAAGAAACTGACTTTCTTCCTCTTTCAGAGTTTCTTCTACTGTATCTACATAAATCTTGCACTCTGACACTACCTTTCCAGCAAGGGTATTGCCCTTACCCAGCACTCAGGCTTCAGCTTTCTCACTTATTTCCTTTACATATGCACATATCTTATCTCTGTTGTTTGGCAAATTTTGACTCTAAACTTAACTGGTCCACTCTTAGACTTAACTTTTGTACTTCTGTAGGTATGTTTCTACATACGTCTTGCAGTTCGCTGACTGACGCATCCACTTGGGATTGCGTCTTCTGAATTTGAGAATATTCTTCACAAAGGTTCTGCAACTCACCTGCAAGTTGTTCGTGTTTATCGTCTATAGATGCTACTCTATCCGTTAATGTATTTATATTACGGGATATATTGGTAATTATTTCTTGTTGTAGTTTATCTAGTTCTGTCAACTTCACAGATAGTTCATTTGATAATTCTGTGTCTTTAGTTTTGCTCACCTAACTGGACTGTTGACTAATACTATCATGATCTCAGCACTTTCGTCCCATAGGAACTTACCACCACTAATATTATTCTTGAAATCGTTAAATGCCTGATTTTTCTGTGTGAAGTGTCGTCCCATATTTTCCTGACGTTTTTTGAACTGCTGTGTTACACCTGTAATTTATTGGGTTACACTTTCCCGAAATTCCTGTTTTGTAAACTGTTGTTACTTGTTGCATGAGTTATGTCAAATTGTGTGTCACAGTAGTATTTACATTGTTCTTACGAACTGTTTCCTGTTGTTGCGTACGCGATGTCGTGAGCAAGTAATCAAAGACATTTTCGCCGTCGTGCCCTTCGGTTTCACTATTTGAAAAAACATTTCCCGTTGAAAACTGAGAAATTGTCTCATCGAGCGTCATAAAAGTGACATCATGATTAGTTATATTACCATTGTCATCATTTATTGATAGTGGGACGCCAGTTACGTTATTTTGGTTGCCATCGGCCACTTCACGAGCTGGCACGTTACCTTCAACCATTGCGAAGCTCGGATTTCCGATATCTTGGCATATTGCATTATGTAATGAATTTTCAACAATGGCCATTTTCCTTGACTCATTGTGAATAGTTTTTACCAAATTATGGACAAAATTGTTCGAAAATGAAATTTTGTCTTTGTCGGTAGTTTACAGTTGAAGTAGGTTTAGTTGCGTATTCACTAATGAACACGGTTATTATCTGACACAGTTTTATAGATTTTAAATGACTTACTTTGCACTTTGAAGAGGACACTGTACAAATATTCGTCTTTTCTGTAGAATTGCACGTACTGTAAAGGATATTAATTGGAAGGAAAAGAGATTATCTACTGCCAGCGCGTCATGCGCGTCCATAAAGGCATACAGCGTAGCAGCTTCCTATCTTTACCACAGAAATCAGCAATCCCGGCTCATCTCGTTTGTAGGCAAAATATACTTCTAATATGCTCCTTCAATGGTTTATCATTTCAAATGTCGTGGACATGTAATAAAATACAATGAAAATTTCATTAGTTTGTTGTAATAATAATATGAATAATATAACGCCGGAAATCCATATCCTCCTATTTTCATCTATTGTACTATAAATTTTTTCCTTATTTTGTCACCTGAAGATATGACATTTCTGTCTCTTTATATATTGTAATTGTTCTACTATTTGTATATATATATATATATTTATATATATATATATATATATATATATATATATATATATGCATTTATGTCGATGTATAATTGGTTTGTTTTGTAAATATTATTTGTACTTTTACACAGGGTCTTGCCTAGGGAAAACTATGCTATCGAACGATTACATCGATAGGTCGTGTGGAGAACCAAAGTGTTTACGATCTTGGAGAGTGTTAACTCTGCCACGTGGAGCACAAGCAGAGGAGGGTCTGGCGGGAGTAGGGCGGTGGAGCAGGTGTGTTGAGTGACGCTCCCGCGAGTTGCCGCGCTTTCGGTGTTTGGCAGCAAGTTATTGCGCTCGACTTGCTATGATCGTTTCTGATACAGTGTCGCGGATGGGAAGCATTAGCTGGTGCACATCAAGAGCCCGTTTCGCCTGGTGACAGTGTCGAGAAGAAGGCGGTCCAACATCCAGCTTTATCCAGCTTCTGCAACAGCGACGGCCGACAATGAGTGACTGTCGCCACCTCCTCGACCGACGACTTCAAACCTTCAATCAACCAACAAGGAAGACTGGAAGCACGTAATGTTTTAGAACTGTATGGCAGACCTCACTTTTTAAAATTGTCCCATTTGCCTCCCTCACAAAATTACAGCAACTTAGCATGAACCTTTATTGCTCATTGTCCCAATTGCATTACCAAGCAGGGTCCCTTCCTTTTCGGGAATGAACCCGAGTCTCGTTGAAATTCAAACGCTAGCATTAAAGTAATATCATTCCATTTCACTGCTTTAATTTCAAAGTTCAGTTATAGTATTCATAGCTGGCTACAATATTTACATTACACAAGCACAAATTAAGAGTGCGAGTTTTGTTACCATATTTTAGCTTACCTGTGACTGCAGCTCAGCTTAGTACATACTAAATTTTACTATTGTTAATTGTTCAGAATCTTTTAATTCAAGTTCAAAGTTAAATCTCTTATTTCTAAATTGCATAGATTCAAGTAGCTTTTGAAATGATCGTTGTGGTAGCCCAAGACTAACCTCATTTTATTGAATTTCGCAGTGCTTCAGAAACAAAGTTCACTATCAATTTCAATCACTAAATTAATTTTCAATTTTCCGGTTTTATTAATTCTTTTGCTAAATTAAGTCAGAGTGTAGCGAAATTTATTGCTTCTGACAAACATTCAGTTTTCACACAACACGTGTCAACCTTCAGATGCCACGCTTTTAGTGCTAATTATAGGTGCATTAATCTTTCATTTTCAGTTATAATAGTAGTTGTCCATAGGACTGGCGACTGTAATTTTCCCCAAAACTCAAATATCTAATTAACACCAATTAATTTTTAATGTAACGACCGCACATTTACTTTCTTTATTAATTTTACCCTTTTCTCAAAATTAATTTCCACCAATTTCATTTGCATTTTTCCTTTCATTTAGATGTAACCCTTTCTTCCCTCTTTACCGACAAATTAACTTCGGTGACGATTGCTTTTCCCAAATTTCCATTAGGTGCGCGCGGTTTAATTTTTCATTGTCATTAAGGTCGATAAGTGAGGGGGAGGTTACACGTGGCTACGTGGTGACTGGACAATCTTCGGATTTGCGGTTGATCTGGACACGAATTTTGCATTGTGCAAATCTCGTAACAAAGTACTGGTTACGAACAGGTCGTTACGTCCGCGAGAATAAATAGTGGGACGAATCCTAATTAGAATTGAGATTTTTCATTTATATTGAAAATTTGTAAAATGAGTGATGGCAACAATTACCAGAATTTGGTAGACTTGGGTACGGAACAATCGGTCGAACAGTGGGAAACGCGCACGGACGCGACCGCCTAAATGCAACAAAGAGCGAAAATGGAATTCCAAACTTTAGAAAGTGTTTCGGAATCGGAAGTGAAAATCAAATCTGAACCCCTTGATGACGAATACGGGGGGACAATTAACGAGGAAGCCGCTACGGAAGTAAAACCGGTAGTTTCCGGGAATTTAACTGATTTATTGAATGTTTTGATTAACGAAATCAAGGCTCAGTTTAGCAAGATAGAAACTCAATCGGCAGAAATTAAAGCTCAGTCTGAAAGAATTGACTGGAAGCTAGACAATCAGGACAAAGCTATTAATGTTGTTAACAACAATGTTGGAGTTGTTAACACAAAAGTTGATAAAATCAAACAAGATATTGTTGTGATTAATACCGTAATCGGTAATCTTAAACGGGAAATGATAGGCGTTCAGGCGGAAATTGTGAACATAAATACTTGTTTTGATTCCGAAATTAGCAGAACCGAGAGAAGTGTAGGAGAAGCAGTTACTCCGATAATCAAGAATAAGGTGACGGAACAAATTCAATCAGTGAAAAAAGAGGATCAACAGAAGGTGGAAAATTTAAAGGCTTTAGTGTCTGAAGTAGGTACTAAAGTAAGGAAGCAGGTTAATATCTGCGAAGAGAAAAAGAGGGAAGTGGAAACGCTTGTGACAACCACTTGCCAAGTAATTACGAGTAATTAGAAAAGAAACTTGATGAAAAACAGAGCTATGTGCCAATCAGTGCACATACGTCGGAACTGTTGACGAAAGAGGAGCGGTTCGACCCCTTGAAAAAAGACGGTACACACGCGACGGATTTCATCAAAAATTGTGAAAGAGTTTTACCCAGGTCATGGACTAATGAGAGAAAAATTAATGCGGTTATTGAGGTGTTGGCTGGTGATGCCAAGCGTTGGGGCTTAAACCTCAACATTACGAACCTAACTTATGACGAGTTAAAAAATTTGTTTCTGGCTGAATACTGGTCAGAGCAAAATCAACAAAGTGTCTGGCGCGAATTTGTCGCATCGAGGCCTTTCGATGCGAATTCGCGTGTCTCGATGGATTTTTGTGAGGGCTGGATCCGCAAGTTGGAATATTTGCGTGATCGCCGCACAGAATCTGAAATAGTCTGGGAACTCCACAAGAAGCTTCCAGATGATACAAAACGCTACGTAGGAAGCAATTATAGGACAATCAATGATTTCCTGGAAAGAGTTGAGGACGAGGACAATTGCCGCAAAAATCGCGACAGTGGTAGAGGCCGTGGTAACAACAACGGGTACCACAACAACCACAACAACGATAACCTTGGGAATAATGCATACCGCAACCATGGCAGCAATAACAATAATGGTTCGGACCGTAATGACAATCGGAACAATGAAAATAATGAAAAAAATGACGGAAACCAGTATCATACTAACGTGATACGGGCTTCACAGAATAGTAATAAGCCAGAGGGTGTGATAAGCCGCCTCAGCAGCATCTGGGGAGCATATTTGCAGGGACGAGACAGGGAAACCATTAGCCGCGCCGGTGAGGGGCCGACCGGGCGTGGAGAAATTTTGGAGGCCCAATAACAGGAGAAAACCCAGGTATCGTCGTTATGAAAATTCCGTATGGAATAATCAACGGCGGGAGAGTGTGCCAGTGTTAAGAGAAAGGAGTACGCCCACAAGTAGTAGATCAGCTGTAGACACGGCAGTAGAAAATACATTCACTGTCAGTGAGAACAATTTGCTGTGTTCCGGAAATCGATTATAAAGTGGCAGCTGTAACACCCACAGCGGAACGGGAGATTGAGTTTAAGAATGATTCGCAATTGTTGAGAGGATGCAGAGAGGGATGAGGTCTCGTTAAGGCAGTTCGGTCGCTTACACGACGAACTAAGAGATTATAGGGGCCTGTACGGGAGAAGTGTTTATGGGGAGCGCGGGCAGGATTTGCCGCGTCTCGTCCCGCAGGAAGATAGTGTTTGTGAAGTGATGGAAAGTTCTGGCCCTAACCGGCAGACTTTACCAGAAACAGTTGATGTTAATGGGGAGCACGAGCAAGATTCGTCGTGTTTCGTCCCGCAGGAGTTAGACGTTGAAGTAGTAACAGAAAGTTCTCGCTCTGACCGGCAGACTTCACTGAAAGTTATAGTGGTAGAAGTAGCCGACCCATCCGACGCAAAACTCCAGTTTAAACATTGCGAGAGTATTAAGGAGAAAGATTACGAAACTTTTACTGATAGCCGGACAAGATTGGCAGAAAAGCACGTAGATTACAGCGTGTATGAGGTTAGAGCTGACGTTATACGGTCGGACAGTAGCAGTGTGGGTTGTGCAGATCCAGAGGAAGTAATTGCAGATACTGCTGGGCTCATTCCTCCAGGTAGATTGGCAGATGAGATCAATCTGACCAAAGAGGAATCAAAGAAGGTGACAATTAGTGAATTGATAGCAAAGCAACACTCACTAGTTGACGAGTTACAGGTAAAGGTTTCGGTATTTGAGGCGAAGCTACAGACTAAGCCTCAGGACAAACGTGTTGAAATTAAGACTGTATGTGAACAGAGGCTGAAAAAGCCGCCAGATAAGCCGAGTTTAGGATCAAAGCCGGATGGTTGTTTCTGGAATGACCTGGATATAGACGAGGATTTACTGTGGGAAAATAAAGAAACAGTCGAGGATAAGTGTAGACAGATAGTAGTGTCTGTTAATATTCACGGCCTACAACTAAACATGTTGATTGACACCGGTGCAAAATTGAGTGCTGTATCTGGAAAAATATTTCAGTTACTGAAAGACAGACCTGGTGTCGTAGTTACGCCAGTAACAGGAGTGAAAATTATCGGTGCTACTGGGAAGGCCAGTAAACCGGTCACAAAACAGATTTTTTCAACCTCGAGATATGTGGGACACGGTTTGAACGAGTTTTTCGTCGTGCCAGACTTAACTACGGAAGTAATTATCGGGTAAGATTGGCTATTAAAGTACCGTGCAGTGATTAATTGCGAAAGCAAAACTTTGACATGTACGTCACAAGATAAAACAATAGTAGTTTTAACGAGGCAGTAGATGGTGTGCATAGGCAATACCAGCCTATACACATTGTTAACTGGCCGGATGCCATTGACGTAGGTATGAATTTGAACTACTGTAACGTGATAAATCTCGGCATTGACAATAGTGTAGAAAGTGAATTGGAAAGTATTGTAGACGGTGTGTCAAACGTAACACATGAACAAAGACGAGGCCTGTATGAAGTAATAATGTGGAATAAGAGTGTGTTTTCAGACAAACCGGGACTTGTGGAAGGATATAAATGCAAGTTGCATGTAATTCCGCACGAACCATTCTTCGTGAGACTGTATGCTATACCGCTGTCCATAAAGGAAGCAGTGCAACGGGAGATAGATAAGATGATCGAATGGGGAGTGACTGAAAGAAGTACGAGTCCATACAATAACGGTTTGGTCATTGTAGCAAAACGGGATGGTAGTGTGCGTATTGTGATTGACGCACGCACGTTGAATAGGGTCGTTCAACGCGAAACAGACAGACCAGAGAGTATGGAGGAGATTTTGCAACGTTTTCATGACGTTAAGTTCATGACTAGCCTCGATCTGACGGCTAGTTACTGGCAAATAGAACTCGAAGAATAATCTAGGCCATACACCGCCTTCTTGTTCGCGGGCAGGTGTTATCAGTATAGAGTACTGCCGTTTGGACTTAATACTGGGTGGCCCAAAAAGGATGGTCGGATTTGAACTGCGTAGTACCATTGAAAGGTGAGGAGGGGGGACCACTGCCGGCCGTCTGCAAGTCGGCCATTACACCCAGTTTGCCACGAGATGGCGCAGTGGACGGTCGAGCATCGTGTTTTTGCTGTGGAACAGTTTTTCAGAAATGATGAATCGTTTATTACTGTGCAACGATTGTTTCGACAACGTTTTGGTGTAGCGCGTGATGGACCCATTCCAGATCGCAGATCCATATCACGTTGGGTGACTGCATTCCGGACAACAGGGTCTGTCAAACGTGGTAAATCTACAGGGCGTACACGTACGGCAGTTACTCCACAGAACATTGATGATGTTAGAGCGTCAGTGCTGCAAAGCCCGCGTCGTTCCACTAGGCGTCGTGCTCAAACTTTAAGCCTCAGCCGTAGTTCGTTGCAGCGTATTTTAAGCCGTGAGTTACAGTTTCACCCATACAAAATTATGATCACGCAAAAGCTGTATGATCGTGATTTTGAGCAGCGAAGACGATTTTGTGAATCAATGCTTGACATTTTGTACTCTAATAATGATGTTGTGCTTCTTATGTCAGATGAAGCCCATTTCCATTTAGACGGCTATGTCAATAAACAAAACTGCACGTATTGGGCAGCAGATAATCCCAGAGAATTGCACCAAAAGCCTCTTCATAGTGCTAAGGTAACAGTCTGGTGTGGAATTTCAAGATTGGGGATTGTTGGTCCTTATTTTTTTGAGGAGAACAACGCTACAGTCACAGTGAACTCGAAACGTTACGTTAACATGCTACGTAGCTTTTTGGTGCCGAAACTGCGAGAGTTACATGTAAATCGAGATCGAATTTGGTTTCAACAGGACGGTGCCACGGCCCACACAGCCGATGACTCCATGTGTGTTTTAAGGCGGATGTTCCCCCACCACATCATCTCGCGTTTTGGAGATGTCCACTGGCCCGCGAGATCACCTGACCTCTCAGCCTGTGATTTTTTTCTTTGGGGATACCTAAAGTCAAAAGTCTACGTAAAGAAGCCCCGAAACTTAATTGATCTGAAGGAGGCAATCAGTGCGGAAATTATGGCAATTCAAGAAGAAACAGTAGTGAAAGTGATGGAAAATTTCGAGGAAAGACTTGTGGAATGCATCACCGAGGAAGGTCACCATCTTCCGGAAGTCATTTTCCGTACATGATTTTTTGTGGTTAGTTCTTGTAATTGGGTGCCTGGGAGCATTTAGTTACGTAATTGAATAAAATTAATTTGTAAAACTGATGGAGTTATAGTTATTTAAAATGTGACCATCCTTTTTGGGCCACCCTGTATATCTGTGTCCGTATTCATCAGGGCCCTAGATAAAGTGCTAGGACCGGCTTTGAGTTCAAGATTAACTGTATATGTTGACGACCTATTGTTGGCCAATGCCACTTGGCATGACCATTGTGACCTGTTAGATGAAGTTTTTAGAGCATTGCGCCATGGCGGAATGACTCTAAAGCTAAAGAAATGCGAATTTGTGAAGCAGGAACTGAAATTTTTAGGGCATGTAATTACCACTGCTGGTATTACGAAAGACCCAGAGAAACTAGAGGCAATAAGGAATTGTCCTCCACCCAAGTCTAGGAAACAGTTAAAAAGGTTTTTAGGGCTCACAGGATTTTACCGTAAATTTGTAAAAGGACAAGTGTTTAATGATGAAAATTTGAATAACCTCTTACGCAAAAATGTTCTGTTTGTGTGGACTGACGGGTGTCAGGCCGCTTTCGAGAGATTAAAAGACGAGTTGTTAAGATCTAACATACTATTTCATCCTGATTTATCGCTACCCTTCCATCTGGGGACGGATTCGTCGAATTACGGGGTGGGGGTAGAACTGTTCCAAGAAGTTGGTGAAGGAGAGGATAAGGAACACCGAACGATAGCGTTCGCGAGTCGGACTTTATCAAAAAGTGAGCGAAACTACACGATTTCTGAGAAGGAGTGTCTCGCTATCGTGTTGGGATTCAAGAAGTTCAAGGGTTACCTATGGCACCGTAAGGCGATTATTCATACCGACCATAAGGCGCTCACTTATCTGAAAGATTGTAAACTACTTCACGAAAGACTGACTAGTTGATCGCTGTATTTACAGCAATTTAACTACGACATCTGTTAAGTAAAAGGGACCGACAATTGCGTAGCGGATGCGCTATCGCGGTTGCCCGAGTCTAATCAAGATGTATTGAAAGATGAGTCAGATGGAGTGGTCAAGTTATACTATTGTAAAGAAGTTGAGGGACGTAAATTAATAGTGAACACCTGTAGGATCTACGTCGTCATCAGAACGAGGACAGGTGGGCGCAACAATACTAGCCAGGCGGAGACACTGTCGGCTCTTGTGCCGCTGTCGGCATTCTTTGTACTTGCGGGTACGGAAGGCGGAGTAGTTTTTCTTTCCGGACAGGAGGAGAGAAATTAAGGAAGTATTACAAGATATTGGATCATATCTTGTACATACGTAAGGGTGAAGATAGTAACATTTGGCGGGTATGCTGGCCCACCAAATACGTCACAGACATAATAGACTGCAACCATTTGGCGTATGGTCACTGTCGACCAAAGAAATGTACGGAAAAGCTGAGTGAAGTAGTGCATTTGAACAACATGTTAAAACGCGTTACTGACAGAGTGAAAACTTGCGATTTATGTCAGAAGGTGAAGGTTACCAACTGTACGAGTCGTGGTCCTATGCAAAGTATAAGGCCTAACGACACCTTTGAATTACTGTGCATGGACTTGTACGGACCTTTGCCCAAGTCATCAGGAAACTTTGCCTTCATTTTAGTAGTGCTAGAAGCTTTTTCCAAGTTCATCAAACTATACCCGATTAGGAAAGCTACAGCCAAAGCGGTCTATAGCAGACTTGTGAACGATTATTTTGTTCATATTGGTAAGCCAAAGGCGATTCTATCAGACAGTGGGGCACAATTTACTTCTAAGTTGTGGAATGAAGGCATGGCAAGTAATGGAGTCGAAGTGATCCATATTTCAGCTTACTGTCCGGCTGGAAATCCCGCTGAGAGGTATATGCGCGAGCTAGGCCGACTTTGCCGTACCTATTGCCACCACAACCATAGGGCATGGGGCAAATATGTAGCAGAATTTGAGAGAATTATGAACACCTTGAGACGTGAGTCTACGGGATTTTCTCCAGAGGAAATCCTGTTAGATGACAGAAGTAAAAGTTTAGTGGAAGAGATAATCAAATTCCCTCCATGGATTGACATTAGTATTGGTGTGAAAAAAAAAAGTTTGCGAGAAATAATGAAGCTAAAAGCCTATGCTCGCATACGTCGTCATGACGCTAAAGCGCGTCTTGCTAAGTTTGCAATCGGAGACTTAGTACTTGTAAAAGCTCATGAGAAATCGAGTGAGGTAGACAATGAAATCTCTAAATTTGTTTATTTATAATGGACCATATAAAGTCATTGGTATACTTCATACAAATGCTTATTGCTTAGAGTATCCAAGCTCTGAAATCTGTTAGGTATACGGAACATTGTAGACTTGAAATTGTACCAACCAAGGATTGATTAATACCACAGAATGGGTAATTTGTACAGTATGTAAATATGGAGTGTAAGATTTAAGGATCTGCCATGTTGCCATGCTTTTGCCTGACCAAGAGGTCATTAAAGAAGCTATAATTAATAAGTAATTAATTTTGATTAATGATTTAAGAGCAACTGATTATTAATCAATTGAAAAATCCAAGCTGCTAGTTTAAGTTTTCAGCTGAGTCACAGTAGATTAAGGAATGTAAATATGATTTTGTAACTAGCTGTAAGATTTCATGAATACGTGTTTACTAGTCACTGCCGATGTACTTAGACGCTGTTTTAAGTTTCAGGCTAGTACATGCGTTTGATGATGGACAGTGTTGACTTATCCACTGTGATAGTGTTAACGGACTCCTTGAGATTACTCGGGAGTGAGTTTTTCCGAAAGAATTCAGTGAAACGGACGTTCTGGAAGTGCCGTTACAAGGGAGAGTGAGATCAATCGTGCCGCACAGGTGGGCGCAACAATACTAGCCAGGCGGAGACACTGTCGGCTCTTGTGCCGCTGTCGGCATTCTTTGTACTTGCGGGTACGGAAGGCGGAGTAGTTTTTCTTTCCGGACAGCTGATGGGAAAGAATTCTACTGTCAATATTTATGTTTTTTTCGATCTGCTGAATATTATTTTCTCGTTTAGCGTTAAGTGGACTCTCATGGCGAGAATATTAATTATGAAAAGGTTACATAAAAATGTGTATTCTATGTAATTGATTATTAATTTGCGTATTTTGATCTACCTGTTTTTATGTCCATGTACTCTGATTAATTTCGTAAATAGTATTCCATTTCTTGATAGTATTACGAATTTTAATGATTTTGGAATAGCTAAACCGTTTTCTATATTTTCTATGAGTTTTAATATGTTATCAACCTGCTTTATTTTGTGCAAGATGACAGAGTGGAATAAGATTAGGAGTGTCTCCACTCAATTAGTATGGTCTAAAAACTGAGTTATGGTTAATTAGACGAATGCTAAATTTTGTTGATGTTTTGAGCATAGGCATTTCCGCTGTTTCTTTCTTGGGACATTTTCTGAGTCTGTTTAGGTTACACGAACATCCTCACACAATGTGGGGCACATGTAACGCCAGAAATGCATATCCTCCTATTTTCATCTATTGTACTATACACTTTTTCCTTATTTTGTCACCTGAAGATATGACATTTCTGTCTCTTTATATATTGTAATTGTTTTACTATTTATATATATATATATATATATATATATATATATATATATATATATATATATATATTTATGTCGATGTATAATTGGTTTATTTTGTAAATATTATTTGTATTTTTACGCTGGGTCTTGCCGAAGGAAAACTATGCTATCGAACGATTACATCGATAGGTCGTGTGGAGAACCAAAGTGTTTACAATCTTGGAGAGTGTTAACCCTGCCGCGTGTAGCACAAGCAGAGGAGGGTCTGGCGGGAGTAGGGCGGTGGAGCAGGTGTGTTGAGTGACGCTCCGGCGAGTTGCCGCGCTTTCGGGGTTTGGCAGCATGCAATTGCGCTCGACTTGCTATGATAGTTTCTGACACGGTGTCGCAGATGGGAAGCATTAGCTGGTGCACATCAAGAGCCCGTTTCGCCTGGTGACAGTGTCGAGAAGAAGGCGGTCCAACATCCAGCTTTATCCAGCTTCTGCAACAGCGACAGCTGACAATGACTGGCTGTCGCCACCTCCTCGACCTACGACTTCAAACCTTCAATCAACCGACGAGGAAGACTGGAAGCACGTAAAGTTTTAGAACTGTATGACAGACCTCACCTTTTAAAATTGTCCTATTTGCCTCCCTCACAAAATTACAGCAACTTAGCATGAACCTTTGTTGCTCATTGTCCCACTTGCATTACCAAGCAGGGTCCCTTCCTTTTCCGGAATGAACCCAAGTCTCGTTGAAATTCAAACGCCAGCATTAAAGTAATATCATTACATTTCACTGCTTTAATTTCAAAGTTCAGTTAAAGTATTCATAGCTGGCTACAATATTTACATTACGCAAGCACAAATTAAGAGTGCGAGTTTTGTTACCATATTTTAGCTTACCTGTGACTGCAGCTCAGCTTGGTATGTACTAAATTTTACTATTGTTAATTGTTCAGAATCAATTAATTCAAAGTTAAATCTCTTATTTCTAAATTGCGTCGATTCAAGTAGCTTTTGAAATGATTGTTGAGGTAGCCCAGGACTAACCTTATTTTATTGCATTTCCCAGTGCTTCAGAAACAAAGTTCACTATTAATTTCAGTCACCAAATTAATTTTCAATTTTCCAGTTTTATTAATTCTTTTGCTAAATTAAGTCAGAGTGTAGCGAAATTTATTACTTCTGACAAACATTCAGTTTTCACACAACACGTGTCAACCTTCAGTTGCCACGCTTTTAGTGCTAATTATAACTACATTAATCTTTCATTTTCAGTTATTATAGTAGTTGTCCATAGGATTGGTGACCGTAATTTTCCCCAGAACTCAAATATCTAATTAACACCAATTAATTGTTACTTTCCTTATTAATTTTACCCTTTTCTCAAAATTAATTTCCATCAATTTCATTTGCATTTTTCCTTTCATTTAGATGTAACCCTTTCCTCCCTCTTTAATGACAAATTAACTTCGGTGACGATTGCTTTTCCCAAATTTCAATTAGGTGCATGCGGTTTAATTTTTCACTGTCATTAAGGTCGATAAGTGAGGGAGAGGTTACAAGTTCCGATATCTTGGCATTTTCAACAATGGTCATTTTACTTGACTCATTGTGAATAGTTTTTACCAAATTATGAACAAAATTGTTCGAAAATGAAATTTGCTCTTTGTCGGTAATTTACAGTTGAAGTAGGTTTAGTTGTGTATTCACTAATGAATACAGTTATTATCTGACACAGTTTTATAGATTTTAAATGACTTACTTTGCACTTTGAAGAGGACGCTGTACAAATATTCGTCTTTTCTGTAGAATTGCACGTACTGCAAAGGATATTAATTGGAAGGAAAAGAGATTATCTACTGCCAGCGCGTCATGCGCGTCCATAAAAGCATACAGCGTAGCAGCTTCCTATCTTTACCACAGAAATCAGCAATCCCGGCTCGTCTCGTTTGTTTTCAAAATATACCTCTAATATGCTCTTTCAATCGTTTATCATTTCAAATGTCGTGGACATGTAACAAAATACATTGAAAATTTCATTACTTCATTGTAATAATAATATGAATCATTTATCTCAAAAAATTTTATCTCACCAATTGAAAGGTCTGTTCATATTTCGCCCGACGCTGTGCTTTAAATGGTCGCCATTTACTAGAGAAGTGGAAATGAATTAATAATTGCATGAATAATTAAAAAAATTGATTGAAAAGAATAGTTGTGAAAAGTTTGGAGGTAATTCATGAATCTGTGCACAATATTGCGTGCACTTTGATACCAATATCAACAGACCTTGAATATCATTACATTCAAGGTCAATAAATATAATTTGCATTATGTACTATTGTTTCCAGTAGTGTGAGGTAGCAGATAACCGCAACCATTGAAATTGTCGATTTGTCTATAAGTTCTTGAACACAAGAAGCACAGTGTTCTTACTATATGTAAACTAAGATCAATAGGTGCCTATGAAGTTTGAGTCATTACCTTCACTTTAATTCAATTGTGTTAAGTCTTGACTGTGACGATGTCGATGCAGGAACGCTCCTACAGATACTGTGTTAATTATTCTTATCTGCGCCAAACCTCTTTTAATGCAGGATCTCGGCGGCGAGTGAAATGATGAGCAGATAGGCGTTGAACCGTGCGAACAATAACTTTTTATATCACTTTTAATGAAAGGATAAAATACACATTTTTAACAATGCTGGTACGACGGATCCAAGTCTAAGTTGAAACGTCCCCTTTGAACAATTATACAAGACTGTGCTTAAACTGACATACAATATTTTTAGCGCAACGCAATCTGACTTTCAAAAATCCCTACAAAAGAATGGCCCTGACTAACATTAAACTATACCTTTCAGAAATCACTTACCTCACAAAAATCTTCATTACTCGAACTACTGCAATACAGCGAGCGCCACTACTGCCAGCTAAATAAAAGATTCAAACTGCGGAAGGCACAGCTGCGCTTGCAATTAAGTAGACATTATTTCCATTGCTATGTTATTTTATTTTGCTCTTCAAATTGTGCTTTTCTGTGTTATCGTGTGAAATATTGTGACAATTATGGCGTGTGAAAAACGTAATACTAGGCTCCAAAGTAAACTGAGAATTGACAGTGAAGACGAAAGCAGTGTGTTAGCGCCGCAGAGTAATGAATTAATTAATGTTCAAAGTAGTAATTTGATAATTGCGCATAGGGAAATGGAGCGGGTTGCAAATAATGGTGTACACAGTGAAACAATTAGTGAACAGGGAAGCATTATCGATCGATCGGTCGGCAACAGCTCGCCTCAGGAATCCGAAATGACAGGAAACAATCTCGCAAATACTGTAGATTCAGGTTTTGGGTCCTGACCGTTTTCTCAAATAAGTCAAGACACATTTTCTGTTGTCAAAATGTGAATGTTGCCGGTGCAAATGCACTGCCGAAAAGCATAGAGGAACAGATTCCAGACACTAATACATTATTATTGCAATTAATGCAACAAATGAAACAAAATCAGAGACAAACACAGCTACAGTTAGACACAATGGAACAAAATCTTAAAAAGTTAGACACAATGGAACAAAATCTTCAAAAGTTAGACACCACGATTGAACACACACGTGAAGATTTAACTACTGAGTTACATAACATCGAATCGAAATGTCAAAAAGTCTGTAATGACGTAAAAACACAAATTTGTGAGCATTTCCAACCTATTTTTTCGCGTCATGAAAATGCGTTGCAGAATCACCAAGCAGCCATAAAAGAACTGCAAACTATTGTTCATGAAAATCACGACACCTTGCAAGCTAAAATTGACTCAGTTGCATCTACCGATTCGGTTACGCAACTTGCAAAAACTCAAGAAAACTTAAAGGACACAGTAAATTCGATTTCTACACAAATGGACACTCTGAAACTTGGTTCAGAAAAACACACTGAGGAAATGTGTTAACTATCGGAGAAAGTAGCCGAACTTTCGGATCAGGTCACTAATTTATCTACGAAGGTAGATGATAATCTGAATGACACAGAAGAGTGCAAACAAATTAGGAAATTCAAACAAAATCAGAATGAAATTAATACGCAACACCAAAGAGAAATCCGGGAAGTACAAGATCAGCTGACACAGGTAATACAAAAATTACGTATTTCAGAGGACACTCGCGCCCCAATACGGGAAGAGGGACATACAAATACGGAACAGCCACAAAATAATAACACAGCGCATTTCGGAAATTATGAAAGAAATTGGCAAGGTGCACTGAATTTTGAAATGGAACCGCCGAAACGACGTAACAATGACCGATATGCGACTCGCCGACATGATGACTTTGACTATAAGCTGTTCATTACTACACGTAAATTCAAAACATTTAAGAATTCTGGCAACAACATTCATCCACAAGTGTGGCTCCATCAATTCTCTCATTCTTTTCATCCCAACTGGTCATTAGAGCACAGATTAGAATTTATGTGTGGCTACTTAGAGAATGAACCAGCTGTAAGAATGCGATCGGTCATTCACGAATGCCACAGTGAAGGGGAGTTTTACCATGCCTTCCTCTCAGCATATTGGTCTCAAGCTACACAAGACCGAGTAAAACATAGCATCATGATGATGAAACACTTTGTACAATCTGTATTTTCCAGTCTTGTCAAATATTTTGAAGACATGTTGCATAAGAATCAATATCTTTCAAACCCATACAGCCCTTCAGAACTCATCCGCATTTGCTTAATCAAATTACCTGAACATTTACGACATATTATTTTGGCAGGACGTTGCAAAGACGACATTGAAGCTTTTCAGGGACTCTTACAAGAATTAGAAATTGACACAGACAGTCGCGGGATGCAAAAACAGGAAAACAATCACTACAGGTCACATCCGTCACAATTCCGTGACGACAGAAGCAATAACTGGACACGACAGGTCTATTCTTACAACGCAAATCGTGACCAAAATAGACACCACCCGTACGACAACCGTTGGCAGAGTAGTAATAATTACAGGGAAAGATCACCTCTCCGCGGAAATGACTATCACAGAGATAATCAGAGAAACAGACAATATGGGAACCGAAATAATTATTATCAAGGGAGACAGAATAACTTTAGACGCAACGGTCCAGCGCGCAGTTACGACTCAGGGAGAAATTCTCCACCACGTGACCGACAAGAAAGAAACTATGGAACCTACCGACATGACGACAGACGATATGATCGTGTCACACCGCTGGCAGCCACAAAACATACTTATGAAACTGACGATGCAGCTGCCGTAGCTAGCAATTATGTAAAAATGGAAGACATTAGGGACATCTTACTCCAGGAACACGACGTAAAACATAACAACGTTGCATATCCTGTGATTCACATTACAGTAAATGACGTAAAATTTACGGCAGTACTTGACTCTGGCAGTCCCATTTCAGTAATTAGTGAAACAGCTTTTAGCAAGTGCAACAAATCGAACGATTGCCCCACACTTCCGGTACGTAAGATTAAATTACAAGGTGCAATCTTTGGAAAAAGTGTAGATGTACGCCAACAAACCAATTTAGAATTCCTTTGCCAAAGCCACAGCTTCTCTATGAACTTTCTTATTGTTCCATTATTGTCGACGGAAATTATATTGGGAGTAGACTTTTTTAATGAATACAAAGCAATCTTAAACTTTCACGATGCGGAAATAAGTTTAGAGAAGGAAGGTAAGTCAATAGCTTTGAAATTTGAAGATTGGCTCTCAAACTATGACGAGGAAATTAATCGGCTTTACCTTCTGTTAGACAACAGTTCGGAATTTTTTACGGAACTAGACACTAACAATCACTCTGCAAGTACTGACAGGGATGATATCGATGGCATATTTGAAATTAATGAGTTAATTCAGAATAAAATTCAAACAATTGATAATTGTAATGACACTGATAGGCAGAACCTTTTTGAGATTTTACAAGCACATTCCACAGTTTTTACTCACAAAACAGGAACAATCAAGGGATTTCAATACCAATTTCGTGTTCGTGAGCATACTAAGTTTTGTGTTAGACCATACATAATTCCGGCGCATTATAGGGACCGTGTTAGAACAGAAATACAATCTATGCTTAATGAGGGCATTATTGAGCCTGCAGTAAGCTCATACAACAATCCATTACATGTTGTTGAAAAGAAAAATGGATCGATCAGGCTTGTCTTAGATTCGAGACAAATCAATACTATCATCATTCCTGAAACAGACAGGCCGCAAACGTTGGAAGAACTTCTTCAAAATTTTAATGGTGTAAAAGTGTTGTCTTCTATTGATCTCAGATCCAGCTTTTATCAGATCGAACTTCATCCAGAATGTAGAAAATACACAGCTTTCCTTTGTTTCGGCGTTTGTTATCAGTTTCGGAAACTTCCTTTTGGTTTGAACATTTCTTCGGCAGCATTCATTCGCGGGCTAAATTCCATATTACCTGAGTTCTTAAAACGTCACATCACCTTATATGTGGACGATATTCTAATAGCAGAAGCTTCATGGGAACAACATAATCGCATCCTCAACAGTTTGTTACGTGTTTTTGCAGAATCTGGGATTACAGTTAATTTGGAAAAGTCTGAATTCGGTTGGTCAAAGGTGAGGTTTTTGGGACATATTATTTCTTCTGAAGGCATTCAGCCGGATCCTGAAAAGTTAGAAGCAATCAGAGCCATTCCAGTTCCATCCACAAAAAAACAAGTCTGCAGTTGTCTAGGTCTCATAAATTTTTACCGTCGTTTCCTGAATATGCAAATTCTTGTTACACCAAAACTTTGTTCTCTCACTGGAAAAAATACTATTTGGAATTGGGACGAACAAGCACAGTTGGAATTCAATTCTTTGAAAGAATCGCTACTTAACGCGCCAATACTAGCTCATCCAGATCTGTCACAAGATTTCTGCCTTAGCACGGATTCTTCCAAAGTCGGTCTTGGTGCCCACTTATTTCAAGAAGCCACAGAAAATGACACTACTGTTCAGAAAACCATTGCTTTTGCTAGCCGAGTGCTAACAAAATCCGAAAAAAAATTATTCCGTTACTGAATTAGAAGCTTTAGCAATCGTTTGGGCATTTAACAAATTCCGTTTCTTTCTTTCTGGTAAGCACGTAAAAGTATACAGTGATCATCGTGCATTACAATTTCTTGTGTCTTCAAAATTAAATCACGACAGGTTAAAACGTTGGGCATTGTTTCTGCAAGAATTCCACTTCACAATAGTCTACATTCCCGGGAAGGAGAACATTGTTGCGGACGCACTGTCACGCGCACCGGCTGGGCTTGAGAAAAGTAACACAGAAGGCAACCTCGAGAAAAATTTCAGTATTCTTTACATTCAGAAAGTCGCCTTTGAAAACTTCATCACCACATCTTTAAAGGACATGAACAAGATAAAGATCCGATTTGGAAAGACATCAAAAGCAAATGGCATGAAAAGACACACACACAGATTCGGCATTATTATCTGGTTAGAAATAACATACTGTTCAAACGCTGCACTGTTGATGACAAGCTATGGGTACTTTGCATTCCTGACGATTTTGTTAATAAGCTCATTTGGTACATTCATTCCAGCTACGCACATTTTGGTCCACGAAAATGTTATCATATTCTTCGAACGACTTGTTATTTTAACAATATGGAAAAGAGAATTCGAAGAGTCCTGTCTATTTGTAAACTTTGTCAAAGGGCTAAACCATCTACTATCTCACATCGTGCTCCGTTGTTTCCTATCATTCCTTCTAAATTAAAAGAATTTGCTGCTGTTGATCTCTTGGGACCGCTTGTCAGAACATCTAATGGATTTTCGTACGTTCTAGTCGCTATTGAACTTACTTCAAAATTTGTTTCTTTCACACTGGACAGTCTGTATCCAACGCCATTGTTAAAAATTTCTTACGTGAAGTTGGACATGTTAGCAAAGTCATTTCAGATAACGGACCTCAATTCAGATCTGCTGTTTGGTCACGCATGCTTCGGAATCATAAAATCAAACCTGTTTTTATTTCATTGTACTCACCACATTGCAACCCGTCTGAAAGGATTATGAAAGAAATCAATAAGCTTTGCAGACTTTATTGTCACAGAAAGCATCAGCTTTGGGACAGATATTTACACTTATTTCAAAATGTGCTGAATGAAATGCCTCATGATTCCACTGCTTTACCACCTATTCTTGTACTGAAGAATGAAGAACCACCGAACAGAATCAGAGAGCTTGTACCTTTCCCGAATACACGTAAACTTCGACACAAAGACATAATTGATTTGGCTCTTAAAAATATAAAATCTGCAGCAGACAATAGGAGAAAACTACACGGTAAAGCAAATGCAAAGAAATTGTATATTGGTCAGAAAGTTCTCATTAAAGCTCATTCATTGTCACATAAGAAGAAACACTTGAGTCACAAATTCTTTCTAGTTTACAATGCACCTTACAGAATCCGACGTATACCACATGATAATTGCGTTGAAGTTGAAACTCTGCGTACTAGGAAGAGTAAAGGTTTACACCACATTTCACATGTAAAACCGTTTATTGAAAGATAATCTGCTTTTTAACTTTGTCTTTGCCATATAACTTTTCACTTTACATTACTAGTATGCTTTGTCAGACTTAGAATCTGTTAATATGCAACAATGTTTGAAGTTAAATACCCAGTCAAGAACCAAGAGAACTTATTTAAACAGAAATTACGAATGCATTGTTATGGTGAACTGACGACACAGCGTTATTGTGTGTGTACATTCTTGCTTGTTAGTGGTACGATTACGTAATGACCATAAGGCTCACATACTTAAAACATATACTGGTACTGCTAATGAGATTTTAATGCAACATTTTGGTTTACTTGAAAATACATTCTGGATTTAAAGTACTTTCTGTGAGATACCAGATGACACAGTGGTTAGTTTATGTGACAGCTACATGACTATATCACGACGCTACTAATGTGTGACATAATTTACCTCGTTGCTTTTGCGGTGTATCTGTTTTATATCTGCACAGTTTTTCTGAATTCTTCTGGAAAGTAAAACATGTTTTAGTAGTAACTTTTGTGGTACAGCAACAATGAGACAGCCTTTTTCGTGGCACAACAATACGTTACTGTACAGTAATTTCTTCATCACGCCAATAAACATAATAACTACGATATCTATTCGCAAAGCATTTCACTTTCGTTTATGATGAGGTAAGTACATTGACTTCAGCAGAACTTTGCTTACAGAGGACGATAACTACGACACTTCCACAGAATTATCTTACAGCAAGACGCACATTTAGCGCTACAGGACACGCATTTGAGTGATCAATTTTATACTTAAACCATTTATTTTTCAAGATTTTTGAATTACAAAGAAAGTTTTCCGTGATACATTTCATTCCATTACTGTAATCTGTAACACTTGAGGATATAATTACATTTATCCTCAGGGGAGTACACGCTTACTTTGTGCACCATGTGTTTGGCAAGCACAAGGAGCCCTAGCTAATATGGTATTTGCTTATACAACTTTACACATCGGTACCATATTTCTCTAACACGTAAATTACACAGCTATGTGATTATTTAACGGAGAAACAAACATTTCTTTACTACATCAGTGACAAATGTTTACGTAATTACACAGTTGGGTAACTTCACACTTACGAAATTGTATTTTGTCTGTACTTTATGAACTGTTCATATTTTTTCAGACCCATTGTGATATTATGAGAGCTTTGAATGATATATTTGGTATGGGATCACGATTTTTAAAGTACGTTTGAGGCAGATGACACTTTTGACATGAGCAGAGAATCTTTTTAATTATTGGAGGAAGCTACGACGATTTTGAGAGTTGACTGAGGTGTTATGATATTATTACGATGACTATGTGTATTATGCTGTTGTGGTATGTTTATGATCAATAAGCTGATGCTATATGAGTTATTTGATTATGCTACGTATCTGTTATGATGAAATATTGCAGAAGTGTCAACGAGTAAGGTAAGGAATAATGAGTAGTGGTTAGCGACTCTGATTTGTGGAAAAGGATGATGGAAACCAAGAATCGTACTTTAAGAGTTATGAAATGTGTGTAAATGCGTGAATGTATCACAATGCCGGCGAAAATTTTTTGGACACTGTTATATTCATAAGATTTTGTATCTACACATTTGCAACGCAAATTCTCGAGCTATGAAATTTTTTATATGAGACTGCCACTGTAGCGGAAACTGCTGTAGTAAATATTTCCGTAAGAAAATTAAGTGACCACCTGCACGTAATGCGTCGTGGGCACCCAGCTGTATCAGACGCCTGGAGAAAAAGACATTAGTGCGTGCCTTTTCAGAGCACAGGAAGAAAAACGAAAGGGAGGCCAGTATCCTCGCTATCGACATTCCTTTGTAGAAAGCACCGCAAATACGACACGCTCATTGCTTGGAAAGATACTTACATCTGCACACCTGATTTTTCTCGAGAATTGAGAGAATTTTTACTGCCTTATGAAATGCCATATGGTTAATGAATGATGTTTCATGCCGTCCTTTGTACATATTTGCTCATTTTCTTTAATATCTAGTTTCTAGCTGCACTGCAGCATTGGTTAAAATAAAATTTAATATATGTACTAATATAGTTATTTTATGCCTACAGATCCAGTCAATAAGAAATTTATGATCTACTTCCAAGAAAACGAGGGCACATAAATAGACATTTCCCTTCACAGGAATTGCATAAATAATTTCTTTACGATTTGGTAACTTATCTGATAGTGTAAGTTCTCGTGATGCATCACTCTAGTGTTAAGATGTGACATAGGTATTAGACATGGCCATTTTTAGTGTAATATTTTTTTCTGCTTGAGCTAGGTCATGTTTAGATATCTGCTGTTTGCCAGGCATAGTGTTACTGAAATTGACTTTGTATTATTCTGTTAAGCCAGTTTTACTAATGATTTATTTTTATTGTTTACTGCACATTGCCTTATATTAGTTGTAATATTGCAATTGCTTTGCTAATTTCTATAATGCTGCTTGCTTCGCAAATCTGCATTTTTTTCATTGCTGTTTCCGTTAATTGTTTTATGCTGCTGCATTGCCTCGTCCCTTAGTTTAGCATCTGAGCTCAGTAGATTTAAGTTAGCTTAAGAGGGAGTAGACTATATAAGAAACTAACTATGATGAATTGGAAGAAATGCATTGAGAAGATATAAGAAAATGGTTTGGCCAAAAAAAAGTAGTGTACAGTGGAGAAAAACTATTTTGAAAGAAGATGTGAACAAAATACAGAAAGCAGGCTTAGATAGCACCTTTTGAAATAATGAAGAACGAAGGGAGATCTCCGAGAAGTAAAGAAAGTTTTGTTTGCAAAATACTGCAGTAAAACAAACCCTGTCCTTTCCTTGTGTTATCCCACTATGTGTTTGTGTACCCTTGTGTATATATGTTCTTCCTGTCTTTATATGTTTACCTCATAAGACTTATGTTGTAGAATTTTTCTCATACTCAGCTACATGAACTACACTCCTGGAAATTGAAATAAGAACACCGTGAATTCATTGTCCCAGGAAGAGGAAACTTTATTGACACATTCCTGGGGTCAGATTCATCACATGATCACACTGACAGAACCACAGGCACATAGACACAGGCAACAGAGCATGCACAATGTCGGCACTAGTACAGTGTATATCCACCTTTCGCAGCAATGCAAGCTGCTATTCTCCCATGGAGACGATCATAGAGATGCTGGATGTAGTCCTGTGGAACGGCTTGCCATGCCATTTCCACCTGGCGCCTCGGTTGGACCAGCGTTCGTGCTGGACGTGCAGACCGCGTGAGACGACGCTTCATCCAGTCCCAAACATGCTCAATGGGGGACAGATCCGGAGATATTGCTGGCCAGGGTAGTTGACTTACACCTTCTAGAGCACGTTGGGTGGCACGGGATACATGCGGACGTGCATTGTCCTGTTGGAACAGCAAGTTCCCTTGCCGGTCTAGGAATGGTAGAATGATGGGTTTGATGACGGTTTGGATGTACCGTGCACTATTCAGTGTCCCCTCGACGATCACCAGTGGTGTACGGCCAGTGTAGGAGATCGCTCCCCACACCATGATGCCGGGTGTTGGCCCTGTGTGCCTCGGTCGTATGCAGTCCTGATTGTGGCGCTCACCTGCACGGCGCCAAACACGCATACGACCATCATTGGCACCAAGGCAGAAGCGACTCTCATCGCTGAAGACGACACGTCTCCATTCGTCCCTCCATTCACGCCTGCCGCGACACCACTGGAGGCGGGCTGCACGATGTTGGGGCGTGAGCGGAAAACGGCCTAACGGTGTGCGGGACCGTAGCCCAGCTTCATGGAGACGGTTGCGAATGGTCCTCGCCGATACCCCAGGAGCAACAGTGTCCCTAATTTGCTGGGAAGTGGCGGTAGGGTCCCCTACGGCACTGCGTAGGATCCTACGGTCTTGGCGTGCATCCGTGCGTCGCTGCGGTCCGGTCCCAGGTCGACGGGCACGTGCATCTTCCGCCGACCACTGTCGACAACATCGATGTACTGTGGAGAACTCACGCCCCACGTGTTGAGCAATTCGGCGGTACGTCCACCCGGCCTCCCGCATGCCCACTATACGCCCTCGCTCAAAGTCCGTCAACTGCACATACGGTTCACGTCCACGCTGTCGCTGCATGCTACCAGTGTTAAAGACTGCGATGGAGCTCCGTATGCCACGGCAAACTGGCTGACACTGACGGCGGCGGTGCACAAATGCTGTGCAGCTAGTGCCATTCGACGGCCAACACCGCGGTTCCTGGTGTGTCCGCTGTGCCGTGCGTGTGATCATTGCTTGTACAGCCCTCTCGCAGTGTCCGGAGCAAGTATGGTGGGTCTGACACACCGGTGTCAATGTGTTCTTTTTTCCATTTCCAGGAGTGTATGATGAGGAATACTGTTTTCCTCAAATATAATTTGCATTAATAATATGTTATTTACTTTGTAAAGATGTTAGACATTATTAATTCTGTTCTGTTTTAATGCTCATGTGTGTAGTTGTTGTTTCCAAAGCTATTCTGATCTTTATGTATGTACTTATGTCATTATTTTTGTAACACTGATGTATATGTTTATTTCTATTCTTTTGTAAAGCCTGTGTTACTACAAATGTTATCTGTATTGTTATGTTCTTTAATGATGTATTTTGTACCTTTGTAATTGTATTATTATGTTATAAAATTGTAATTGTCACCAGTTCATCATATTATTAACTTGTAAGTTACATTTCACTGCACACGTTTCAGTTGGTCATAGTATATGGACAATATGTGAGAAGTAGGGACTGTCAGTGTTTGCACGTGTGTTAATAATTCAGCAAGGGACTGGATAACAGCATTGCTGGTTCTAAGGACAATTCCAAAAATTTTGTGAGTGCACAGGTGGTGGTTATGGACTTGCTATATTATCCGCAAGACTCTTCAATGGTGATTGTGCACCTGCACAGTCACAACAGATGGCTGCTGGCCATCTCTACAAGGACTACAGTGGGTCTGCATCTTTGATGACCCACCAGTACCATTATCTCTACAAGGACTACAGTGGGTCTACATCTTTGATGATCCATCAATACCATTATTTCTACAAGGACTGCAGTGGGTCTGCACCTCTGGTGGCCCACCAATACCGTAATCTCTACCAGGGCTACAGTGGGTCTGCTCTGTGATGACCTACCTACCAATATTCTTCAAAACTTCGAATGACTCTGCTGTGGGTTTGCTCTGTTGTGACCCATTACTTGTCTGCATGTCGAGAGTCAGCACTGTCTTTCCGTTGGAAGGACAACACTACTTCTTCAAGACTGCATGGAAATCCACTACTTCCATGTGCATTTTCTTCTACTGCTCAGACTTTGAGAGAAACACTACTATTTTACCGCGATGAACGATCAGGACTGTCTTTATGGACTGTGAGAAAATTTGAGCTTTTGACCAACATTGTATCAATAAGTGTGTGCATTTGATTTCTTTGTTATTGTAATTATGAAAAAATTTTTCAAATCTGTATTGGCCACTGCCCAAACCAATTTGTAAAATTTTTTGTGGGGAGCATGGGGGCTATGTAAGTAGGCTGTTTAGGTTTTTTTTTATTGGTAACGCCACCTCTGTATGAAAATCACTGGCTGTGCTGTGTGCAGTCTGTGGCTGCTTTGCATTGTTGTAATACTCGCCATTGTAGTGTTAGGCAGCTGGCTGTGAACAGCACGTAGTGTTGCGCAGTTGGAGGTGAGCCGCCAGCAGTGGTGGATGTGAGGAGAGAGATGGCGGAGTTTTGTAATTAGTCATGAACTGCTACATATATTATGACTATTAAGGTAAATACATTGTTTGTTATCTATTAATATCTTTCATTTGCTAACTATCCCTATCAGTAGTTAGTGCCTTCCGTAGTTTGAATCTTTTATTTAGCTGGCAGTAGTGGCGCTCGCTGTATTGCAGTAGCTCGAGTAATGAAGATTTTTGTGAGGTAAGTGATTTCTGAAAGGTATAGTTTAATGTTAGTCAGGGCCATTCTTTTGTAGGGATTTTTGAAAGTCAGATTGCGTTGCGCTAAAAATATTGTATGTCAGTTTAAGCACAGTCTTGTATAATTGTTCAAAGGGGACGTTTCAAAGTCAGTAAGTACCACTTCCTGAAATAACAAGGGTGAAGATACATGAATTACTAAATTGAAGACAGTGTTTCTTACTTTGTTTCATACAGATATTTAACGATGTATGATAACATTATCCTTGCCACAAAACAACTCTTAAATTTACTTTTTGCGGGATCTCTGGTTTACACTCATTCAGTTTGCATATAGCCTATATATAAGAAAAGAAGGGAAAACCACAGACATAATATCTGGTAAAACTATATATTATGAGAGTGGGAACAGGGCGAAAAACATATACACACATATTATGAGGTAAAAATTCATTTACTTATCATGCAACTTAGAACTAGTTTTCAATTTTCATAAGCAGACACAGCAACACTACCTTCACACATCTGCTTGAGTCGATGGACAGCAGGGCACTCGTAGAATTCATGTATCGAATAACAGCAGAAGTGAATATTCGACGTATCCATGGCATTTTCTCCTTCTACTTCACATAATGATGGTTGCCCTGTGGCCAAATAATCGAAGCGACGTCCTCATATATTTATAGGGTATGCCAGGATCATCCCAGTGAATTCCATTACAGAAATGTGTTAACCACTTTCCACTCTTCACGTTCTTGGAAGACCTTGGTGATGCAACATTTGTTGAGAATGTCTCTATTATTCTGGCAGCTTCTATATATGCTACGAATGCAGCATCTTTAAATGTGAACTGTGTACATTCATCATCATAGAAACCCTGAGCCTCTGAAATCATGTTCACACCCTGACGTACCATTTTGAAATGCTCTGGGCATGGTGTAGCGCCTATTCATTTGTACAACTCGTTGCACAATACTGGTGAGTGGGCAGTATTTAACCACACAGTGATGTAGAACTAGAGCAAACGCTGCAGTGAGTTCCAGGAAATTTTCCGAAGATTCAGATTCAGTTCATACCTCTATAGGTCCAGATGAATTACATCATTTTGTTTTGAGCATTGTATTACGATGATTGACGCCAACTTCTTCAATTTCCGGGGACTGAGTAGACATCCCTTCTCTTTATATTATGAAGCTCAGAACCTCCCATACATGTCATATGCTAGACTGTATACATTTTCATCCATCTGCAGGTGAAAAAGTCAGAGTTCAGGTAGACTCTGGCATTAGTTAGCTTGCAATAATCCGATTTGGTGGAATCAGTTGCCATATTCCCTCTTCTATCGGTCTGGAACGTAGGTATGATGAACCTCGGCATCTCCAACTGAAAGGAGGTTTTAATATGCCATGTTTGTTTGCTTTTAGTCGGTAGCACTGGGTACTCGAAAGCCCTCCAAGAATGGAAAGATACTGGTAGATATACACCAGCGTTCAGAACTTTTAAAAGCTTCAAATGCCGCTCATCTGGTACTGTGATGTGTAGCATCTTCTCTGGTAGCACACGCCGCGGAATTTGAATCCGTGCCATACGTTATGGACGTCGAAGACCCATAGAAGTCTCTGCACCATCGCGCCGAAAGCTGTGGCGGCGCGCGCCTCCTGGCCCGCTTTTAGTGTAGGGGCGCCACAGTGGAACACGTGGTCCTAGCGGCTAATAGCGGCGCCCCCGATAGCGTACTTAAGCGCCGGTCCCTCGCTCTGCCAGTTTGTCTCCCTCGACCTCGAAAAGGCCTACGACTGTGTCTGGTATCCCAGTCTCCTGTTTAAACTCCGTACCTATGCCCTTCCTATCAACTACATCCGTCTGATGGCCTCCTTCCTCTCCCACCGCCCCTCCTATGTTACCATCCATAATGCCAATTCCCATACCTTCTACCCCTCTGCAGGTGTGCCCCAGGGCTCTGTCCTCTCCCCTCTCCTCTACCTCCTGTACACGGCAGACATGCCCCAACCCTCCCCTCCAGTACACCTCTTGCAATATGCTGATGACACCGCATTCCTCGCCCTCGCTCCTACCCTCCAACGGTCCCAACGCCTTCTCCAGAATCACCTTGACCTTTTTGCTGCATGGTGTAACCAGTGGCTCCTGAAAATCAATCCCTCCAAGACCAAGGCAATCATCACAGGTCGTACCACTCTCTCCTTCCAGCTCCTGGATTTCTCCCTTACTGTCTGTGCCCGTCCCTTCCGCCTCACCCCCACCCTCACCTACCTTGGCCTCACCATTGACTGTCACCTCACTTGGATCCCTCATCTCCGCTCCATCCAATCCAAAGCCCACAACCGCCTCCGACTCCTCAAACTCCTCTCTCGCTGGACATGGGGGTTGCACCCCTCTACCATTCTCCACACCTACAAACCCTTAATCCGTCCCATCCTCTGTTATGACAGTCCCGCCTGGATATCTGCCTCCCCCCAAATTCTATAAGTCCCTCCAGATCCTTGAGCGTCATGCACTCCGCCTCGTCTTCTGTATACGCCTCCCGTCCCCCACACCGATCCTCTATGACCTCATTTCTTTCCCCCATCTGCTCCTATTCATCGAACATATCCGCATCCTCTACTCCTCCCGCCGCCTTTATCCCCCTCACCCCCTGGTTTCTCCTCTCCTCTCCCATCCCCGCCCCCTGCCATGCCTTCACTGTTGTGTCCCCCCTACCCTCCATCTCTACACCCTTCATTTCCTTTCCCAAGGTGGCTTCCATCAACTCCCCCTCCTGTATGATGGCCTTTCTCCCTCCATTTATCCCTCCTATCAACTCTGATCCTCACTCCACCTCCTTTTCTCTGTCCTTTTCCCAGGCTCCCTCTCCCCCCCTTCCATCCTCTTTTGTTCCCCCCGCCCCTCTCTCTGCCTCCTCCTCTGCCGCCTTCTCTCCCCCAAGTCCTTTTGCATTTCCCTCTTCTGCCCTTTCTCATTCCCTCTCGCGTCTGCCCTGCCCCTCTCCCCCTTATGAGTCCTCTCCCTCCTTGGTTCCCCTTTTCGTTTTTCCCTCTCCTCCCTCCTTGTTTCTCCACCTCTTCCAGTTCCCCCCCCCCCCCCATCTGCCCTTTGGCTCGGGAGTGTCATCTTTGTGCCGCCTTTTTCGTGCAGTGTTTTACAGTGAGTGTTTTACAGTGAGTGTTCCGTGTTGTGTGTCTTTTGCGAAGTGCTGCGAACAGCCATGATACTGCTGCTGGGTGTGAATTTTTTATCTCTTGGGAACAGAAACAAGACTGTCGCCATGTTTTTTTAATTGTGTGTCTACTATGTTACTTGTCTGATTCCTGTATATTTTATTAACATTGCCAACCCCTTTGCTTTCTGTTCTAACTTCCCGCATTTTTTTCGCCATTTTCACTTTAAGTCACCGTGTTATCGCCCGTTTTTCTTGTTTCTTTTCTTCTTCCGTTTTTAAAAAAGTCTGTAGGCTGTAGAGCAGCGTACTAAGCTGCTGCCAGCCCGCCCCCTTCGGGGGGAATTGAAAATCAATAAAGGAAAAAAAAAAGCTCAGCCAGGCAGTCTAATCTCGCTTACGTCGATTTACACCTCGCTTTGCGCTAGACACCTTAATTCCTTGTTCGTGTACGAGTGGATGTGTTAGTTTCCTTGTGATTCTGTTGTTCGGCCTTGTTGTATTCGTTCTGTCCTTCGTTGGTCGTGTCCGTACTCTTCCGTTGTGTAGTTGTTCGCGGGTGCTCCGCGGGTCCCGTCGCGCTTTCCGTCATTACTACCCCGCGACCGTCCGGGTCGCCGTTGCATCTTCCATATTATTTTATTGATGATGATATCGTTCTCCTCCTGAGCTCTTTGAATGTGTGAGTTGCTATCTGTTGCACTCCGTACCAGAATAAGTCCTATTTAGGATTCAGAACAACTCCTTGTCTATCCTCAAAGTATCCGATTAGCAGTTTTAAAGGTATACACGCAGTAAAGCTGTAGTACTCTGCCACTGTTCTATCCGCTGGCTCGTCAATGAACCATCCAGGATTTTCGAAGCCGCTCGAATCCGAGGGAGAAGCAGAGACATACGTTCTAAGAGTTGACATTATGCCTACATTGCAGGTGTGGACAATCTCAGCCCCATTAAGTCATATCGTGTCTCATGAAACAGGAATGCTAAAGCATTACTTGTGAGGTTTGATGCCACTGTAGCAGTACCATATCTTTTCGTAAATGATCCATCAAGATATATTAAACTCTTGTATAGGAGGGTTAAAGCATCCTGAAATCGGATAACATTTCTAATTTCATCGTTCTTGTTAAATGTGGCTGATGCATAGGTTTATGAAAGAAGTATTCCTGGTACATAATACTCTCGTCATATTCCCTGAGCTACTTATGTTGACGCCACGGCGCGGCATCAGAAAAAATGGCTCTGAGCACTATAGGACTTAACTTCTGAGGTCATCAGTCCCCTAGAACTTAGAACTACTTAAACCTAACTAACCTAACGACATCACACACATCCATGCCCGAGGCTGGATTCGAACCTGCGACCGTAGCGGTCGCGCGGTTCCAGACTGAAGCACCTAGAACGCTCGGCCACTCCGGCCGGCGCGGCATCAGACCCGCAGATTTAAGAAACTCGTAGTTTGCACGTGGTATGACACTGCTGTTCTGTTCTGAAGTGCCACGTTGCACGTTGTGCACTTTAGTTTTATACCTTACGCCCCTCCTATCTTCGTTGACAATATGGGGCTGCTGTGATCCTGACGCTTACTGTCTGGCAAGTTAAATGCTGTCGACTCTGCCTCCAACAAGTCCTGGTTGGTTGAAGGCCGCCACCGCTTCTGGATTTCAGCACGTTCAAGGCCACCGCTGGTTTTGATTCAAGTGTAGTAATGATTTCCTCTCCGCGAAAATAAACAATTATCCTAGTCCACAATACGCAGCTCCAGATAGTCCAAAGCCTGTACTGTTAGTGGTGGAGAAGGGGGGGGGGGCGGTTTAGCGTTGATAGGGTTCTCAATGATCTTATACTCTGTTCCCACTATGGGAAGAATCCGTAAATTGTATGAATCAGTCTGTTGTTGAGATAAGAGTTTCTTGCGATGTTACACTCGACGTGGTCAAGGGAACATATCCATTCACTGGTAGGATCTGCAGAATTTATTACGACCATTCTTCACAGCCTGTGCTTCTGTGAAACCCAGTAGCTGTAGTACTGATCCTTTCTGGTTAACGTCAGTTTTTGCACTTGTCTTTATTTCAGACTTAAATGTATTGATATTTGCTCGTAGAGCAATCCCTATTAGACCGTTTTAAAACTGCATTTACATCGTCAATATGACTGCACCAGTTTCTATTTCCACAATTTCTCTTCCACCCTTAATTGCCAGATGAAGTTTATTGTTAGCCTCTGTGATATTTGTTACGCTGCCAATCAGCACAATACTCCTCTCCCTGTTGTTTAAATCAATCGGTGGGAAGTAATTCGCACGTAATACTGCCGAACGTTCTTTTAAGGTCAGACTATACGACATTTCAACTGAACCTCGACTGATGGGAGGATGCTTAATGCATCTACTTATATAAGTGTTTCTTCTTAAACATTAGGAGGAACATGAGGCATAGATGCCCGTTTAAGTAGGCACTAAAGTTTTGGTAGCGATTAAAACTGTATAACACACGTCTTCTGTCGGTAAAGTGTCGTAGTCGAAATAGTAGACGTTGTTTGTATTTTTCTGAACACACGCCACCCAGTGGAATCCTGGTCCCTCAGCAACATCTAAATTCGTATTACCACTTTCTCCAGATTTCCACATAGTCTTCGGTAATGTATCCTGCATAAACTCACCACGGAATCTTGGAATACTACATTTTTCCCTGAGAAATTTGAGCAGATCTGTATTTGTAAGCAGTCTGTGGGGTAGAATACCTAATGAGCATTGTTTTTTTCGTTTATGAAGAGACCTGGCCCTTTATTGTATGCTTTCCGGCATAGTCCTTTTCCAATAGTTGCTGCTTCCATCATGTGGTTATGTCTTCTTGCTTCCTCTAGCTGCTTATGGGAGTTCTGCACGTTCTTCACTGTTTGGCAATAACCGCAGCACCACCAGCCAGTGAACCCACCGCTGAGAAACTTGCGAGAGCAAGAATGAGGAAGGATATAACTCTACTTAATGTCTTTGATACCAACAGAACCCTGGTTGATTTAACCAGTCCTTCATGCTTCAGCGAAGTTTTAGCTCCGTACATCGCTGTCAAGATGCAGGTTTGTAAACAACCCTGCCATGGCTTCTTGTTCTTCTTGGCCGTTGTCTTCTTCTTAGTCAGTGCACGAAATGCAGTATTCATAACGCTCTTTAAATTCATCACCTCTAAGCCCAGCTTAATTTTACGAAGCACGGTTTTATTAACTACAAATGCTGAAATTCGCTGTCGTATAGCAGTATCCTTTCTCGCACGTGTTGCCCTGGCTTTATCAGCTGCAATTCGATCTGCGACGTGACGTCCTCTTTTCGCCACGAGACAAGCGTTTCTGAACCTTTGTACTAGGTCCACAGCAATTACGTCCCTGAATGTGCAATTCCACGGGTAGTTTGCCTAGAATACCACCGCCTGCTATAATGCGTCTCCTATCACGCACGTTATGCTCCTGTGCTGGCTGTTCTCTGTGCACCCAATTATAGAGCATATCATCAACTTCAATCCATGTGTTTTGTGTCGCGGGAAAACCAAGCTATTTAACTAGTGCTCTATACCTTCGGCGTCTTATGACACGCTCTGTGAGAAACGCGTATGTTCCTAAGCTCTCCTGCATTTCCTCGATGCAAAAGCATCCGAAAATTTAGCTGCCATCGCTTAATAAGTACGTTCTGATTTCTTCTCTGCGCTTTGAATATCTCACCCGACCAGTTTGTGAGGTATCAATTCTCAAATGATGTCTTGTGGTTTGAGATATATACCAAAGCAATCACATTAAGTTTCTGTTTATCTGCAGCATTCTAATACGATAGTACACCGTATCTATGATTCTATTATCATAAACATCGATTTGTCTCATTTTTATTGTTGTACGTTTGGTCCGATTATACTGTGAAATTATTTCTGGGAAGATATACGAGGGGCGTTCAGGAAGTAAGGTCCGATCGGTCGCGAAATGGAAACGACTATGAAAATCCGATAAAGCTTTGCACAGATGTGTTGGGTAGTGTCTCTAGTATAACCCCAGTTAGCATCACGTCGCTCTTCTCATTTCTGAGCTCGCAGTGAGTGCGTAAAGATGTCTACAAAATAGTGTCTGCCGCCAAGTACGAGGGCCTGGTGAGAAATTTCGCCTGAAGCTATGTAGCTAACATTACATAACTGTCGTGCTGTTTCTTCTTCAAGACAATTCTCAGCCGCATTCTGCAGGGGCAATGAAGATGCTCCTGCATCGTTTTCAAATGGAAATGTGAGATTACCCACAATACAGTCCGCAATTGTCTCCCCCTGAGTTTCATCTCTGGTCACATGAACCGCTGTCTTTGAAGACAACATTTTGACACAGACAACGAGGTGTAGGCCAGCGTGGAGAATTGGCGGAAAGCACTGGCGGCTGCCTTCTATGATGAGGCTATTGAAAAGTTGGTACAACGCTATGACAAAAGTCTAAGTCAGAACGGCAACTACGTAGAGAAGTAGCTGAGAGGTGTAGCTAATTGTTACAAGTAAAACATTTCTGATGTTCACTGTGGTTTCAATTTGGCAATCAATCGGAGCTTACTTTCTGAACAGGCCTCGTATTTCCATTTGTATGAGCCGCAAAGATTAAAGCGCATCAATGTTTGACCTTTTATTGTCCTGTTCAGACGTTCCACTATACTCGCCTTCGGGTGGATGAATGTTGAGTAGTGATGTATTCCATACTGTTGCATCAGGGCCTTTAAATACCCATTGTAAAACTCTCCACAGTGATCAGTTTGGAGGTTTTCCGGGCGCCGATTCGTTCCTGTCTGCTACAAACGCTCGAGCACATCCGCAACGTTTCTCCCAGTTTTTGTTTTAGCAGGTAATGCCCAGGAAAACTTGGAGTACGTATCAATAACCATTAAAATATACCTGAATCCATTATTCTCAAGTAAATATTCCCTCATATCCCAAGATCAGCATGCGATAAGTCATCCAAAACTTTAATCATAACATTCTCATGAGGGCATGTTTTGTGTGCTGGTTTGTGCAGTTCTCGAACTGTTGTCTCCATTCTCATTCGATTATACCTCTCTCTCTAAGCTCTGAAATTACTGAGACAACTTCATTCGAATGAACGGTATTGCCCGCAGCAGCCGATGCCATGAGCAGTCGTAATTGATCTACTATCTTATTGGGGTCGTAGTAGTATGTGTATCGAGGAGACTGATTGCTGACACTATTATGCTGACTGTCAGTATCACCACCACAGCTGTACCGACCGTCTAATAATAATGGTCTTATAGCGTCTACGTATTTTTCACTGCATTGGCCCGTCACAATACGCCAGTCACTACTCTTGATGAACTATGGTATCGTGCTGAAGCTGCATGGGCAGATGTACCTGTACACGCCATCCAAGCCCTGTTTAACTCAATGCCCAGGCGTATAAAGGACGTTATTACGGCCAATTGCATTTTCCTGTGTACGCCAGTCAACTGTGACATTTCACTATACATCACCAGATCGAGTGGTCAAAATTTTACTGTTTCTCAGGGTTTTATAAAAATGAGGTTTAGTAGATTGGTGTTCCTTGAAATTCCCTATCCCATATCTGCGTGCCCAACATGTATGTTTTTTCCCCACAGACACCGAATATTTTGTCTTTCTTGAATCCGCTGTGACGGTTCAAAACAATGGTTCAAATGGCTCTGAGCACTATGGGACATAACATCTGAGGTCATCAGTCCCCTAGAACTTAGAACTACTTAAACCTAACTAACCTAAGGACATCACACAGCCATGCTCGAGGCAGGATTTGAACCTGCGACCGTGACGGTTCATGAAACCGGCAGTAGCATCATCGTCGTCGTTGTGTAATTTCGCTGAGAGTTCATCGAGAGATTCAGTAACTGGTTTAAAAGTTTCTTGCACTGTCTGCTCTCAATCCAAATGTCCTAACCTCAGCAACTGTAACTCCTCTCGAACGGCCTTTGGTGCAGTGATGATTTTATGCTTCGTCGACACCTTGCTACACTACTGGCCATTAAAATTGCTACACCAAGAAGTAATGCAGATGATAAAGGGGCATTCATGGGACAAATATATCATACAAAAACTGACGTGAGATTACATTTTCACGCAATTTGGGTGCATAGATCCTGAGAAATCAGTACTCAGAACCACCTCTGGCCGTAATAACGGCCTTTATACGCCTGGGCATTGAGTTAAACAGGGCTTGGATGGCGTGTACAGGTACATATGCCCATGCAGCTTCAGCACGATACCATAGTTCATCAAGAGTAGTGACTGGCGTATTGTGACGGGCCAATTGCTCGGCCACCATTGACCAGTCGTTTTCAGTTGGTGAGAGATCTAGAGAATGTGCTGGTCAGGGCAGCAGTCGAACATTTTTTTGTATCCAGAAGGGCCCGTACAGGACCTGTAACATGCGGTCGTGCATTATTCTGCTGAAATGTGGGGTTTCGCAGGGATCGAATGAAGGGTAGAGCCACGGGTCGTAACACATCTGAAATGTAACGTCCACTGTTCAACGTACCGTCAATGCGAACAAGAGGTGACCGAGACGTGTAACCAATGGCACCCCATACCATCATGCCGGGTGATACGCCAGTATGGTGATGACGAATACACGCTTCCACACCGCGATGTCGCCAAACACGGATGCGACCATCATGATGCTGTAAACATAACCTGGTTTCTTCCGAAAAAATGACGTTTTGCCATTCGTGCACCCAGGTTCGTCGTTGATTACACCATCGCAGGCGCTCCTGTCTGTGATGCAGCGTCAAGGGTAACCGCAGCCATGGTCTCCGAGCTGATAGTCCATGCTGCTGCAAACGTCGTCGAACTGTTCGTGCAGATAGTCGTTGTCTTTCAAACGTCCCCATCTGTTGACTCAGGGATCGAGACGTGGCTGCACGATCCGTTACAGCCATGCGGATAAGATGCCTGTCATCTCGACTGCTGGTGATACGAAGCCGTTGGGATCCAGCACGGCGTTCCGTATTACCCTCCTGAACCCTTCGATTCCATTTTCTGCTAACAGTCATTGGATCTCGACCAACGCGAGCAGCAATGTCGCGATACGATAGACAGCAATCGCGATAGGCTACAATCCGACCTTCATCAAAGTCGGAAACGTGATGGTACGCATTTCTCCTCCTTACACGAGGCATCACAACAACGTTTCGCCAGGCAACGCCGGTCAACTACTGTTTGCGTATGAGAAATCGGTTGGAAACTTTCCTCATGCCAGCACGTTGTAGGTGTTGCCACCGGCACCAACCTTGTGTGAATGCTCTGAAAAGCTAATCATTTGCATATAACAGCGTCTTCTTCCTGGCGGTTAAATGTCGCGTCTGTAGCACGTCATCTTCGTGGTGTAGCAATTTTAATGGCCAGTAATGTATATACTAAGCGGGCTGCTTCACAGGCTGTACCTTAGATACGTCTCGCTCAACATTTGCAATTAAGTTATGTTCTTTCTCTTCAATTCCATCAACTTGCGCAGGTAAGCCCTCTACTTTCTTCCTCAGGATGATGCGGGTGTGTGTCTCTAGTTCCTTAACCCTAGTTCCTTCGTTGATCAGTCTCAGAAGTATTTGAGCATACCTCTCTAGCTCCTTAACTTCACGTTCAAGAGACTGAAATTTTCCATCTATGAGCAGACGCATTGTCATATCCCTCAGAGCTGATTACCTGACATACTTGCGAACTTGTCCATGGTGTGATGCACACTAACATACTCATCACTTTTTTCATAGCTTCTATACAGAAATTCCTGGAAGTTCCACCTGTACCATGGTCATTCAGATTTCTTGATTTATCAATAACAAGAAACCCATACTGTCTGGTTCCTGCAATCTAATCTTATCTTTACAAGATCATTGAACGACATGTCGGTTCCTGCAGGTGACTGGTAAATATGTTTTAGATTCAAATTGCCTTACCTGAAAGCTATAGTGATATCTGGATTATCCCTCACCAACTGTTTTGGGATTCTGAAATATTTCTGACTCAAATAAAATACGTCAGTACCCTTATGATGATCAAAACAGATATATCATAGAATTTGATATTGGTTTTCACAGCAATATCATCAAATACGAACACTATTTTTGGCGTTACTTTTTTGGTGGGGGGGAAATTGAATACTTTGACTGAATGTATTGTATATTGCAACTAGCAGTATCTTTTGAATTAGCTGGTACTTGGGTTGAAACAACGTTTGTGAAAATACACGTAGATGATCAAAGCAGACAGAGAGAGAGATAGAGAGAGAGAGAGAGCATGCGTTTCGACAGGAATTTCTCGGGTATCAGATATCAAAGAGTTACTGATACTTTTGTTCAGGCAGTACCGCAACATCCGGTGTACTGCGTTATGCCACTTCGATCTATGTAAAGTGGCGTGGCGAGACTTGACTCTAATCTATAATCTGACTGCAGCCCTGCCTTCAAGACTAGACACACCTCGTCACAGAACTAACATAAATCGTTAAATTTTAGTCCAAGATATTTAATTGTGTGAAGGTAATAGGAACTGTCCACAAACTATGCATCCGACTGAAACAGAAGTACACAGGTTACATGCCCCTATTACATCATACACACTATGTCACTAGTAAACTCATCTATAGTGCCACTATTATATTGTACGCACTCTGTCAATACTACAGTCGTCAACAGTGTTCCAATGCGTGGTGACTGGTCAACACACTTTAGTATTGGTACTTCTCTTTATAATAATTAGGATCTCATTAAATCTTGTGCACACTGCACATTTCTTTAGTTTCGAATCTACTACAAGTTTTGGTCTCTCTAACTTGCTATTGATTACCTTATTCATACATCTAAACTGTTCCACAACCTGATCATTACTGGCTTCAAACCTATCGTTCATTCATTCATAGATAAATCATGAGATACATTCGTTTCCTCCAAAGTCCCTCTGTTGCTGTTACTTTGCTGTTAACTTTCTCATACTTTTTATCTACTTTGCTCATTTCTTGCAACAGCTTACTCTGCACACATAAAAATTTAGTCTGTTTTCTCCCTATCTTTCTTACCCTCTTCTCTTGCTTTCTTAGTCTCTTCCCTCCAGGGGCCTTAAGTTTCTTAATTAAGTCTCCATCCAATTTTCTAGTTATTCCAAATCCTCACTAAATATCCTTATACTTTCTTCAGCTCACCAATCTCCCTCGGAACAATACAAACTGAAGCAGATACTCTGCTAAACGCGTCTAACAAATCGATCAGACTAAGTTCTGATCTACCACATCGATAATTCAATAAAACATCTTGATTATATTCTCACAGAATTTATTCTGCGATCTATTGTCTTTCCCAGTGAATTTTAGACACGATAATTAATTAGAGCTCACAAGTACCAGCTCTAGCGTAGGCTTTCCTTGTAAGATTCAAATCAGAACTGAACTTCTGAATCCAAGAACCATATGGGAACTAATGTAGACAACACTTCACAGTTCCATTGCTTTTAACAATTACTTGTAAGTTCTTCGGCGGTCTTTGGCTCGGACAGCTGATGTCTGCTGTTGTCGGCGCTAGGAAACTCATTGCCGAAACTTGCTCGTTCTGTCAAGAGCACTCGAAAGCTCGCTTTTCTACAACAGTTGCTCACATAGAGGCTTCAGTTACAAAAATTATATACATTTATTACCATTCATCACATATTTAATACTTACCAACCGCTAAGTTAATATATTGAAGCGAATCATAGCCCGTCACGGCAACCAAAAACTTGTCCCGTGACACGGTCTGTGCACCGCACGAGGCTGCTGCTGTGTGGTGTGGTCGACAGCAGTAGCAGAGCCCGAGTGGACGTAAAGTGACCTGTGCGTGTGGGAATACGCGAAGGAGACGGCCGGCGAAGTCGTCAGAACGTAGGCACGCAATGCCCAGCAGTCGCTGCGAAAGATTTTAATAGTGTAACTACGTGCAGTGAGTTATGTTATCGGTATTCCTTGTGCAATCGGAATAAGAAAAAGCGATCTATTTGAGGACGTTTTTACGATGAATTTTACAAGGCCTGCATCTCCAAATATAGCAAAGAATGATGAGCAAGAGAGATCCAAATGGTTCAAATGGCTCTGAGCACTATGCGACTTAACTTCTGATGTCATCAGTCGCCTAGAACTTAGAACTAGTTAAACCTAACTAACCTAAGGACATCACACACATCCATGCCCGAGGCAGGATTCGAACCTGCGACCGTAGCGGTCGCTCGGTTCCAGACTGTAGCGCCTAGAACCGCACGACCACTCCGGCCGGCAAGAAAGATCCAACTCATAAAAATTGAATTTTATAGATGAACAGTACATCCTTTGCTATGGAATTGAATTTCCTGTCGTGAGATCCTTCCCTCTTCAGCATAGAGCCGGCATTTTCCAGGTGCGGGAGGGGGAGGGGGGTAAGGCTGTGGTATTTCCCAAAGACGAAGTGGTTAATAATTGATCGATTTAATTATTAGTTAATTAATTTGATATGAGTAGTGTGATTGTGTCAGCGAGGAGAATTCCAGAGGGGGTTGAGGAAAAGGAAGTGGAGGGAGACTGGTGGGAGAGGTATCTCAGATTATCCCTGGGGGTCATACATCAACCCCAGAGGGTCATAAATCACCCCCCAGGGGGTCATAAACCACTTGTCAAAGCAGTAAATTAAGGGGAGGGTGAGGGGTCACAAATCAATCAAGTTGGGCACTGAATCTATGAACCTGCACTAACAAAACGCCCTGATACCGTCACTACCACACTACTAATATCAACATTGTCCTACAGCTTAATAATTCACAACATGAACATCAGAGTTCTTTGGGTACTCCTAAAATCCAGTCTTAAATTTTGGTTGATAACCTCTGTAATCGTACTTTTATTAATGAACACGTAATGCAACAATCGCTTTTCTGTAGTAAATGAACAGTGGATATGTGTGACGGCCTTTATCCACAGCCTTCATGGTGTCATGTGAGAAAAGCGCACGTCTGGTTTCTCACGACCGATATTTTTAGAACCCGAAGTGGTTGGCGTGCACAAGGTCATTCTACTCCAAATACTATGTTAGGTTTGAGCACAGCATACGTTCCATGAGAGGAAGAATTCTTACTGTCACAAAATATGAGGAAATGGGAAAACCCGTTCAGAAATATTAGGGTATCAATGTACAGTGGTACTGCTAACAGCTGAAGCCCAAGCAATAAAAACGCGCCGGACGGTGTGGCCGAGCGGTTCTAGGCACTTCAGTCTGGAACCGCGCGACCGCTACGATCGCTGGTTCGAATCCTGCCTCGGGCATGGATGTGTGTGATGTCGTTAGGTTAGTTAGGTTTAAGTAGTTCTAAGTTCTAGGGTACTGATGACTTCAGATGTTAAGTACCATAGTGCTCAGAGCCATTTGAACCATTTGAATAAAAACGCATTTTCTTTAACGCTCATTCCCCAAGGGGGGGGGGGGAGGAGTGGGGGGCACTTTATGCCAACACTAAAGAAAATTTTTAAAAAAATTCGTTAATATTTTTAAAGAGGTTCTGTGACTTGGGTCCAGATTCTGAAAGCATCTTATAACATGCTCTTAGCAAAATTAGCGTACTTTCAATAATGTGTACTTACGGAGTTGGGAGTACTTAATGGTCACCACAAGAATATTTTAAAAATGCTAATGTCGTTAACTGTTGTGGACTTTTATTCACAACGTACCTTCTAAAGAGGTATTGACATCTGAGAAGGCCTGAACCTGAAAATATTACACATAGATGTCTGTTACCTTGGATTAAGTTTATCTGAAAATTTTAAAACATGTATGGAATCTGGTAGAAGAGTTCATTATCAAGCGTAAATATTTTTTGAAATTAAATATATGTTCCAAAATTTTCTCGAATATTCTGCTAAGCAGGCTTACACCATATGCAGATTAAATTGTGGGGGATTACCAAGCCGGCTTTCGGAGGCACAGATCAACTATAGACCAAATATTCACCCTGCGTCAAATTGTGGAAAAGAAATGGGAATACAATAAACCAGTTCATAATCTTTTCACAGATTTTACAAAAGCATATGATTCAGTGTTGCAGTCAAAATTGTACAGAATTCTTTTGGACCTTTTAATACCAAAGAAGCATGTTAGACTTATAGAAGCGAGTTTGAAAAACACAAAAGGTAGAGTACGCGTGGGGAAATTGGAGTCAGAAGAATTTGTAATAAAGAACGGACTTAAGCAGGGAGATGGCGTGTCTCCACTACTTTTTAATTTAGTCCTAGAATATATTGTATGAATGGCAGCAGATAATTCAGAGGGTGTGGAGTTAAATGGAAATATTAAGATATTAGGGTATGCAGATGATCTAAACATCATTAGCGATTGGAAAGAATCTGTAACAACAAATGCGAATGCGTTAATCAAGGCTAGTGAAGATGTAGGTCTAAGGATAAATGAAGTCAAAACTAAATACCTGGTTACTACTAGAATGCCAACAGCAGTAGAGTAGGAAATCTTAAGAGTTGGAGACATGCAGTTTGGAAAAGTGAACACATTTAAGTATCTAGGCGTGGACATCACTTCGAGAAATGAGATTGAATCCGAATTGAAGAAGAGGTTACGGGCGGGAAATGCGTGCTACTTCTCACTGAATAGATTACTTTCATCACGGATATTCCCCAGGATTTTAAAGATTAGAATATACAAATCTATTATTCCACCAGTTATGCTGTATGGGTGTGAGACCTGGTCTCTCACTGTGCAAAGTGAAAAGCCGTTTCGAGTATCTGAAAACAAAATTTTGAGGAAAATTTTCGGAGCAAAAAGGGATGACATTAGCGGAGAGTGGCGAAAACTGCATAACGAAGAGGTTCACGAACTCTGTTCAAGCCCTGACATAATCAGTATTATTAAATCACGTAGGCTGTGGTGGGCGGGTCACGTAGCTCGAATGGATGAGGGCAGGGCAGCGCGCAGAGTACTGGTAGGGCACCTAGAAGGAAAACGTCCTGTGGGGAGACCGAGGCGTAGATGGGAGGATAATGTGAAGGTTGATTTGAGGAGCCCAGGTATTGAAGGTGAATGGAAGGAAATAGCCCAAGACAGGAACAGATGGCGAAAATACGTTGCTGCGGTAATGGACACTCGAGTCCGGTATGACCAGTGAGTAAGTAAGTATGTTAACTGACCGTTTTTACAATATATATAAAATGTGTTGTTATTGCGAGGGTTCGTAGCTGTTATGATCCACGAAAATGCGAGAGGTAAAGTAACTGAGATGCAGGGTGCAGCTACTGAGCTGGAGAGCGCAGCGCAGTAGCAGCGGTAATTACGCCTCCCTGCCGGCACCTGTTGCCTCTGGCGTGGACACGTCCGCTTTAAGGGCGGCCGGCCCAGCGACGCCAGATGCGGCCGCGGCGCTACGCCCCACTGCGATAGCGCGGCCAGGCACGGCGCGCTCACACACCCAGTTCATTCCGCCCGTCTGGCTCCACATTTCTTACACGCATGAAAGACTAGGTCGCCTCTGTCCCAGAAAGCAGTGCGTCACCGCCCACCTCCTACCAGCCCGAACCCCCGTCCGGCCGATAACGTAACACAATACTGCCCTTGTCCTCGCCGTCGACCAGAGACCGAGGTGCAGGCATCGTGCCGCGTCTTCTGTACAGCGGCTGGTCTGTACTCTGCTTAACTGTACAGCAATGATACAACTGTCCTAGATTTTGGTGGACTGAGCTATCAATGATGTAGACGTAGGTAAAGTATTTGCAGTGCTTCGGAGTGACAATTCGCAATTTATACTGCTGCGATGTGACAAGGAGCAGTTCGTTTTGTACGATGGCGAAATGTGGGAGATGGTGTCACGGATATGATAAACGAGTTGGAGAGATAATCATAAAATAGAGGCATTTTTCATTGGAGTGGGGTCTTTTCACGAAATTACCGTCACCACTATTTCCCGCCCAAATGCCAAAATATTTTGTTGGTTCTCCCCTCCATAGAGAGACATGCCCATCGTAATACAATAAGAGAAAACAGAGCTCGCATATAAAGGTGTCCATAATTTCCACATGTCGCTTGACAGTGGAACGGTAGGGAAATAGTCTGAAAGTGGTTCTATGTATTCCCTACCAAACATGTGTGAACCACAGATTAGTCATATAAGTGTACATGCACCACGAAATCAACATCGTCCAGATACGCGATTGAGGGAGAGAACCCAAATACTTTTTGAGTCTTTCAAATAATAGCGTATAATTTCAGATTGTACAGCAGCCTTTTGTGTCAACATTTTTATGCTGAGAAAATAACAGACAAAATAGCAGAGAAATAATAGCACAAGGAAAATGACGTAGAAAACTAAGTGCGGAAATGGTGAAGAAGTGTTGGATGAATCAGAGTTACAAAAATGGTTGTGGCCGGCCGTATTGGCCGAGCTGTTCCAGGCGCTTCCGTCTGGAACGACGCGACTGCTACGGTCGCAAGTTCCAATCCTGCCTCGGGCATGCATGTTTGTGATGTCCTTAGGTTAGTTAGGTTTAAGTAGTTCTAACTTTTAGGGGACTGATGACCTCTGATGTTAAGTCCCATAGTGCTCAGAGCCATTTGAGCCAAAAATGGTTCAAATGGCTCGAAGCACTATGCGACTTAACATGTGAGGTCATCAGTCCCATAGTCTTAGAACTATTTAAACCTAACTAACCTAAGGACATCACAAACATGCATGCCCGAGGCAGGATTCGAACTTGCGACCGTTGCAGCACCGTGGTTCTGGACTGAAGCGCCTAGAGCCCCTCGGCCACAGCGGCCGGCTGAATCAGAGTAATAACTAAAATTTAAGACGGGAAAATGATTGCGGAACGAGAAAAAACGCAGGGAAGACGGAAGTAATAACAATCATCAAACATTAAGGTTCGATTAAAATATCATTCGAAGTAAAAAGTAAAGTTTAGGTGCTTACTAACTAAGACGACAGAAAATGGAAACTGTGTGAACGATATAAGAAGTACGATGTATAAGAGCTTTTGAAAAGATGAAAGGTTTGTTGGCAACAATACGTATAATTCCGAAATAATTACGAATAAGACTCGATGAACATTTTATTTGAAATGAAGTATGAATGGTAGGAAATCATGACAGTCGGAAAGAAAGAGGAAAATTCTTGGGGAATTCTTGAAATCAACTGAGATAATGACATATGATCAGTACTATGTAGAATGTAAGAACAGAAGAAAAATAAAAATTATTAGAACGAGGAAAACACTTGACTGAGAAATTTACTGCGGGAGAATTACCTGCATCGAAGAGTCATTGCAGAAAAGAGGTAGGAATCATCGCGAGAAGTTACCACGAAATCAAGATATAATTACAGGTCAGAGGAAAGTAGACAGCGAACAGTCGATACCTGTGATACGACGAATACCCCAAAGAAGTAAACATTTTTTTTAGTTTGTTGAATCTCACTGACTGGAGTACAACGGTCTTCAGTGATGAGCCCCGCAGTCGTATGAGCCCCAATGACCAGCGAAGACGTGTCTGGCAATGCACCAGACAGCGGTGAGATACAAACCTGACTGTGAGTCCGAAAACCATGAGTGATGGCCTGGCGTTGAAAGCAGGACGCCTTTGATTGTCATCCGCGGCACCATTACAGCATAGCGGTAAGTCGACGAAATTCTGCTCCCTACTACATTTTCCTTCTAGGCAAACCATTCTGGGATTACATTTCAGCAACACAATGCACTCCTGCACACGGCGAGAGTTTTTACTGCTTGTCGTCATGCTTGTCAGACCCTACTTTGGCCACCAAAGTCGCAGGATCTCCCCCAAAATGGGAATGTTTGGAGCATTATGCGCAGGGTCCTCAACCAGCTCGGTATTTTGACGATCTAAAACACCAATTGCGCAGAATTCAGTACCATATACAGGGTGGTCCATTGATAGTGACCGGGCCAAATATCTCACGAAATAAGCATCTAACGATAAAAGTACAAAGAACGAAACTCGTCTAGCTTGAAGGGGGAAACCAGATAGCGCTATGGTTGGCCCGCTAGATGGCGCTGCCATAGGTCAAACGGATATCAACTGCGTTTTTTTTAATAGGAACCCCCATTTTTTATTACATATTCGTGTAGTATGTAAAGAAATATGAACATTTTACTTGGACCACTTTTTTCGCTTTGGGATAGATGGCGCTGTAATTGTCACAGACGTGTAACTACGTGGTATCACGTAACATTCCACCAGTGCGGACGGTATATGCTTCGTGATACATTACCCGTTTTAAATGGACCGTTTACCAATTGCGGAAAAGGGCGATGTCATGTTGATGTATGGCTATTGTGATCAAAATGCCCAACGGGCATATGCTCCGTATGCTGCTCGGTATCCTGGACATCATCCAAGTGTCCGGACTGTTAGCCGGATAGATACGTTATTTAAGGAAACAGGAAGTGTTCAGCCACATGTGAAACGTCAACCACGACCTGCAACAAATGATGATGCCCAAGTAGATGATTTAGCTGCTGTCGCGGCTAATCCGCACATCAGTAGCAGACAAATTGCGCGAGAATCGGGAATCTCAAAAACGTCGGTGTTGAGAGTGCTACATCAACATCGATTGCACCCATACCATATTTCTATGCACCAGGAATTGCATGGCGACGACTTTGAACGTCGTGTAGAGGTCTGCCACAGGGCACAAGAGAAATTACGGGACGATGACAGATTTTTTTAGCGACGAAGCGTCATTCATCAACAGCGGTAACGTAAACCGGCATAATATGCACTACTGGAGAACGGAAAATCCACGATGGCTGCGACAAGTGGAACGTCAGCGACCTTGGCGGGTTAATGTGTGGTCCGGCGTTATGGGAGGAAGGATAATTGGCCGCCTTTCTATCGATGGCAATCTAAATGGCGCAATGTATGCTGATTTTCTACGTAAAGTTCTACCGGTGTTACTACAATATATTTCACTGCATGACAGAATAGCGAAGTGCTTGCAACATGATGGATGTCCGGCACATAGCTCGCGTGCGGTGGAAGCGGTATTGAATAGCGTGTTTCATGACAGGTGGACTGGTCGCCGAAGCACCATACCATGACCCGCACGTTCACCGGATTTGACGTCCCCGGATTTCTTTCTGTGGGGAAAGTTGAAGGATATTTGCTATCGTGATCCACCGACAACGCCTGACAACATGCGTCAGCGCATTGTCAATGCATGTGCGAACATTACGGAAGGCGAACTACTCGCTGTTGAGAGGAATATCGTTACACGTATTACCAATGCATTAAGGTTGACGGACATCATTTTGAGCATTTATTGCATTAATGTGGTATCTACAGGTAATCACGCTGTAACAGCATGCGTTCTCAGAAATGATAAGTTCACAAAGGTGCATGTATCACATTGGAACAACCGAAATAAACAGTTCAAACATACCTAGGTTCTGTATTTTAATTTTAAAAACCTACCTGTTACCGACTGTTCGTCTAAAATTGTCAGGGATTTTCTCTGCCTCGTGATGACGGTGTTGTGTGATGTCTCTAGGTTAGTTAGATTTAAGTAGTTATAAGTTCTGGGAGACTGATGACCATAGATGTTAAGTCCCATAGTGCTCGGAGACATTTTTGATTTTCTAAAATTGTGAGCCATATGTTTGTGACTATTACAGCGCCATGTATCACAATGCGAAAAAAGTGGTCCAGCTAAAACATTCGTATTTATTTACGTACTACACGAATATGTAATAAAAATGAGGTTTCCTATTTTTTTTAAAAATTCAGTTGATATCTGTTTGACCTATGGCAGCGCCATATAGCGGGACAACCATAGCTCCATCTGGTTTCCCCCTTCAAGCTAGACAAATATCGTTCTTTGTACTTTTATCGTTTGATGCTTATTTCGTGAGATATTTGGCCCGGTCACGACCAATGGACTACCCTGTGTATTACTCGTCTTCCCCTGTAGCTTGCATCTGTTTTTTATGAGAATTTCGAAAATACCGCACCATTTCACATTGTTGAATACGTTTCCTAGGTTTTCAAATCCAATGAAAGTGTCTTGAATTTTCTTACTCCCATAATCAAGATAAACCTCAAAACAGGCCTTCGCCTTTCCTAAAAACAAACTGATAGCCACCTATGAGATCCTTAGTTTTCTTTTCCATCTCTTATATTTTGTTCTCGATAGCAACTTAGATGGGTCGGAGTTTAGGCTAATCAAGCAATAATTCCCACACGTTCCTGACCTTCATATCTGTGAAATTGTGTGGATTATACTTCTCATAATGTCTCACCGTATGTCTCCTGCCTCGGAGATCCTACGTACCAACTTCAGTAGTAGTCTGAGTGCCATTCCCCTCAGTCATCTTAAAAACTCCTTAGCAATGTTGCCTACACGTTAGTTTCATTTAGTCGTTGATCTTTCAAACATCTGTCATACTCTGACTGTCATAGTAAATACCCAATGTCATTCAAATCAACTTCAATTTCTTCTTCGTCAGCAGACAATTCCTCGCTCTCATAGAGGCCCTCAGTGAACTCTTTCCATCTGTTCGCTCTCCCCTCTAAGTTACAGCTGATTTCCTCACACACTTTTAATATTGCATCTATATTTGTCTGCATGACTTAAGTGGTGCCCTTATTACAGCCGTCTATTCCTCTTCAACTGAACAGCTGACTGTGGTATTTATTATTGAACTACTTAGAGCTTCAGAGAGCTTCAATCGTACATCATTCTTCAGATCTCATTTCTTTCCAAGTAGATTCCTCCTGGTGATCCTCTTAAACTTCAGACTACCGCTTACTATTACTAAACTGTGTTTAAAGTCCACAATTGCTGCTCGGTACCCTTTACAGTCTAATATCTAAGTTCCGAATCTCTGACGACGATGTAATCCAGGTGGAACCCTCCTACGTCTCCACACCTTTTCCAAGTATATCTCCTCCTCTTGCGATTTTTGAATAGAGCATTCGTAATTGTTACTAGAAATTCATTGCAGAACTAAATTAGTCTTCCTCCTTTCTCACTGCTACGACGGAGTCCATATTCTCCTGTAACTCTCGGTTCCTTCCGCTACATCAGCGTTTCAACAACTTATGATTATTAGAGTTCTCTTTTCTTTTTCCCATCGGTCTTCTGGCTAGTTTTATGCGACCCGCCACGCATTCCTCTCCTGTGCCAACCTACGTCCTCAGCTATTTGCTACATATATTCCAATCTTTGTCTCCCTCTACAATTTTTGCCCCCTACATCCACCTTTAGTTCAAAAATGTTCAAATGTGTGTGAAATCATATGGGACTTAACTGCTAAGGTCATCAGTCCCTAAGCTTACACACTACTTAACCTACATTATCCTAAGAACAAACATACATGCCCGAGGGAGGACTCGAACCTCCTCTAGTACTATGGAAGTCATTCCCTGGTGTCTTATCAGATGTCCTATCATCCTGTCCCTTTTCGTTGTCAGTGTTTTCTGCATATTCCTTTCCTCTCCGACTCTGCGCAGAACCTCCTCTATCAGTCCACCTAATTTTCAACATTCGTCTGTAGCACCACACCTCGAACACTTCGATTCCCTTCTGTTCAGGTTTTCCCACAGTCCATGTTTCGCTATCATAAAATGCTGTGCGTCAAACGTACATTTTCAGAAATTTCTTCCTCAAATTCAAGCCTATGCTAGATACTAGTACTCTGCTATTTGCCAGGAATGCCCTTTTTTCCAGTGCTAGTCTGCTTTTGATGTCATCCTTGCTCCGTCCGTCATCGGTTATTTTCCTGCTTCGGTAGCAGAATTCCGTAACTTCGTCTGCTTCGTGACCATCGTCCTGATGTCACGTTTCTCGCTGTTCTCGTTTCTGCTACTTCTCATTTCTTCCGTTTTTCTTCGTTTTATTCACAGTCCACATTTTATACTCATTAGACAGGTCATTCCATTCAACAGATCATGTAATTCTTCTTCACTTTAACTCAGGATAACAGTGTCATCAGCGAATCGTATCATTTATATGCTTTCACTTCGAATTATAATTCTACCACTGAAGCTTCCTTTTATTTCCATCATTGCTTTTTCGATGGACGGATTGAATAGTAGGGGAGAAAGACTGCATCCTTGCCTTACACCCTTTTTAATCCGAGCACTTCGTTCTTGGTCGCCCACTCTTGTTATTCTCTCTTGGCTCTTGTACATACTGTGTACGAGGGCTGTCCAGAAAGTAAGCTCCGATTGTTCGCGAAATGGAAACCACAGTGAAAACCAGCAACGTTTTATTTGCAACAGTTAGGTATACCTTCCACCTACTTCTCTACATAGTCGCCGCTCCAACTTGGAGTGTTGTCTTAGTGTTGTATCCACTTTCCAATATCCTCGTCATAGAAAGCAGCCGCCTGTGCTTTCGGCCAGTTATCTGCACTGGTCTGCAGCTCGTTGTCTGTGGAAAAGTTTTGTCTTCATAGCCAGCGGTTCTTGTGAGCAGAGATGACACTCAGGGGGAGCCAATTACGGACTGTATTGTGGGTGATCTATCACTTCTCATCGGAAACGCTGCAGGAACGTCTTCATTGCCCCTGCAGTGTGCGGCCGAGAATTAGCATGAAGAAGAAACTGCTCGACAGGTGTGTTATGTGGGCTGCATGACACAGGCGAAACCTCTAAACAAGCCCTCATACTTGGCGGGAGACGTTATTACCTACGCATCTTTACGTGCTCACTGTTCACTCAAAACTGAAAAGAGCGACGCGACAAGATCGACGGACACACTAGAGACACTGCCCAACACATCTATCCAAAGCTTTATCGGATTTTCCCAGTGGTTTCCATTTCGCGACCGATCGGAATTTACTTTCTGGACAACTCTCGTATTAACCATCTCTCCCTAAAGGTCACCTCTATTTTTCTGAGGATTTCGAACATCATGCACCATTTCACATTGTCGAACGCTTTCTCCAGGCTGGCAAATCGTATGAACGTGTCTTGAGTTTTCTTTAGTCTTGCTTCCATCATCAACCGCAACATCAGAAGTGTCTCTATGGTGCCTTTACTTTTCCTAAAGGCAAACTGATCGTCATCTAACACATCCTCAGTTTTCTTTTCCATTCCTCTAGATATTTTTCTTGCACGCAACTTGGATGCATGAGCTGTTAAGCTGATTGTGCGATAATTCTCACACTTGTCAGCTTGTCAGTCTTCGGAATTGTGTGGATGATATTTTTACGAAAGTCAGCTGGAATGTCGTCAGACTCATACATTGTACACACCAGTGTGACTAGTCCTTTTGTTTCCACTTCCCCCAATGATTTTAAAATTCTGATGGAATGTTATCTATCCCTTCTCTCCTATTTGATCTTCAGTTCTCCAATGCTCTCTTAAATTCTAACACTGTATCCCCTTTCTCTTTTAAATCGACTCCTGTCTCTTCTTCTAACACATCAGACAAATCTTACCCCTCATACAGGCCTTCAATTTACTCTTTCCACCTATGCGCTATCTCCTCAGAAATTCCCATTGCACACCTAAAGTTACCACCGAAAGTTGTTTTGACTTTCGTATACGCTGACTCAGTCCTTCCGAGAATAATTCTTTTCGATTTCTTCACATTTTTCATGCAACCATTTCGTCTTAGCTTCCCTGCACTTCCTCTTTAATTCACTCCTCAGTGACCTGTGTTTCTGTATTCAGTAGCTTCCCTGAACGTTTTTGTACCTCCTTCTTCGGTCGATCAACTGAAATAGTTCTTCTGTTACCCATGGTTTCTTCGCACTTACCTTCTTTGTACCTATGCTTTTCTTTCCATTTTCTCTGATTGCTCTGTTTACAAACAACCATTCCTCTTCAGCTGTACTGCCTACTGAGCTATTCCTTATTGCTGTATCTATAGCCTTAGAGAACTTCAATTATATCTTGTCATTCCTTATCCCACTTCTTTGTGTACTGATTCTTCCAGACTAATCTCTTAAACTTCAGCCTACTCTTCATCACGACTACATTGTGATCGGAGTCTGTATCTGTTCCTGGGTACGCCTTGCAATCCAGTATATGATTTAGAAATGTCTGACCACGATGTAATCCTACGGAAATCTTACTGTATCACCCGGCCTTTTCCAAGTATACCTCCTCCTCTTGAGTCTCTTGGACAGATTATCGCTGTTACTAGATGAAATTTATTACAGAACTCAATTACTCATCTTCCTCTCTCATTCCTTGCCCCAATCCAATATTCTCCTGTAACCCCCTACAACTACTCTCCAGTCCCTCATGACTATTTGATTTTCATTTCTCCTTACGTACTGTATTACCCTTTCAAAATCCTCGTATAGTTTCCTCATATAGTTCCTCTATCTCTTCATCTGTGTACCTGAACTATCTTTGATGCTTTTGGTTTGCTGTCGATTCTAATAAGAACAACCCTATTACAGAAGTGTTCACAGTAACACACCCTCTGTCCTAGTTTCCTATTCATAAAGAATCCTTCTCTCTTCATACCATTTGCTGCAGCTATTGATATTACCCTATATTTCTCTGACCACAAATCCTTGTCTTCTTTCCATTCCACCTCACTGACCCCTACCACATCTAGATTGAGATTTTGCATTTCCCTTTTCAGATTTTCTAGCGTCACTACCACGTTGAAGCTTCTGTCATTCCATGCCCAGACTGGTAGAATATTATCCTTCCATTGATTAATCAATCTTTCTCTCATGGTCACCTGATCAACGATATGAGGATCCAGAAGGCAATGGAAACCACTGCATTAAAGACACATAACGTGTTTCCACAGGACATGTGGCCAGTAACTGAAAAAGTGTCGTGATGATCTTTCCATTGGCAAAAGATTGCGGTATAGCCCCCCATTCTGATGTCCGGGAGGAGACTGCCAAGGGGAACATGACAGTCTTCCATCTCATACTGAATTACCTGTTCAGTATCCTCCTACAGCTTCTATGTCTCTTTCTCTTTTGCTTGTGACTTTGGCAAGCATAACTCAATTATTGGTGTGGTGTTGGTTTGCTGTCGATTTCGATGAGGAAATCCTATCACTGAACTGTTCAAAGTAACTTGCTCTCTGACCTACCTTCCTGTTCATAACGAAACATATTACCGTTATATTATTTTCCGCTATCATAGATATCAGCCTAGATTCGTCTGGCCATAAATCCTTATCTTCTTTCAATTCACTAGTCCCAACTCGATCTGGACTGAGTCTTTGCATTTCCATTTTCAGATTTTCTAGCTTCCCTACTACATCAAACTTCTGACATTCCACGCTTCGACTTACAGATTGTTATGCTTTCGTTATTTATTCAGTCCCTCTCGTTGTTACCTCCTACCTTGGCAGTTGCCTCCTATAAATAGGAATAGAGGATCCGTATTTCCTTGACTGCCAGCGTTCAATGAAGTGGTACGAGGGCAGTTTCGGCGTAGTTGCCTACGCGTGTGTTTTTTAAAGTTTCTGTATTGCAAATCTGTGTCTAAAGGATAAGAGGGTTCGTTTTTATTTCTTACTTATTGTTTTCATTAGAATTTTTGTAGTAGGATGGCTAGGGAATGTGCCCGCTGTGTGTGGATGTGGGGGAGCTGGAGGTAGTTTACAAAGACCCTTTGTGCACGGAATCTTTTGCCGAAGGAGAGATCACCATGACAAATTTTTCTCAATTGTAGGCCACATAGCCTATAGACACACCTTATGTGCCGTTAATTGAGTGGTTTCCATAGCCTTATGCACCGTCATGCCGTTTATAATTGCTGATTTTTCTACCTTTCAGCGGCAGTTTCCCAAGCCGCGGAAAAAATGATGCACTGACCCTCTGCCTGGTCCTCTACCATCTTTGACAAGACTGTTGGTATAATCTGTGGGAACTCCTATTTGGCCGCCATTAATGATGATTTTCATGCAGAATCAAAGCAACTGCTTACATGTAACCCAGGGCCAAAGATGTTATACTGGTCAAAGACGTTATCTGTGTACCAAACATAACATAACATAAAGACCTTATGACCTCGTCTTGAAAAAAATTTTTTCCATGGCTACAAACTGGGGAATGAGAGAAAGACTCAACTTAGCTGGGGGACAATTATGCGGAGTAATATGAATAAGCTAAACCTTAGCTATGACGATGGATGGCAGCGGGATAGATGTCTCCGTATGAATAGGAAATCGGACCCAGAATAATGGTAAAAGCCGAAGAAAAAGAGCGAGTGGAACGGATGAGCTTACTGTTCACTGCAGAATTTCTCATATCTCTGAATCAAACTGATAAAGCAACTCGAATTTACTGTTGAAAGGTGTGTGTTGTGATAAAAAGCAGTGGACTACTCCCATAAGCAGCGTGGTTAAGCCTAGAACGTTTAAGAAATGTAGTAAATATAATTCTTATGCTGCGGAAAACGAATTGGAAACATATTCTGACGCAGAATGTCACACACATACGCACACACACACACACACACACACACACACACACACACACACACACACACACACACTTTCATAATCCAACACAACTGAAAAATGCGCTTTCAGAGCTACTATTCGAACTGTAAGCATTCAGTAATGATACGTCAAGAAAATGACTGATAATTGTGGTTTTCTTCTTTTTGCCATCTAATATCAAAATGGTATGCGAAATCACCTTGCGGCACATTTAGCAAGAAGCGACCGTAGAATAAACTTTCATCCAACTACCTGTAACCTAATAGCGAGCAGTAACATACTACATATGCGACTGCCACTCAACATGTCATTTCCGATACATGAGAATGTTCGTGGACCATAAATCGAATCCACGATATACAACAAGATCGTGGACCTACAATATGGTACTATCTAAGAATAAGCAGTGTCTTCGATCAATCAAAATGTACAAAAATAAGTTGGTTAATATATATAAAACGAAAGCAATTGATTTACAAGCCCATGTGTGTCCTCAAAACAGCAGATATAAAACTCAATTTCGCAATGAGTAATCGGGGTACTACAATCCAATCACACGGGTTTAAGCAAAATAATGAATCTTTCATAATTTTTATAATCCAAAAGAAGATGATAATTTTTTGTCTACAGCTCAACGGATTAAAAGGATAATGTTCGTCACTATATTCAGCTTCCAATTAATCAAGTTTGAGCAGCCTAAGAGCTTCCATTTTACCTGCCGAATGAATGCCGTAGCGGAACGTTCGCTACCAAGTGATGCAGAATTTTGGCCAGCGGTCCCTTAAAATAACCTAACCTTTTCGTCTAAACTTTGTCACAGTAAATAATTCTAATGATCTCATCCAGTCCGGTAATCATTGTAGACTCTTAACACCACAGCACAGATCGTCTCGAATCAAAAGCAAACTTCGTCCCAAGTTGGTCAACGCTGTTTCAAACAAAACGACCTTATGTCTTCTAAGCAGTTTAGGCTTCCCATAGGCCGAAAGACAAACTCACTTCCCAAACATGCGAAATCGCCTCAGACAACCGTGCAAACAGCTCCTTCAAAGAGCTTATATCGACCAGTCGAACCTGAGTAAATCAGATATGCGTAAAGCATTACACAAATAACGTCGCGATCTACTAAAAGCAAAAGTAATTGAAAGAAATGAAATTACCAAATAAACAGGCAATTTTCACAGTCCCACTCGAAGTTTCGATAGTACTTACTTTTTATTACACTGACCGCTAAGAACACAGTTTGATACAAACGAGAAGTTACAAATCAATTTAATACTCGAAATTTGCTATTTAGCAGAAGGTATTCACGTTTTATTAACATGCAATAATAATGGAGTTACAAGTTGTAATACTTTTTAAAGAGTAAACCATAGCATGATAACTCAATAATATATTCCTTTTCCAAACAATTCAGATAGTTTTTTGAGTCTAAATATCTCTTAAGCCCACGTAAATTTCTTGGTTTTATCCCTTTGAAATACTTCTTGAAGCATTAAATACGCAATGACAGATAACTGTCAAGAAACATATTTCATATTTCCGGGTAACTCAATTTCATGCGAGCGATGCAAGAAGGAAAGAAAATAATCGATACAATTTTCTTTAATTTTACTTTTCCATAGCTATTCGCTGTTATTTCGGAGGAGTCTACGTCTTAACTGATAAGTATCAGCTAGCAACATGGTTAGGCCAAATACTAGACGTAGCCGTGTGGAGGTTGAGAATTATGATGGTGATGAATTATGAAAGTGTTGAGCAATTAGAGAATATTCCTGGATCATTGGCAGGAGGGTCGGGAGCGAATGAAAATGAACAAGTTACGATCCCACACGATAGTGTAGTATCGCAGATTGATATTTCTCAACCGAGTATACAATTGCTGGGCGGACACGTAGAGTAAATACCTCTGGAGTGAGCATTGCGTTCTGCGCATGTTGTCAACATTAAACCAGGATTGTCACGTGTTTTCGGGACTTCGCTGTGCGTGTGTGCTTTCTGCAGCGTTTGAAGTTTATGATATCAAGAGTTTTTGTTGTGTTTCACCACTTGTTGATAGTGTAATAGCGAGAAGAATTACTCTTGTCGCTACGGATGCAAAGAAAAATATGTGAAAGGAGGGATAGTAACATTTCATAGGTACATACCATGTTGCTCTAATTATAGTAATCATATTAGTAAGAAACACTGCATATGTTTAAAAATTTCGAGACGCCTTATAAGTAAGGCTTGATTCTGTAGACCTATTTTTCTACGATTTTATGACTATATAACAGATATTACGGCTCGTACAAAAGCTTACAAACAATCGCTTCCTCTCGTAAATTTGCTAGTGGAACAGGAAAGGGAATGGTTAGTTGTTTCAGTAAATACTATCCTCCATGCATTTATCAGTGACTTGTCGATTATGTATCTAGATTACTAAGTCTACTATTTATTTAATAAACTGGGAGCAAGTACTTAAAATGCGTTAAATAAATACCTCAAAGTGCCACCAGTAAGAAAAATTGTGCTTTAGGTCGCAAAAACAAGAAAATAAATGCGCAGAAATACGAGAAAAAAGGACGAATTAGCAGGGATATAATTGCTAATGTGTGGCAAATTCGGTGTTTTTTGGACACTTGCAAAAGTACAAGCGTACTTTCAAGTCGTTTTGCAGGACTATCACTGCAAAAATGTACGTCAGGCTCTGTAATACCATAAAGTGCCGTATCATACCGTAAACTACCTAAAATCGAGTGCATCTGAACTATGACACCTATCTCAAAGAAGCAGAATGTAATATCACTTGCCCTTAAAAGTTACGTAGCTGGTTTATTCACGGTATCAAATGGATACTGTTGAAATGTCTGCGCAACATATATAAATAATCTACGACACGTACGAAAACAATCCGTCTGTACTAGGGATGTAGTGACATTCTAAATATACAGGGCGCTATACGGACAAACACACGACGTCCCGAGATCACGTGACCAGGCCGGCAATGTATGTTGACAACACAAAATCTGTTCTGCGCATGTGAATGCTCACTCCAGAGATATTTACTCTATGGGCGGATAAGAGGATGTCGAGACCGTGAGAGAAATCAACTGCGAGAAAGCAGACAAAAGTGTTCACGCGCAGGTCGACTTTGCAAATCCAAGCGATAAGCTTGCACAGTTATTCCGGAAATTAGAATTAATGGAACAGCAAAGAAAGGGAGAACAGGAATTAATGGAACAGCAGAGGAAAAGAGAGCGCGAGGAGGATATCCAACGCCAGAATGAGTTTTTCGAAAAAGTTGAGACTAGCCTAATCGCCACAGTGGACGAGCGGTTAGTCAAACGCGAACAACCGTTGATACAAAAACTGAATCGTGCTCTTGACGATAGAGATCAACGCATAATAGAACATGTTAACACCGAGATAGAAAGGGTTGAACCTGAGGTGTCGGAAGTGAAGAAAAATGTACAGGAATTATCCGATAAAGTAAATACTTTGGCAGGAGAGGTATCAGAGGTCGGATCCCTCGATGCCAAAATTAAGCAATTAACCAAAGGCATCGAGGAAATCTCTTTAACCATTGAGCGAAAGGTAGAAACTGAAGTGAAGCTTGTAATGCTTGAGCATGTTGAACACAACAGTCAGCAAGGTACCTCCATGAACCACAAACCCGTAAGACCTGAGATTACAGAAAAGCCAGTGAATGACTATGATAATAGAATCATGAACTGTGCCGCACCTAGTCCCTGTTGCAATCGTTCATGTAATGCACAGCAGGGCGAAAATTTTGCTTCAAATCGAGGCGCGTGCGGAAACCCACTAGCAAACAGTGTACCTGTCAGTACATACGCAGCGAATACAGGTAAAAATAACCCGATAATTGTTCGCAATGAAGCACAAACTCTGAAAACACTGAAACAGGAAGAGTCATTACTGAAACAAAGACAATTTCAGGTATTTTCCGAAGAGAAAAAATCCTCTCATCCAGTAATATTTACAGAAAGTGTTACCTGCATCGTGAGAGGAAAGGCAAAAGAAACAGTTTGTTATCTCATATATTACCGGAGATGCCGCATTATGGGCATCTGAAGTTGCAGAGAATTGTCTTCTTTTTGTGAGTTCGAGCAACACTTTTTGGCCAAATTTTGGTCGGCTAGTTGTAAGGGATCCGTGATCCCACAAACATAGATGCTAGTATCTGACACCCAGGTCGATAGTAGACAGGAGTCTATTGTCGAGTGCTGCAGTAGGCAGTGAGACTAGTGTCGAATGAGACGAGTGTCGAGTGGGAGTAGTACTAGAAAGTGTCGAGTGAGAAGTGGTGCTGGAAAGACGGGCAAGAATGGTGGTCGAGTAAAATTCACCGGAGTATGACGAGTGAGCACGTCCCCCTGATCGTCGTGGGGTTGACCCTCACTAATACCGATTCGCGTGTGGTATGAAACAGAAAGTGACAAGTGCCGAGTTACGTGTTTCGCGTCAACCGCGTCGGCCAGCAACAACCATGGATTGCAGTGAGGATTGTTGTGAATGTTAACTATCAGCATTGCGAGTGACGAAGTACTGAAAATCAACAACCAATAAAAAGATATAACTGTGATTAGACGTGTAAGGCGAAGGTAGCAACTACCTCAGAACTTGTGTGTTAGTAGAAAATATACAGTTTTTACATCGCAACCTTTGTGGTCCTTAATAATAGACAAACTTTCAATCATTTCACTATTCAGTCTCAGAACAGCCGCACTCGATTGAAATACCCCAGAAACCACAGCAGTAAAAACGATAGCCTTCATCCATTAAGCACACGGTCATATAATCATAATAATTAACTGTTTGGCGGCTTCGATAACTTACACAAAATCCAGTAAAGGATTTAAACGGGGGTGTTTCATTTTGGCTCCCGTGAAAAGGACAATTGCAATCTTCGGATCCGAACAATGGTTTATTGACCTCAATTTTTCGTTTCAGTGGGAAGACTTTTGCAAGTATCGGACGATAGTTAGTGCAAGAATAATTCGGTATTGTCGTTACCGTGACTAAAATTAGTGTATTCCAACTAGAAACAGTGTAATATGACATTTGTGGTGAAATTGGAAATCGCGAGAACGAAGCACATTGTTTAGAGAACACAATGCAAAAGTGACTGAGGAACAGTAAAAAGTTTCCTTCTACAAGTTCAAGTGACAAAAGCAGTGTTAATAAACTATATATTGAAGTACGGACACGAAAACCTGCATGAAGTACTGTAAAATTCATATGAATGAATGAATGAATAAATGAAGTTTTATTGTCGTTTAGCTATTACAGCAATTGACAAAGTCAAGTTACATATATACAAGATATACAGCATATATACATGGGTTAAAGATCAATATGTGACATAGGTTATACATAAAATACAATATTTAAAATGAAATAATATGAAAACATTGCATCATAACTGATTCAGTTAAAGAAATTATGCTGCACTCTCCAAATCGGTACCACTATGATATTTTACAGTCGTAAAATTCCTGAAGTGAGTAGTATGGATTTGCAGCTAACCAACTGAACAATTTGTCTTTAAATACATCAAATGGAGCTTCTACCCATTCTAGTGGCAAATTATTAAACATCTTCATACCTACCACTTCGCAGCTGTTCAATGACTTGGATAATCTGTAGTAAGGTATGTCAAGATTGCTACTATTTCTGGTTCCATGAGAGTGTACATCTCTTCTACGCTGGTATTTTGATAAGTTGCTCTTTATATGCAGTAGTGCAGTGTAAATATACATGTTTATCACAGTTAATATTTTTAAGTTGATAAACAGTGGTTTGCAGTGGGCCAGTTTATCACTGTTTGTGATAATTCGAATTACTTTCTTCTGAAGTACCAAAATGTCCTGAAGGTGTGAGCTATTGCCCCATATTAAAAGCCCATAAGGTATAATACTTTGAAAAAAGCAAAGTAGGCTGATCTTACATAGGCCGCAGGTACATGGTTTTTTAAATTCTTTAACAAATACACCACTCTAGACAGCCTTGCACCAATGTATTTAATATGTGGCTCCCAAGTCAGTTTAGTATCTATAACAATACCTGAGAATTTAACACTATTCATGAAGTCTTCTGCTGGCGGATCTCTCAAACTAAACATAATCTTTTGAGTTTTACTCTCATTAAGCAGGAACCCATTAGCTCGGAACCAGACTGATGCCTGTGATATTGTGTCATTTGCCACAGTTTGGAGCATATCAATGTCTGAGCTGATATTGAAAAAAGTGGTATCATCTGCATAGAGAATGGAGTGAGTATTTATGTAGGATGGTAGATCGTTTGTCATTACGATAAATAGCAGAGGTCCTAATACTGAGCCTTGTGGCACACCGCACTTAACTTCAGCTAGCTGCGATCTCTGTTTACCAATACAAACAATTTGTCTACGGTTGCTGAGGAAAGATTCAAAAATGTTGTCAACTTCACTGTTTATGATTCCGTAATAAACTAGTTTGTTGAGGAGTGAAATATGCTCCACAGAATCGAAGGCTTTGCTAAGATCACAAAAGGTAGCCTGAGCAAAATTTTTTCTCTCATAAGCATTAAGCACTATTTTAATCACGGAGTCAATGGCATGGGCTGTAGATTTGCCCTTCCTAAAGCCAAATTGTACTGCAGTAATAATGTTATTACATGTGAGATAATCACACAACTGGGAGTTGATGATGAATTCCAAATCTTTAGATAAAATAGGTGTCAGGGATATTGGGCGATAGCTAGATGGGCAATTTTTGTCTCCTTTCTTGTAAATGGGCACTACCCTAGATAATTTTAATACTTCTTGGAATACTCCTTCAATTAGACATCTATTTATACATTTAGTAAGAGGAAATACTATGTAGCCAATTATCTTTTTTAACATAATACAAGAAATACCATACATATCTTCACTATCAGAGGGTCTAAAGTTATTTACAAGAGTTAAAACAACATCTGGTGTGACCTCTGTTAAAAGGAATTTATCGTTCAGGGTGTAGTCTACATTATGGTATTTAATGAGATCAGCAACAGACTCTTGTGGCCTCACAATGCTTTCCCTAATTTGGTTAACAGATTTTCTACAGTAGTTATTAAATTCGTCTGCTGAAATTACTACCTCAACTTTCTGCTTGCTTTTGGCCACTGAATTTATTATAGTCCATGCTTTTCTGCATTTGTTTTTTGATGACTCAATGCTGACTAGGTTATGTTGTTTTTTGGCCTCATTTAAAGCCTACTTATATTCCTTTTGTGCTCTTGAGTACCTTTGTTTAGCCATATCAGTTTTCTGAAGTCTGTAAGAATCTCTATACAACAACAACCTTCTTTTCATATTGGCTAGTTGAGCAGTATACCATGGACTCTTATCCCTATGTCTATTACTGTTAGTTTTAGGGTTAACTTTACATTTGTATTGAGGGCAGTTGGTCTTGAATACATTTAAGAAATAATGAAAAAATCTATCAAACAATGTATTGGCAGAGCCCTGAGCATTATTGTTAGACAGATGTGACCAGTCATAATTACTGAGTGAGACCATGAAATTAGGCAATTTTTATTGCGTATTTGGTCTTGTGATGACTATTTTAGGCTCTTTAAACTCCTTATACTCCATGTTAGGCCTATCTGTACCTATTTTTACCCAAACTGAGTCATGGTCCGAGAAATCGAAGACAGCTGCATCTGAAGACAGTAACTCTCTATTGACATTTGTAAGTATGTTGTCGAGACAAGCGGACTGTCTTGTGGGTTTGCAGTTCGTAAAAATGAAGTTGAATTGTCGTAACAAGTTTTTAAATTCATTTACAGTGTGCACATCTTTGTTTACATCAAATGTGGCATTGATGTCACCACCAATCACAATACTATATTTCTTCCACTGAGGACTAAGAAAGAAATTTAGTAAAGTCTCAAGTTTTTCTAAAAATGTTAATGGACTTCCATCTGGTGTTCTATAAAGAGATACAATAGCAATTTTTAAATGTTCCAGATATACACCTGTGGCTTCAAAATGTATCTCACTGCACAAAAATTCTAGATCTAGTACATTACTATAATTTATTAATCCCCTCTTAATGCAAATTGATACACCCACATGAATATGTTGCTCTCTGCTAAAACTGTTTGTTAAGTGGAAATCATCTAGTACATGAAAAGATATTTCACTTCCTTTACACCAGTGCTCACTTAAGCATAATGCATCAAATAAGTTCTCATTTGCAAATTCATTTAAAATTATGTGTTTTCCACTTATACTTTCAATATTGAGATAACCTATCTTGAAAGACAAAGTTGGTAAGTGGTTTTTGTTAATGGGGTATTCATCATTACTGCTATATTTCTCTCTAGTGTTACTGACATTTATTATATTATTCTTATCTTTAACCTGGTCATCCAGTGTGAATCTGGGCAAAACTGTTGGTCTCAGCCCTTCTTTGCTACCTCTAAAAATGAGTTTTCCTTAAATCTAAGTGGTATTGACTTAGAGCTCTCAATTTTTGCTATGCCTAACTCATTGGCTAGTTTTATGATTTCATTACTCACATACTTCTTTCCGAGTTGATTCAGATGGAGACCATGAACAGTGTGAAATCTTGTACCTAAGTTAGTTATGTTTAAAAAACAGACATTTTTAAAGTATTTATAAATTTTCTTCATTTCTTCATTTACTCTTGACACTTCAACTTTCACACACCACCAGGATGGAAGATCATGACGAAATGGTATTGAAAAGATGAGGATTTTTGTATTTTGTAGTTCCTGCAGTTTCTTATTTAATGAGGACAAGAAGTCTTTTCCTTCATTTCTCTTCACGTCATTTGATCCAGCCAGAAAAACTGCCAGTTCCATGGCTTCTGCTGGTGAAGAACCTGCTACATCTTTAAATTTTGCACTAGGTTTCATTGTGACTGAGATATGGTGGCTTGAATTGTTCTCAACTATGTCCCTTAATTTCCTTCCTTGACTGTCTGCATATAAATGTATTTTCACAGGCCGAGGTTGCAATTGCGGCTTGCTTTCTTGTGGTTTTCAGTTTCATTACTTCTACTGACAGTTGACGTAATATTTTTACTGCACCCACTATTCACTTCACTTCTATTGACAGTTTCATTACTTCTATTGACAGTTAACTTAATATTTTTACTGCACCCATTATTCACTTCACTTCTATTGACAGTTGATGTAATATTGTTGGTATACCTATTACTCACTTCACTTTCATTAACCTTACTTGTGTCAAGCACATTGATTTGTGAGTCTACTTTAATGTTTTTTTCTGTAGCAAGAACACTAAATCTGTTTTCCAAGGGTGGAAAGTTTACACAGACTCTACCGCGTTTTGTGACGTGAACAGCCTGCCATTGTCTTTGTAGACGATCTAATGGCCTACATTGATTGCTTGGTTCTGTGTACACGACACTAACCTCTTCTTGGGAAATTTGTTTAATGAGTTCCTGATTAATTGCTGCGTATTCCTTCTTCAGTTGTTCGTTTTCTTTGGCCAGAGCTAGGTTCTCTTCAATTACCACTGATAAGATAGCTTGTAAAGTATTATAGTCGGCGTTTACCTCATGTTTATCTTCCTCCATCGGCGCCATATTGTCCTTACTCTTCAGACAGACATTGCATCGCCATTCGCTGTTTTCGTCTGGAAGATAGTCTTCTTCTAACTTTGCACATCGAAAATGTAACCAACCGTCGCACTCATCACACAGAATTCCGTTTTCCACGACTTTACTACACTTTATACACTTTATACTCATCAAAATTCTACTTTTTTTGGGAGCTAACTCGCTTGTAACCATACTACTTGCCGCCATAAGGCGTGTTTGTGCGTAACCGCAAGTGAACCAGCCAAAAGTCCGTTAAGAAAGTATCAGGAACATATTTTTAAGTGACTTTGTATCCGAAATTGTCTTTTGAATGGTGTAAATCGCTCATTTTGATGTCGACCTGTAAACTGTTAACGCATTTGCGAGTGTTGACCACAGAACACCAATACAGTAGAAGTGCAAAGACCACGTTATTATACGGAACCACAGAACGACACCAGCGCTACTTGTGGCCTGGCTGTGAACTTCAATACGAAAAAATATGGCGCGAAAATCTCTCATGTTTATTTCTAAATACGCGAATTGGATGACAATATTTTTCATTTAATCTTTGAATGTGGGCCGCATAGTGCAGTAATAAAGGTTTTTGAGATCTTGCAAAGTAATATATAAAAATAATCTCAATCAAAAACAATTATTAACTACTCGTAGCTGCAGTTTACATTGTGAAAATTTTCGTAAATTACGACGTCACCTTTTGACTGTGAAATTCTTTTGTAAAACTCAATATTGCGATTTTGGCCGTGTGGCCATTATCATGTGGAAATAAACGAGCTTTAGCACATGTCAGACTAAAAAATCATCTGACATTGCATGCATATATAAATGATTTTTACGTTTCCACATATCCTATAGCACATTATGTCCACTCGCATGATCGAAAGTGGAATAGTAGGTTACACAAATAAATAACTACACAGCTAATGGATAACCAAGAGGTCATTTACAAAAAAATCTGTGCTACAAAACAAGGATGTACTGTAAAGTCTACAAAATCCGTTTTATTATTATTATTCTTTTTGTTGTTGATTGTTATTTATGGATATTCAGTCATCTGAAATTGAATTTCTGCACAGTTCAAATAAATTTATGAAACACACAAAATACTACTTTACATCAACTGAAAAACAAATTGGGAGCAGAGCAGGTAGACACTCCATGAATGTAGCCAAAATGTTTTTGTCAATGAGACATACAAAGAAAATGAACTCCAACACATAACATTTTTTTTTCTTTTTCCCCAACTTGGCTGTTATTTGGCAACACCCATCATGTTTAAATAATGAAAGAAGACGCTGGTACAACATTTATTTTTAACATTTTTATTTATTTACTTCCTCTTTGAAAACTTTGTTTGGTACACGACTGAAAATTAACACAAATTCCCCTTGACAGCAATTTATTCATTATACTTTTAGAATCCAATCATCACATCTAGAAAGTGTTAAGTTATGTTCCTGCTGAATTACCAGATTTTGTCATAACAAATCAAAGGCATGACTTTGATACAATAACATGTAATTCTCTGCTTTTAACACAACATTTGTGTATGCATATGGAGCTTACTCTCATTGTACACATAATAAACAAAATACAAAGTCTTTTAACATGATTTGAACTTCTTTTTAAGTTGTTGCATACACAATTTCCTCTTGTTTGTAAATTTCTTTTCTTTCACATACTTGTATATTATAAATGGAATACTTGTCTTCAGAAGTCTCTCTTCAATGTCATGTTTATTACAAATTGTTGTATGAGACAGAACAAATGTTTTTTTTTAAATTATCATGTAGTCTTGTTGTGTGACCATGACTATTTAGATACTCATACAGCTGATCATGGAGTGGCCTTAGGAAAATCATGACTCTTTCACTTGCATATTTCAAATGAGAATGCTCCTCACTATTCTCTTTAATTGAGGTAAACAAATGATTTTCAGTCACAACAGAGGAGTAGAGACTGGTATTACATGTTTCACAATCATCTGGTACATCTATGGCTTTTAGTACATAGCTACATAGGCTAAGGGTTGTTGATCTTCTACAGACTCGATCATACCATCTGAGTAAGAATAAATTTTCTCAGGTGTATCAGTGTCATTCATCTCACATTCACTTAAATGTTCACTCCTATCACTAGCTGCCAAAAAGTGGCAAACTGCTCAAGGGAGTGTAATCATCATTTTCACAGTTACTTACACTCATGGCTTTGAAAGGCAAAGTCATATGGTTGACAATACAAGTCTTTAGAGCTTGTACAAACTAAAAACAAGTTGGGTTTGTATTAGCAATACCATATTGTCTTATACATCAAAAGAAATTTTCTAAAGCATCTTGATTGAACGCCTTTAAATTTAAGTACTTAAAGCCAACAACTTTCAAGGCCTTCCACAAGAAAATAATAGACTGTAATGTAATCTGCCAACCTTTTATGAAGCTAAACATATTAGTCTTGTTTCTTCCCATTTTTAATTCTATTATTTGCCAGCTGCCTATTTCCCTGAATATGCTATACCACCTTTCTAAATGTGGCGAATTATCTGATAAAGCACACCTACATTGTTTTCCATCCCTGGGATATTGCTCATTACTGTTGAGTGAATCAAAGAGATTATCTACCTTTTCCACAAACTCAGCTGTGTGTATAGCTTCAATTGGTAATGTGTGAGTAGAAACATATGTTTCAATTGCAGCTGCAACAGTATGGCTCATTTGTGCAGCAGCAACTTTTACCTTCATTTTGACATGGAAATCAGAAAAGTTAAAGTGTTGTGCTTTTAATTTGGGTAGAGTTTTGAACCTTTTTTTAAAAAAAATCCAAAAAGAACACTGTACTGATGTACTCAAACTTTGCTGCTTTGTGAGGTTCAAATTGAATTTTATTGTCTATCAAAGCATTTCTAGTGTTTTTGAGCAGATGTGGTACATCATAAATGGTAACAATTGGTTGATTATTGATGACAAAATGAAATATACTAGGCTTCAACAAATTTGCTTCACACAGTTGCTTAAGGGCCTTTTGGTTTGTTGCATTCTGGTCACATACAGTACAAACCAATTTGAACCCAATATTCTGTAGTTCACTTATGATGTGAACAATGAGCGATTTCAAATGGGTGTAGTGGAAAGTGGTTGTGGTAAAGTAATATGCTAGAACTTGTTTCCAAGTTCTGTGAATGCCTTTCAGCATAAAAACCAATGCTTGACTAGCAGCTACAGGTGAACATCCTAAATGACCCAAGTCCTGATACCCATAGATTAGCTGTTTGTGTGCATCATAGTACATACCATCATCCAGAGATATTTCATCAAAAAGTAGAGCACAATACTTGTCATTTTCATGCATATTACTTACTTCCCTTGCTAAAAAGTTTAATAAAGCTGGATTAAGTCCTGTATCAAATGGTATGTGGGAAAGCACTCCCTTGAGCAGCCCGACAGATGGAAGGGAGAAGTATATGGCCAAATATCTGTACAACCGGGGACTACGCTTATAAATAGATAAAGCAAATGCCTTATCTTGTATAGACCACCGTACTGCTATGGGCTGCATATTGCCATTTCTTAACTGACTATTAATAAAAGTTTTAGTCACATCATTCAACTCTTCTTCAATTAACTGAAATATCCTGTCATCATACAACTCTTTTAGAATTTTCAATTTATTCCTCTCATTCTGTAGCTGTTTTTTCAATTTACACACTCTGGAAACTAATTCTATGCAGTTTATACATTTTGTGTTTTCTTGGAGTTAAATCACGTTTAGAAACGCCAGATCCCATTACACCTGGACTACTTTCAATGTCATAAACAGGTGAGGATAAAAAGCTGTACTCACCATCATCTGTGCTCTGTAAAGGGGGACTGCTTCGTTGTATTACTGTAGATTTTGCATTGTGACCTGTCTCATGCACACTTATATTTGCACCTGATGTGGTGAAACCGCCACCACCACCAGTGTAAGACAGATGGGTGGGGGGAGGGTGATACAACAGCAATTCCATGTGCTTTGGTGTAACACCAGGATTTAGGCTGTGTCTAGTAAAGTTCACAAAATCTGCTTCATAAAAATGATCCTCACACACATAATAATAACTACCGTTGACACCTTCATCTATATTACAGATCAATTTCCACTTCTTTAAAGTCTCACTTTTTGATGCAGCTGGAAATTTATAGAAATGTTTATTCTTGTGTTTGGAATTTGTTTTTACATAATAACTACTCCTGAATCCAGGAAACTTGCACGAGTATTTCAATTTCAATCTCAAACTTGATTCTTCTCTTCCTGTATGACCCATCCTCATGTGTCTGACATGTTATTCAAACCAAAAATTAGGAACGAGAAAAAAGATCAGGTATGGTTTACATTGATTAATGTTAAAGAAAACTCAATGTGAAATTAATTTCACTATCAAAAATCATATTAGCTTATGTCTAAAGGCAGCTATCATGTACTGAAGTATTGATAACTGTTATCATGGCTTGTAATCTGATGTGGTATTGCAACAAAATAGTGAAAAAAGCGAAACAAATTCTCATTTTTACCACTGATATGCACATCACTCTATATATAACTGCGCAAGTGTAGTTGCACTATATTCTATAGTCAACACTACTTTGTTAAACAGTGCTATCAGGCAGCAGAAACACTGCTTATTGAACCATTTCAGTATATTTCAGCATCTAGATACCATGGTAGATACCAAATTCAACAGTACATTATCAGTAACAGTTACAGCTGTAAATCTGTATTACACTGTGTTGAGCATTAAAGTGCGAGAAGATTTCTACTGCATTGGATATTGCCACAATAATACATGTAAATGTCCAACTGCTTGAAGGACCTGCTTTGTGTGACTTCCAAACAAATGTCTTATTATGTGAGAACACAACCTTTGTCGATACAACAGCAACAAACACTTTTTACCTGGATAGAGTGTTATGTACTGTACAGAATATTTACTGTCGAAAATAGGAAATAGAACACACTCGAGGCATTACGAATCAATTTTAACACGTCCAATATTTGGTATGTAGTAAATGGCACAATAAATGGTACTTATTATGTCACTAAGAGTACTTCGTGGCAAAAAGGAAGATGAATCAAAGCCAGAATTATATTCCATTACAGGATTAGGAAAGTTGAATACCAACTATGTCAAAAGCTGCTAGCATGGGATTCTCTATGAAATACAAGGAAATATGAACAGAAATAAGAAATATACTTACCCTTTAAGTAAACTGAGCAACGGAAATTGTATTTCTTTGCAGGAACAAATATACAAGAGTCCACAGAACGTAATGTGATGATACAACCTTGTGTTCTATATGAAACAAAAGTAAAAACGTAAATACTGAATCATCATACCATCAAATATTACGAATGCATCCAAAAATCAAGCAGAATAACAGCATCACACTTACACTGCAATTTAAACGAAAAATCATGATCATGTTGCTACGATACCAAAACAATTATGGAAGACTACGTCATCCAATAGGAACACGAGACTATAAATTGCTAAGCTTGCAGCGCTCCAAGTGGCCTGGGACCAAACCAACGTCGTGTTACCAGAAATCCCTATATGAGTTTCACCCCCCTGGTGTTGACTGGCGTAATTGTTGGATGATGTCACCCAGACTCTGTGAGCGGCAAACCAAAACATCTGCAGCAGTGAAGCAGTTCCACACCCCGCGAAATCAAGGATTTGGATAGCGGAGATGTACCACACTGACCGATGACTACATCGGAGCCAAGTGGCTGAAGTAGAAACAACGACGACGCGGAGTTCGACGTCTAGTGGCGAACCCTCGAAGTATACGACGTCTGCGCCACCTACCCGCCGATCAACGAAATACGTGACATCAGCTCCATCCTGTCACCAATCACCGAACTCCGAGGCTGCGTCAGCGCGATTCGCCGCGGGCTTCACTTTGCACACGGCACCACACACCAGCTACAGCAACGCATCGCCTGACAGCCGCCGCGCCGGAGGAGCCAACGTCAACACGACTAGTAGCGCGACTTCAAACGTCAATACATCGCGATTTCGACGAGCGTCGAGGGGTGAGTGAGGACGATTTGCTGGCGCGAGACTAATTAATATTGCACTATCTTCAGAGCGCGGAAGGAACTTGAAATTAAATTTGACAGTTGCAGAAATTATAAGAACAATATTTTTTAAGATTTTTTTGCGAATATTCTCTGAAGCCTGGTATGCTAATATGCGCTTGTGTTCATGCTGTACAGCACAGAATAGTGCCTCATTTGCATTATTTATTGTAAACTACATATTTATATGTCTTCTAAGTTGTGTTTATGTTACTTTGAGATTTTGTGTATAAATGCTGTCATTGATGTTTGATCTGGGAAGGCTTCTGTAATTTATGCTGTTCAATAGAGAGGTCTATTTTGCCAGTCTGGGTTAACCTAATACAGTATAGGATTATTTCGTTCTTAGCTAATTGGTGAGTGTTTGGGTTACTAGGAGGTTATTTTTATTTTATTTTTTTCTTATCTGTGCATTGTGAATAGTTGAGAATGGATCCTGAATTGAAAGAGAAGGTTGTGGAGGAGGTAGTTAGAAAAATGGAGATAGGGCAGGAGGACAAGGATGAGTCAGGAGTTGGTAGTAGTGGAATGTCAATGGACAGCCCATTGGGTCATTCAACCAGTTACCCTGAGACACCAGTAAAACCAATTAGAAAGGAACTGAGTCTTGAGGATGGAGAATCGCAGTCAGTAATACTTAAGGTGCTCCGAGGAATCGACAAGCGTATGGGAGAGATGTTCCAAGAAATCAACAAGCGAATAGAAGGGATGTCCAAAGGAAGTGAAGAAACCAACAAATGTATAGAAGAGATCTCCAAAGGAAATGAAGAAATCAAGAAAGAGAACAAAGAATCTGAGGGAGATGTCAAGGACGTCAAAACTGAATTGGAAGAGAGAATACAAAAATTTGAAATACACCAACACCAACAGATTAAAGATGTGGTACAAATTCAAGAGCAGTGCCAAGTGAATATTGGTAAATTGGGAAATAGGCAAGTGAAATTGGAGGAGGCTGTGGAACATGTAGTCACAAATGAGATCAAACAGCTGCAGGAGGAAATGCAACAGCTAGAAAGTAAAACCGAAGAGATTGTTAGGAAGATAAATAGTGCCACCTTAACAGTAGGGCAGGGCAAGTTCGTTACATTAGTAAATGCTGATAATAGGTATACCCAGACCAACATGGGGCAAAAATATAAACCCAAAGGGGCATTGCATCCAATGATATTTACTAAGTGGTTACGAGGAGTTTTCCCAGCACACTTACGAGATGTAGATAAAATACAGTTCGCAATAGACAAAATGGAAGGTGAAGCTTTCACCTGGGGAGTTAGGAAGAAAGAAGAAGTTATCAGCTACAGTCAATTTGAGGAAGAGTTTTTAAAGAAATACTGGTCCAAAAGTCACCAATGTGCAACACTTGAAGATTTACTCCATTGCAAGTCCCTTAACACATGGAGAGGTACCTTGAGAGAATTTGCTGAGCATGTATGGGAGTTGAATGAAACATTTGAGCAGCCATTGAATGACGACATAATGATATCAGCAGTTAAAAGGAGGCTAAGTCGTAGGATGCAAGAAAACTTATCTGGAAGCCTGATTAAAGATAAAGATACTTTGATGGAAGTATTGGAGCAATTAGAAACTATTCGTGCACAGGAAAATGACCAAATGTGAGGTCAGGACCAAGGTGGAAATAACTACTGTCAAAGTCAGCCTAATGGCCCACCGAATTACAGAGGTAGATGTGGGGGTAATAGACATAGGAACCGTGGCAATGGCTGACAGTTTTACCACAATCATGGGAGAGATGATGATGATAATGACAGGAATTATGAGAGGGGAGAAGATAGACAAAGGGATCATGAGGTACGAATTGAAGAAAGTTAGGTGTAGGGAGCCAGCAGCTCTTTTGCTGGTATACCAAGTGGCGACTGGTACACTCCCAGCTGGGTGAGACTTTATTTCTAATTTCAAGTTTCACTCCTCTTCCATCTTTCTCTATCCTTAGGTTAAGAAAGTTAGTGTGTAGTAGTTAGGATTGGTAGTGGTCATCCAAGTAATTCAGTCAGGACCCATGTAGCAGATTTATAGTTGACTTAAAATAAGGATAAGTATTGTTGATGTAGAATGTGAGATGTCAAAGGATCAATAAGTTAAAAATCCGTTTAGTGTCAGTACACTACAACATTAATAGTGCCAGAAGTAATGAAATGAGAACCAGATCAGAAAGCTAACATTCATAAAATGTGGTGGAGAAGTTAATTGGTCAAACAAGAGTTTGTGCAATCTTACAGAGTTGTTTTGTGGAGCATGAAAAGATCAAGCAGTTGTAAGAGAATGGAAGTAACGTATCAGCTTGCAAATAGGAAGGTATATAGTGAAACAAATACAGGAGGAGATACTTGTTCGAATAAATGATGTGAAATATGATGAATGGAGAGGCCAAGGAGCCTGGAGTAGTATTTTTAAATGGTTATTGCAGCGAATATGGAGGGTTGATGTAGTTTGAAGATTATATTTACATGCAGTTGAAGTTGCTGTTAAGTTGAAAGAGTTATGTGTAATGAAGTGTATTGAGTATGAGATGTTTGAAGTATATGGAAGATTGATGTAGGTTGAAGATATATATTTATTTGCAGTTGAAGTTGCTGTTAAGTTGAGGGAGTTATGTGTAATGAAATATATGGAGTATGAGATGTTTGAAGTATTGAAGTATGTCATTTAGCACATGAGCAACATATGTTTGCAAGTTATTTGTAGGTATACATGCTTATCTGAAGTATACTGAATAAAACAGAAAGTGTAACTCAAGAGTAATGAGGAATTCATGTATCCAATTAGCTATCAAAGTCAAGTATGGTTGTACTTACATTAAGCTTTAGAAGCACAAGTCTGGCACTGTGTAATGAATAATAAATATCCATATAGCAGATTTGGATTAATGTCAGTATAATAGGAAATATTATATTTTTCATCTGAGCATTAGCGATGGCAGTAAATGTTTGGCAAAATGAAATGGTCAGCGATTTAAAATTTTTATTGGGTGACCACATTAGTTATAGCAATGGAAATAGTTATGTAAGATATATTTAGTGCATTAATGGAGCATTTAAGATTTTTGTATCAACCTGTAGAGTTGTGAGTAATTGTAAAACAATTATGTAAGTCAAGGTATAAATAGTATATTTTGTTCTCACTTTCAATTTCGCTTGTGTTGAAGACTCAAATGAATAAGTTGTGAATTTCTTCCTTAACTTTAATGTGTGTTCACCAGTTGACTTATAAGCTAGTGATAGTAGTATGGACAGCAGGAACCCCACTGAAAGGATGGCATACCAAAGGGGTAGCTGGCATTCAGTTAGTTGTTTTCTTGTCTCTGCTGTAGCTAGTTGTAAAAGATTAATCAGTAACAAATATTTAGTTAATGGCCCAGACAAACCTTTGAGAGTGAAGATTTTTGGTAATTGAATGTAAGATAAGTTTGTAAAAAATATTTACCATGCAATGTTAATTAAGATAGATTGATCTTGTTGATTTTGTATTATGTTTCTGTAGGGGCAGTTTGCTACCAGAGTCAATAGGGTATTATTTGTGATACGTTGTAATTTTCAGTGTTTGAACCAGAACTTATGTTCCTCATTTCCATTTATACACTGTGTGATAATTTTTTCCTATTATTCTTTTTCCTCTGTGGCTACAAAGAAGGTTTTTAGGGCGGGGATGTAAGGGATCCGTGATCCCACGAACATAGATGCTAGTATCTGACACCCAGGTCGATAGTAGACAGGATTCGATTGTCGAGTGCTGCAGTAGGCAGTGAGACTAGTGTCAAATGAGACGAGTGTCGAGTGGGAGTAGTACTAGAAAGTGTCGAGTGAGAAGTGGTGCTGGAAAGACGGGTAAGAATGGTGGTCGAGCAAAATTCACCGGAGTATGACGAGTGAGCACGTTCCCCTGATCGTCGTGGGATTGACCCTCACTAATACCGATTCGCGTGTGGTATGAAACAGAAAGTGACAAGTGCCGAGTTACGTGTTTCGCGTCAACCGCGTCGGCCAGCAACAACCATGGATTGCAGTGAGGATTGTTGTGAATGTTAACCATCAGCATTGCATGTGACGAAGTACTGAAAATCAACAACCAATAAAAAGATATAACTGTGATTAGACGTGTAAGGCGAAGGTAGCAACTGCCTCCGAATTTGTGTGTTAGTAGAAAATATACAGTTTGTACATCACAACCCTTGTGGTCCTTAATAATAGACAAACTTTCAATCATTTCACTATTCAGTCTCAGAACAGCAGGAAAAACGATAGCCTTCATCCATTAAGCACACTGTCATATAATCATAATAATTAACTGTTTGGCGGCTTCGATAAATTACACAAAATCCAGTAAAGGATTTAAACGTGGGTGTTTCATAGTATACAAGAGAGAGTGCGGAAACAGGTATACAATCCGGAGATGTACAATTTCAAGCAAGGAACACTTAGAAAATACTTTGAAAAATATATTAACAAAACAAGGTACTGGTCCGAGCCGATCGCTGCACGTGACGTGCTTAGGATATTTAAATCTAAGTTGCCGATCTCAATAAGGAGGGAATTGGTACACATATCTGATAACAATTTAGAGACATTCATGTCGGTTGTGGATTCTCTAGATTTGATACAAGAGGATGCATGACAACAAAGCAATAGCGGTGAGGGGATAAATAATAACCATAAACCTAGAAATAGCGGTTATGGAAATCAAAACCGAAATAATAATTGGGGACATGAATGTGGCGGCAATAGTTATGAGACAGCGAATGGGCAAAAAGGGGGTAATGGGAATAGAGGAAGTGGTACGTCGAGTGGTAACTGCTCGCCCAATAAGGATAGAAATGACATGATGAATCGAAAAAGGAGAATTGATGATAATTACGGAAGTAATTTTCAACCTAACAATATGAAACAGGTTGGCCAGTGGCGTCAGAATGTGACTGCTAACTGGTCGGTGCAGTCAAATAGACCGGAGCAGGGAGTCCCGATTAATAGTGTCGAGGCTATTCCCTTGCCGGGGAATACTGCGACCCCAACATGGGTTAATAAACCAAGTACCTCACTAAATAGTGCGAATATAAAGCACAATGTGCAAATAGTAGAAGTTACCGAGGAGAACCAGTCAACAGGGGGTTGATGTAAGCCTTCGGCACTCGACCACCAGGAATAGAAGCGAAAGCAGACTTTAAAATAACCATAATCGGATTGCTATGATGCGCTATAATGACGGCCAGGATTTGCGGGAGGAATTAATCACCGAACCGCGTAAATGTTCTGACCAGCAAACAGAGATTGTGCAGGCCGCAGTACACGTGAAAGTAAACGGTGTACTTGCTAAGGTTTTGACTGACACAGGAGTCTGTCAGTCATGTCTGAAGATTTCTTTAACGTTATTGACAACAAGAAAAGACTGCCTACGTTGCCGATTCAAAATTGCAAAATTACGGGGGCGCTAAAGGGAAAGACACAAAGTGTCAAGGCCCATGTGCAAGCAGGAATAGAAATAGGAAATGATGCGATATTGTGCACGTTCTTCATTGTTAAAAATGTAACTGCAACTTGCATCCTGGGGTGGGACATCCTGAGGGAAAGGAGTGCTATAATCGACATCTCTCAGGGCTTGTGCTTCGTGCAAACGCCTACAAAGGATTTGCAATTACCACTGATTATAACAGTGGCAAGGCACAATAGGTATTGTCGGTCGTTCGAAAAGATAGAAGTAGAACCCTTTATACTCAATATTCAGGATAATGTACCACTAAAGGCGTATCCTGAAACAAATGAGCAATATGACGAAGAAGTCGTTCAGATATGACACAAGATTCAATCCAAGGTTAAGGAGTCAGGATATTTAACCGATGAGCAGCAGCATGAGCTCTCTAAATTATTGAGTGATTACGCTGGCACATTTTCGGAAAAGCCCAGAATAATTCAAGGCTACATATATGATATGCAGGTATATCCGCATCAGACGTTTTGTCATGCTTCTTATTCAGTGCCGTGGAGTAAACGTGAAGCTGTGTGGAAGGAAATAAAATGTTGGATTGGGGAATCATTGAACCGTCCCTTTCTCCCTATAGTAGTGCCTTACTAGCTGTGGGAAAAGCGGATGGGAGTATCAGATTGGTACTTGATGCTAGAGACATCAACAAAACTATAATACCAATAAGGACACGGCCAGAAAGCCTGGACGAACAAATACAGAAGTTTCATGGAGTAAATTTTCTATCAAGTATGGTTTTGAAAATGTCATATTGGCAGGTCCCTTTAACAGAACAAAGCAGGAAATATACTGCCCTTATTTTTGGTGGGAGGACGTACCAGTTACGCGTGCTTCCATTTGGCTTGAATGTCAGCACAGGTGTATTTATATCTGAATTAGACACTGTACTAGGACCAGAATTGTTGGCTCTAGTAACACTCTACATGGACGATTTATTGATCGTCACAAATACGTGGGAGGAGCACGTGGAACTCATAAAGCAAGTGTTAGGTAAATTCTCACAGGCTGGTGTTACAGTTAATTTAAAGAAACCGAAATTTGGGTGGCACCAGTTGAAGTACCTGGGACACATAATATCACCCAAGGTTTTTCTCCAGAACCAGGAAAACTAGAAGCCATAAAGAATATGCCGTACCCTATTAATCGTAAACAACGAAAGGCATATCTGGGGTTAGCTTCATTTTCCAGACAGTTCATACCAGCACAGTTGATGGACAGTACAGCGTTATTGTCACTATTAAAAAAGAATAGTCAGTGGATGTTTACTGATCAATGCAAGCACGACTTTGATCAAATTAGAAAGGCCTTGTTAAATTCTATAGCACCGTCCTGATATATCGAGGGATTTTTGCATTGCGACGGATGCTTCCACTACAGGCCTGGTGGCGTGCTTATTCCAAGTGGATGACACCTCAGGGACTACCGAGATAAAGATTATTGGTTTCACTAGTCGTGTTTTGTCACCCTGTGAGTGAGCCTACTCCGCCACGGAGCTAGAAGCTCTAGCTGTGGTCTGGGCTTTCCGTAAGTATCATTACTATGTATACAGAAAGAAGATAATAGTGTTTTGTGATCCCCAAGCACTTAGTTTCTTACTACCATGTAAGTTGCTACATGCTCGATTAGCTCGGTGGATTTTGGCCTTACAGGAATATGTATTTGCAATAAGACACGTAAAGGGAAGTCCAGATGAGTGGCGGATGCATTATCGCGTTTACCACAGGGATCAGGCGAATTCGCTGAATTAGTAGAGCAATCATCCGATTATCAGGTACTGCTGTTGCAGGATTGAGCTCAATGGCAGAAATATTTGTCTATGTTTAAGAACATAGATAATTTGCCAGAGGCAGATCCGCTGTGGCGAACTGTGTGAGAAATAAGTAACAGTGGGGAAGATAGTGAACTACAGAGGCACTATAAAATCAAGGACAATGTTTTGTTCTACAGAAATAAATCTGATTGTGAACAATGGCTTGTTTGCATTCCTGAAGGGGGCTTAGAAAATCTAATCTGGTATACACACCATTGTTGGAGACATTTCAGTGTAAAGAAAGTGTACAAGAAAGATCGATACCTATTGTTATTATCCACACCTACAGAAACATGTACAAAGGTTAATACGCAGCTGTACCATCTGTCAAAAGGTTAAAGCCACTAACATAGGCACAAGAGGGGAATTGCACCCTATTATACCGAATAGACCACTAAGCCTGATATCAGTCGATATCACAGGACCTTTACCCATGGCTTGCAGAGGTGTAAAATATATCTTGGCGATATATGACTTGTTCACAAAGTATGTGAAGTTATATGCTATAAAACGTGCCACATCTATCCCTATTATCAAGCGCATAGCAATGGAATTTGTTCCGCACGTGGGCAAGCCTATTGCTATCTTGTCAGATAATGCTTTGTATTTTAAGAGTACAAAGTGGAAAGAATTCTTAAGGGGTCAGGGGATCAAGCACATATTGATATCCCACTTTAACCCACAAGTAAGCCCCGTGGAAAGAATTCTTAGGGAGTACAATAGATTCATGAGCATATATGCTGCAATTAATCATACGAAGTGGCATGAGTACCTCAACATCTTTGAGCAAATATATAACAACTTGCCTCATGATGCCACAGGTTTTACACCAGTGGAATTAATGATTGACCATCCGGAGAGAAATGAATGGCTTCAACCCATACCTCAGCTACCCAGAACAGAAAGTCACGAGGAAAAAATAAAAGAGGTGCTGCGGGCTTTGAGTCAGCAGGCGGCTCTCAGGATACAACGATATGACCGACAATTGAAAAAGGTGCAACAATATCACAAAGTAGACCTCGTATTGTTAAAGGCGCACTCAAAAGCATCAGCAATAAAGAAAGTAAACCGAAAATGGCAAATAATCTACACAGGACCGTACAAGATATTAAGAATTACAAATGAAGGATGCTATATTCTGGGGTATCCCCACTCAGGAAAGATACGCAGGTTATGCCCACACCATAACTGAAAATTGTGCATACAGACAAAGACAGACACTTGTGAAAGAGAACATTTGTTCTTGACTTGTAATGTACATAGTAAAGTACTTTAGCAAGTAAGAAATTTTATGTTCATGTGTAAATATCATTGATATTTTTGTAGTTTTAAGATAAGATATGGTGGTAATAAGACCTTCAGTCTGAAGGATGAACTTGATTTCGAAACAAAAACAAGTAGCAACGAATAACTTTCACTGAAGGTAAAATTAAAAGACAGTTGTCAGTTTTGTGTGTATATACTAATATAAGAATTTCTTGTGCATTTCTTTGTGAGTACCCAATTTTAGTAAATAAAGTAGAGATGGGAAAAACTGTTCTTTTCAGAGATCAGATCAGAACTGTTCACTCCCTGAAATCAACTAGCTCTTTTTCATTACTCACCTCTCATTCACAATAGAAAATAAATGGAAGGCACATTGCCCTTTAAACTTGGTTTATTCCAGTACTATACCTGTATTTTGATCTTATTTTATCCTATTTTGAAGTAACACAGATAATGAGTAAGAATTTTGTACTGTTTATTGAAATTTCCACGATATGACAAAGTTTTTGATTATTGATTTATTTTGCACTATCGTGATTTTTTGGGTGATCGGAAAATGTTGTAACTTGAGATTTACATTAACAATATATTTGGCTATAATGTATTAAAATTTCATTAACCTCGTACAAATACACTCCTGGAAATAGAAAAAAGAACACATTGACACCGGTGTGTCAGACCCACCATACTTGCTCCGGACACTGCGAGAGGGCTGTACAAGCAATGATCACACGCACGGCACAGCGGACACACCAGGAACCGCGGTGTTGGCCGTCGAATGGCGCTAGCTGCGCAGTATTTGTGCACCGCCGCCGTCAGTGTCAGCCAGTTTGCCGTGGCATACGGAGCTCCATCGCAGTCTTTAACACTGGTAGCATGCCGCGACAGCGTGGACGTGAACCGTATGTGCAGTTGACGGACTTTGAGCGAGGGCGTATAGTGGGCATGCGGGAGGCCGGGTGGACGTACCGCCGAATTGCTCAACACGTGGGGCGTGAGGTCTCCACAGTACATCGATGTTGTCGCCAGTGGTCGGCGGAAGGTGCACGTGCCCGTCGACCTGGGACCGGACCGCAGCGACGCACGGATGCACGCCAAGACCGTAGGATTCTACGCAGTGCCGTAGGGGACCGCACCGCCACTTCCCAGCAAATTAGGGACACTGTTGCTCCTGGGGTATCGGCGAGGACCATTCGCAACCGTCTCCATGAAGCTGGGCTACGGTCCCGCACACCGTTACGCCGTCTTCCGCTCACGCCCCAACATCGTGCAGCCCGCCTCCAGTGGTGTCGCGACAGGCGTGAATGGAGGGACGAATGGAGACGTGTCGTCTTCAGCGATGAGAGTCGCTTCTGCCTTGGTGCCAATGATGGTCGTATGCGTGTTTGGCGCCGTGCAGGTGAGCGCCACAATCAGGACTGCATACGACCGAGGCACACAGGGCCAACACCCGGCATCATGGTGTGGGGTGCGATCTCCTACACTGGCCGTACACCACTGGTGATCGTCGAGGGGACACTGAATAGTGCACGGTACATCCAAACCGTCGTCGAACCCATCGTTCTACCATTCCTAGGCCGGCAAGGGAACTTGCTGTTCCAACAGGACAATGCACGTCCGCATGTATCCCGTGCCACCCAACGTGCTCTAGAAGGTGTAAGTCAACTACCCTGGCCAGCAAGATCTCCGGATCTGTCCCCCATTGAGCATGTTTGGGACTGGATGAAGCGTCGTCTCACGCGGTCTGCACGTCCAGCACGAACGCTGGTCCAACTGAGGCGCCAGGTGGAAATGGCATGGCAAGCCGTTCCACTGGACTACATCCAGCATCTCTACGATGGTCTCCATGGGAGAATAGCAGCCTGCATTGCTGCAAAAGGTGGATATACACTGTACTAGTGCCGACATTGTGCATGCTCTGTTGCCTGTGTCTATGTGCCTGTGGTTCTGTCAGTGTAATCATGTGATGTATCTGACCTCAGGAATGTGTCAATAAAGTTTCCCCTTCCTGGGACAATGAATTCACGGTGTTCTTATTTCAATTTCCAGGAGTGTACATTGCAAGCCATATAATTTTAAAGTGAACGTTTCCTTCCGAAGACGCCGAAAATCGCAAAATCTGTACCAGAATAAGAAAAAAAGTATAAATTTGACTGTAAGACTAAAGTGCTGCATATAGCCTTACGCATAATAAAACAAGGAAAATATTGGTGTATCACATTTTGCGATACGTTTATTAGTTCGCTAATAATTAAAGCGTAAATTCGAGTGTCCATAATAAAAATCCTATAGTAAGAGGAGTCGTCAGGAACCTAATCTGATCAGTTTAAACAAATAAAAATAAAATAAAAACAAATGATGTATACATGACATAACAATGTAATATACATAGCGGTATTACTAAGAAGAACAATATCCAGTAGAGACAAACTCCAATGCAGAGGCGCTGAGTCAAGCAGGTCGAGCCGCGAGCTGTATTACTGCGTGAGCTAAGACCACAGACACCAGAGTGACACCTGAGTTGCTTTGCTCAACGCTCTGGCTAGAGTCGAGAACGGTTGGATGAGCGTTGAGTGGGCGAGTTCCGAGGGTGGGGGGAGCGGTGAACGGCCACCAGTCACCCGCTCTGGGACAAATCGTCCGTTCTCTTGCGAGCAGGTTGTTGCAAGTAGTTCTTATGTTCTCCGCTAGGAGGCTCTCTGTCCTGTTGCTCGTATCAACTGCCCAGAGGGCAGGACGTGCGACTGAAACGATCACCGATGGAGTCCGATGCTAAGTTAAGCTGCGCCAGACACTGCACGCGGCAGAGGAAGCACAGAGACGGCATGGCATATGTGAAACACAAAATCCAATGGGGCACTGCACAATGCAGGCACCCAAAGTAGAAGCAGGGCAGAGGCCGGCGCTGGCTGTGTTGTGTGGCGTGTAGTGTGCTCTGACCAGCAGAGGCCCCACTGATATGCTCTGTCTCTCTCTCTCTTTCTCTCTCTCTCTGCTGTGGGAAACGTTTGGAGCTACCATTCTTTTTTTCTGAATCACTGATTGTTCGCTCCTTTGAAAGATTCAACTCTATGAATCAGTTCAGGAGCGGATCCCCCATCTCTAAAATAATGTGTGATTTAAAATTGTGTGATCAAGAACTTGCCAGAGTGCATGGGAAATAATAATGTGAAATAGTGACTAATAATTGACTTCTCGGTGTGTGAATATAAACAAGCATATCATGATTACTTAAGAACACTATTGAGACCACATCATAGTTTGTTTCTTCCAGTAGTGGCCTTCAGCCATATAATTGCATGCATCCGAAAGGCACTATTGAGAACTGAAGAAAGCATCTCATGTAGAGAAAGTAACTTCATGACACCAAGTTTAAGGTTGAGGTCTATCAGGAAGTGAAGCCTGCGAAAACATGGATTGTATCTGGTCTGAGGGCAAACGGTTCCTCACTTAAAATTTAGAATAGTTAAGGGTGTGGATGTGTGATTCATGGCTCATAACACACATGTAACTGCCTGAGGATCGGTAGTCCTGATGGCCCAAGGTCTACTTTCGGCACGAAAGTTTGAGGGCAGTTGATGACTAAATCTTACAAATAACATCAAATCCTAATGTGGACAAAATGTTAATGTCATGACTTGCCAAACTGAAAATGTAATGTCAATCGTAACAGGATAAATAATGTTTCAATAGACAGTATATGTGAAACAACGCCAGTTGTAGAAGGATCAGCGTGTGCTATGTAAGAAAAGAAAACAATACTAGCAAACGCATCAAGACTCTGTCAATGTGCATTTTGTTTGTCAGTTATCAATTTAAGGAGAAAAAGACGCTACAATTGGAGTTTGACGACTGACATAGTAATTTATTTTGTTTTTACATAAAATAAGTAGTTTTAAATAGTTAATATGTGAAGACTATTTCTGTGCAGCAAAGATGACTTCACGAAATAATATGAATGGTAATATCATGTGAAGCTAAATGTTTTACACGGGGAACTCGGTAGTAAGTGTGAACCAAAGTGAATCAACCTTTGGACACCAACCATAGTGACAAGGTAGAAAACTTAGTGTGTGTTATACAACAGCGTACGTGCATGTTGCAGACGACGGTACAGAGTTGGAGTTTGTGTAAAGTGTTTACAAAAGTTCACAGGACAATCTGAGAGTGCCAAACTTAGCTAGTCACAGAGTAATAAACTGTATAATTTTCTAAGGAATTTGGCAGAAAACACATCGTGTCCTGAAAACTGGACTTAAGGTTACTCGGAAACTTGAATACGTTACAGCAAATTGAAACAAACACTCGTGAGTGAATATTGAATGAATGAACTTCTAATAACTCTCTTTTCCCCCTAGCTGGTGTCATCTGTTACGGAATTAGTTAACACTATTGATAGTATGGGTTATTTCATGTTCATGCGCATTCAACGAACACGATACTGAGACGGCTCGCAAGTAGAGGCAAAACAGCTGACCAGGGGGCCAACGGCCGCTGCTCAACAATCGCCTGTCCGCGCGTGCTGGGGGGGGGGGGGGGGGAGGGGGGGGCGTCAGGCAGCTTCGCCACTTGCAGCATCGCCGCGCCACCTTCTTCGTTACACCGGCGCTGCAACTGCGGACAATCGACTATCGACGACGTGTATTGCGTGTGATGAGTGCGTGCATTGTGGTAGCAAGCTCCAATTATAGGAGTCAAAGTGTGTCTGCCACTCCGATTATCACATATGAGTAATTTATGTAATACATATCAGTATGTAACTACTGTCACTGTATTATCTTTGATTGTACCTGTTCTCTGGCCTAATTCACTTGGGGAACATTCAATTAATATGTCCTTAAGAAAAACAATATTCAGATTGTTCTTTTATTTTTTTTTTTTTTGAGGCATTGGATAAATGTTGTAATAGTCCGAAGACCCTGGGCTGGTTGTTGACTCCCGGTTTTCCCATGCCCGTGACCCCGAATGGGGGGGGGGGGGTTAACATAAGTCGTTTTCCGATGGGATTAGTCAACATTTTTCCGGACTGAAACTTCTGTCACACAAATAAGGAGATTATACTTGCTCTCCCTTATCCTTTGAGAGAACATGCATTTTAAATGATAATATGCGCAAAATAATTTAGAAACTAACTGAATAAACATGCATGTACAATCGTGTAGGAGATCTGAACAGCACTGTGGTATGTCTGATTCAAATACATCCTTTTCTCCCAGCCATACCAGAGGGCCATTGTAGTGTTTTCCTGGGTGAACTGGGTACGCCAAAGAAGAAGATATAGTACTACAATGGACATGTTATTCCATGGACTCTTGTGCTTCTATGCATGAACTATCTTTCCGTTGTCTTTCGCTTATCTTACCTGCTTGGATTCGGACCTAAGAGGACGTTCTTGTGTAAAGCTCATCTTGCTGTACCAGCTGATAATGTAAGTTGTACTTAAAACCCGAAAAATATAATGGTTGTTTTGCCAAAAGAATTTGTGTATGAGGTCAATCTATTGTTAGTCTGATACCTTATTGTCTTAAGTAGATATGGGGATTAACAAAGAATTTTCATTGTTAGGTGCCATCTTAGAAATATCTTCAACATTTTTCTTTTAGCTTAACTACGAGACGTGCCGTCGGTTAGGACAATTACCATTATTTCAGATCCCACGAGACCGGAGGCAGCTACTAATAATTTAACAATTTTACTTACAGATTTTCTTTATATAACGAGATAACATCCCAGGCAGAAAAGGTCTGGTCACAGGATTCCAGTTCCATTATAGGATTTCATTAGTAGATGCTACTCTTATTATCTTATATTGGGGAATTGAGACGAAAGCCACGATAAGTTACGTATTACAGTACTGAACATCGAACAGACATGGCAAATATTCTCTGGTGCTATAAGCACACGACTTCTCACGAGCCTGGAATAATATCTGTAGTGTTGGATAAATAAGAAAAGGACAATTAACTATCGACGATTACAGAACTACCCTGAGAACTGAGCTAGTTTACTGAGTGCTTATACACGTCGGGCTAAATTAAACAAATATTCCTACATTAGTTATTTGTCTTTTATGCTGAGCCATTGCATTAACGTGTGTTTCTCTTTTATATAAGTCACGGCTCATATTCATTCTATTACATTACACTGACAGCAAAGAAAAGGAGTGACAAAAAAATTATTTTATTACATTACATATTGTCAGCATATCTTTCTCTTTTTGTGGATAATTCACTTGCGCCGACCGGGGTGGCCGAGTGGTTCTAGGCGCTACAGTCTGAAACCGCGCGAACGCTACGGTCACAGGTTTGAATCCTGCCTCGTGCATGGATGTGTGTGATGTCCTTAGGTTAGTTAGGTTTAAGTAGTTCTAAGTTCTAGGTGGCTGGTGACCTTAGAAGTTAAGTCCCATAGTGCTCAGGGCCATTTGAACCATTTTTGATTTGATAATTCACCTGCGCTGACATCTTTGTCTTAGCGGCATATACCAAAGCTGCCCTGATTCATCAGGCTACTTGTATGATACAACAGTACAAACACCATATTTGGATGCATCAGCTGGTAAATGAGATTCCTGCCGGTAGTAAAGCAATTAGGCGTGGCCTATGGTTTAACATGTTTACACCGCGAGGGACTCATTTTCACGTTCCAGAGGACACTCAAGCCTTACGTATTTCTCTGGTAAAGTACTGAAACGCAGCACAATTTGGAGTGCATTTAGAAAATTTTCTATTAGCAAATTGGAATGGTTGGTGTTGGTAAGCAGTATTCAGTGGTTTAAGGTGAAAGTGGCACTTCACCAACCTTCAAATTTTGTCACGCTTTAAAAAGTTTATTTATCTTACACGTATGTTTGTTTTTACTCCAAACGTATTTCCCTGTTTTGCACTGAGCGGAACTCTTCTGTGGCAGCGAGCGCATGATTCTGACCAGGTGAAGTGAAGTAGGCTTGTCCTGTCCCACAGCTCAATCACATGGGCGAAGCCACAGTCCGAGAATTATTGTATGGTTGCTGTGGCAACCGTGACGTCACTTGCTTCAGTTTGTCTGTGTATGGAAAGTTTATTCGTGAATACTTCCGTCGCCAGACGGCAGATAGTAAAGCAGTGTTGTTGTGTACATTCAGCACGCTCCCGTTGGTACTGCGTGTAGTGCTGTACGTTTTAAATATGAAACCTGCTTTGATATAACGTGTATTTTACTGGAAACACAATTTTCACGTTATTTTGCGCCTTGTATTACAAAATTTTGAATCACATTTTGATGGAAATAGATAGAAATTTCGTGATCGTGAAAAAATTCAGTTTGTTTGCCTTGCTGATACGACAAAATTTGAAGAATGTCACACGTTTTCCTTCCATTGCACTTGAAAACTTACTACTTCATTTGGACCTGTATTCTCCAAGACACAACGCTTTAAACACAAACTCTCTATTTTGTATGCTGATGAGATATGAAGAACAAATTCCACCAGAAATATTTCAGAAATGCGTAGTGAGTATAATAATATATTCTGTCCATCTCTTCTACTACCGTACAGCATTTGTGGAACGAAGCTTTTCTTGCGTGAATTGTATAAACCCATACCTCAGGAATGCAATTTCAGAAGCGGCACTTTCTTCTTTAACGAATATTTTAATTCAAAATGTAGTTCTAGCGCCGTTAATAAAAACATAGCTATTCTACAAAGACATCACCGACAAGTCTGCAGCCTTAAAGATCCGAAGAATTGATTTGGTGTACAAGAAATAGGTAAGTTCGATTGTTAAGATAGGCTTGTGTAAATAAAGTTACAATTTTCTTTCCTTCTAGCTCTCCACCTAACTTCCAAACCTCGAGCCGCCATTGTTGCAGATGGTTCTGTTTGTTGTCTAGTGTACGAGGGCAGTTCAATAAGTAATGCAAAACATTTTTTTTCTGAAACAGGGGTTGTTTTATTTAGCATTGAAATACACCAGGTTATTCCCCAATCTTTTAGCTACACAACACTATTTTTCAACGTAATCTTCATTCAATGCTACGGCCTTACGCCACCTTGAAATGAGGGCCTGTATGCCTGCACGGTCCCATTCCACTGGTCGATGTCGGAGCCAACGTCGTACTGCATCAATAACTTCTTCATCATCCGCGTAGTGCCTCCCACGGATTGCGTCCTTCATTGGGCCAAACATGTGGAAATCCGACGGTGCTAGATCGGGGCTGTAGGGTGCATGAGGAAGAACAGTCCACTGAAGTTTTGTGAGCTCCTCTCGGGTGCGAAGACTTGTGTGAGGTCTTGCGTTGTCATGAAGAAGGAGAAGTTCGTTCAGATTTTTGTGCCTACGAACACGCTGAAGTCGTTTCTTCAATTTCTGAAGAGTAGCACAATACACTTCAGAGTTGATCGTTTGACCATGGGGAAGGACATCGAACAGAATAACCCCTTCAGCGTCCCAGAAGACTGTAACCATGACTTTACCGACTGAGGGTATGGCTTTAAACTTTTTCTTGGTAGGGGAGTGGGTGTGGCGCCACTCCATTGATTGCCGTTTTGTTTCAGGTTCGAAATGATGAACCCATGTTTCATCGCCTGTAACAATCTTTGACAAGAAATTGTCACCCTCAGCCACATGACGAGCAAGCAATTCCGCGCAGATGGTTCTCCTTTGCTCTTTATGGTGTTCGGTTAGACAACGAGGGACCCAGCGGGAACAAACCTTTGAATATCCCAACTGGTGAACAATTGTGACAGCACTACCAACAGAGATGTCAAGTTGAGCACTGAGTTGTTTGATGGTGATCCGTCGATCATCTCGAACGAGTGTGTTCGCACGCTACGCCATTGCAGGAGTCACAGCTGTGCACGGCCGGCCCGCACGCGGGAGATCAGACAGTCTTGCTTGACCTTGTGGCGATGATGACACACGCTTTGCCCAACGACTCACCGTGCTTTTGTCCACTGCCAGATCACCATAGACATTCTGCAAGCGCCTATGAATATCTGAGATGCCCTGGTTTTCCGCCAAAAGAAACTCGATCACTGCCCGTTGTTTGCAACGCACATCCGTTACAGACGCCATTTTAACAGCTCCGTACAGCGCTGCCACCTGTCGGCAGTCAATGAAACTATACGAGACGAAGCGGGAATGTTTGAAAATATTCCACAAGAAATTTCCGGTGTTTTCAACCAAAATTGGCCGAGAAAAAAAATGTGTTGCATTACTTATTGAACTGCCCTCGTACTTATAGGCTGGCATAGGACTACTTGCTGCTGCCATGTTTGCAGGAATAATCCGTTACGTGAAATTTGTGTTCGTCTGTTGTCTTGTGCAGCTCCAGTAAGGTCTCTGAGAAACATTGCACCTCGTGATCGTGACCAGCAAACCTTGCCAAATATCTCCCTATTCAGCCACCTTGCATGTACGAGGCGAAGTCAAAATGTGAAGGGAATTCTGCAATTTCTCGCCTTAGGGGTTGGTAACACACCTAGTTTCAGCGTTGCAGTATTGTCGTCTGCAACAATTCTACACAACTTTTCAATCTTATTCCCGCGTTAGTCGTCGTATTGCAGCAGACCGTGAAATATGGGAGCTTCATTGTCGATCTGCACCAAGGAGAAAATGAGGGCAGTGATTCGATTTTTGTTTGCGGAATGTGTTAAACCTGCGGTAATTATTCGTCGAATACAAGCGCAGTATGCTGACAGCTGCTCATCGCGAAGCAAGATATACGAGTAGGTAAGAGTGCTTCAAATAGGGAAGAACTTCTTTATGTGACGAGGAAAGATCGGGCAGGCCATCGACGCCTGCAACTAAGTCGGAAGACGTTGAGGGTATGGTGATGGTAACAGACGAATCACAGTGAACTAAATCGCCAATACTTTACATACTAGTCGTTATTTAGCTGATTCTATCTTACATGACAAGCTAAATTTTCACAGAGTGTGTGCGAAGTGGATACCGAAAGCATTTCAGCGCAGCGTAAGGTGCAAAGGATGGACATCTCTTGTAAACGTCTGACCCGTTATCATCGTGAGGGAGATGGATTTTCACAACAAATCGTTGTAGATGAAAAGTGGGTGCATCATCATGAACTGGAAAGTGTTGCTGAGAGCGTCGTTGGGAAACACCCATCATCGCCAGAAGTTAAGCAATTTATACGTCATCCATCAGCTGGTAAAGTTATGCTAACACCATTGTGAGGATGGAAGGTGTGGTACTCGTTCATTTCACCCCAAGAGACGAAAGTGTGAACAGTGAGAACTATTGTGATGTGTTGCGAACTAAACTAAAACCCGCAATCAGATCCAAACGTAGCGGAAAACTGAGAAAATGTGTCATCCATCAGTAAAACGCTCGACAACATTCTGCCAAATAAATGACCGGACCAGCAAAGGAGTTGGTTTTCGAATTGCTGGACATCCACCATACTGTCCACACCCGGCTTAAATCGGCTTCCACGTGTTTTGACCATTGAAAGAAGCCCTCAGGCAATGAAGATTTCCAAACGATGCAGAAGTCAATTGCAGAATTTGTTACAGCTGCAATCAAAATCTTGTGGAATGTTGGACAAAGTGCGCTGAAGTGCATGGAGGTTATTTAGAAAAATAATGTCATTAGTGTCATTAGAATAAATATTCCTTTTGTCAAAAGTCCCTTCACTTTTAGACTTCCCTCATACGTTTTCTACAACCACAGTAAATAGTCTCTGGAACAAATGTTCTCGTGCAGTTAATGACACAGACCAGCAGACACTGCACAAGGTGTCCTAAGCTTAATTCCAAATCAATTTGTAATGTCTCATAGAATAAAAGGATATGGTACTGATGATCTGTCTGTCAGACAACGAGTCCTTTTTTCTCAGGCAGTCTTAGGACCAGTTTAATGCGGCCCACCATGAATTCCTCCTCTGTGCCAACCTCTTCAGCTCGGAGTAGCACCTACATGTCCTTTATTATTTGTTGGATAAGTTCTTTTCGCTCTTCTGTTCTCTTTATTCTTTTATTTACAGTTTTTAATTTCCCTCTTGTTTACTCGGCCATACCGATAGTTCAACAGTGCTTAAATCTCTCTACTTTTTGAGTATATTGATCACATATTGTATTTAAATATAATAATTTACTTACAATTTATTTTAGTTTTGATTTTGAATATGTATAGTATATATCACACAGTTTTAAACCCCAATATAGGCTATGAATTTGTAATATATTTTCTGTAAAGGATGTACGGAGTTAGTTGTTGAACTGTCACACAAGCGAAGGATGGCACTTAAACTTACGACCTCCATTATACAGTTCACAGACGCTCCCCCCAAAGCACGGAGATGGTTTTGGAAAGATTTAGCTTGAAGGTCTTCTATATGAACTCACGTACCTCCAATGTCGCTGCACAGCATTTTACTCTTTCACTTCATCTCACTCGAAACCCGTGAATAACAACACAGCCACAAAACTACACAGCACAAGTTGAATTTCTGCATTGTCTTCACTGTTCACTGATGTACATTAATTTCACATTAAATCGTTAACTAGAATGGCGGAACATCGACTAGAAACTGACATCTTAACCCTTAAATGGATGAACTTTTATTTTTATTGAAAAAATTACCACTGTTGTGTTTAGGGGAGCTAAAAGCCAGAAAAATAGTTAAAAAAATTTATTTCAGAATTTGAGGCTTTTGGATACAAATTAATGTTTTGTAGCTGATCAGCTACAAAATGCATTTAGCAGTTAACTGACATACCACAGTGACAACTTTACATCAACTAGTATTTTAAATTCAGCTCCATTGCCAAAGTGAACATTGTCCATATAAACTCATAGAGACTTATTCACTGCCATTAGGCAAGGAAAAATAATCATAATAATAAAATAAAATAAAATACATAAGTTTCAGTTGGTTGCAAAAGTAACAAAAATTCCTTTAAATGAAGCGCAATATTAACTTAAAA